>NC_086101.1:189075396-189406507 GCF_963921235.1 Mobula hypostoma | reverse complement strand
CCTAATGTATTTGCCTCTCCCACCACCCCTGGTAGGCATTCCTTACCCCTACCGCTCTCTGTATAAAAAAAACATACCTCTAACGCCCCCCTATACTTTCCTCCATTCACCTCAGAATTATGCACCCTAGTAGTAGTCATTTCCACCTGGGAGAAAGTCTGTGTCTGTCTGCTCAATCTATGCCTCTGATCATCTTGTACACCTCTACCAAGTCACCTCTCATCCTCTGCTGCTCCATTTATTCATGTAACTTAAAGTAATTTTGATGTCTCACACTGAACTGCTGCCGTAAAACAATAAATTTCCTGGTGTAGTTGATGATATTAAGCCTGACTCTCATTCTGATTCCAACAGAATATTAACCAGTGCTTCTTTGTGGCCATACCAGAATTGACCAGATCCTGGAAGGGGGCCAGGATCCTGCCACGTTTGAGGAATATCAGAAACAGAAGAACGAGGAACTAATGGAACAACAACTGGCGGATATAGAACGCCGTCGGCTTCAAGAGAAGATCTTCTTCGAAGAGCTAATACTGGCACGTGAAGCGAGAATTGAGGAGAAACGACAGCAAGCAGCTCAGCAGAAAGAGGAGGTACGAATATAAGAACATCAGAAATACGGTAGGAGTAGGAGTCAGTCATCTGGCCCGTCGAGCCTGCTCCACCATTCAGTAAGATCATGGCTGATCTGGCCATGGACTCATCTCCACCTACCTGCCTTTTCCCCATAACCCTCAATTACCCTGCTGTGTGAAAATCTACCGAACTGTGTGTTAAATGTATTTACTGAAGTGGCCTCAGCTCCTTCTTTCGGCAGAGAATTCCACGGATTCACTAATCCAGGAGGCCCAGGGGCCTGTCGAGGAGTTGGAGGGCTGTCTGTGTGTGTGGGTGGGAAAGAGGAAAGGGGTTTGTTCTGTTGTTATTTTGTTGCTTCTTGTGTTCTGTGTTGTTCTGCCAAGTGTCATGGGTATCAGAATCACAATTAGAATCAGGTTTAATATTACCAGCATGCCATGAAGTTTATTAACTTTGCAGCAGTAGTCCATTGCAATCCGTGATAAATATAGAAAAAAAATTGTGACAGTAAATTTAAAGTAAAGGCATCCGTTAGTCTTGCGAGACCATGGATCTGCGCCTGGAAAGTCTTCACTCTCCAGGGTGCAGGCCTGGGCAAGGTTGTATGGAAGACCAGCAGTTGCCCATGCTGCAAGTCTCCCCTCTCCATGACACCAATGTTGCCCAAGGGAAGGGCATTAGGACCCATACAGCTTGGCACCAGTGTCGTCGCAGAGCAATGTGTGATTAAGTGCCTTGCTCAAGGACACAACACGTTCCCTCGGCTGGGGCTCGAAATCACGACCTTCAGGTCACTAGTCCAACGCCTTAACCACTTGGTCACGTGCCCACAGTAAATTTATATATGTATATTAAATAGTTAAGTTAAGCAAAGTAGTGCAAAAACAGATATAAATTTAAAAAGAAGTAGTGAAGTGGTGTTCATGGGTTCCATGTCCATTTCGGAATCAGATGGCAGAGGGGAAGAAGCTGTTCCTGAATCATTGTGTGTCTTCAGTCTCCTGTACCTCCTTCCTGATGGTAACAACAGGAAGTGACCATGTCCTGGGTGATGGGGGTCCTTGATTATGGACTCCAGCTGAGGCACCGCTCTTTGAAGATGCCTTGGTTACTACAGAGGCCGGTACCCAAGATGGAACTGAATAATTTTACAAGTTTCTGTAGCATCTTTCAACCCTGTGCTACTTAGTAGCAAGCCCGTCCCCCCACCACACCAGACAGTGATGTAGCCAGTCAGAGTGCTCTCTGCAGTACAACTGAAGAAGTTTTCAAGTGTTTTAGGTGACAAACTAAATCTCCTCAACTCCAAATGAAATATAGCTGCTGTCTTGTCTTCTTTATAGGTGCGTCAGTATGTTGCGACCAGATTAGGTCCTCAGAGATACTGACACCCAGGAACTTTTAATTGCTCACTCTCGCCACTTCTGATCCCTCGGAGGATTGGTTTGTGTTCCCTCAACCTACCCTTTCTGAAGCCTACAATCCGATCTTTGGTCCTACTAACGTTGAGTACAAGGTTACATTGGCACCTGAATGTTTGGTGGCACTTGCAGGCTCCCGGCAGCACGCTCATAGGTGTGTTGGTTGCTAACACAAATGATGCATTTCACTGCATGTTTCGATGTGCATGTTTGTACTAAATCTGAATCTGAATCTGAACTCTATGAGAAAAGCAGTTTCTCATTATCTCCGCACAAAATCTACACCTCTCAATCTTGAGGCTTTGTTCCCTTGTTCTAGGCACACCTACCAGTGCAAACAACTTTCCACCTCAATTTTATCTATCCCTTTCATAATTTTATATGTTTCTACAAGATTCCATGCAAATGTCGAATGCAGTCAATCTCTTGGAAGCTGGTCAGGTTGATGGAATCATACAGCATGCAAAAAGGCTATTTGGCCCATCTTGTCCATGGTGGCCACTGGGCACCTTCTGTATCAATCCCATCTCCCTGGATTTGGTCAATGAGTGCTCATCTAAACATTTCTTCAATACTGTCAGCGACTCTGCATAGGCTCGGCGAATTGATGGCATTTAATATCAACACTGGCACCTCCCGACAGATGGAAAGAATACAGCGAAAGTTTACAAGAATGTTGTTAGGACTTGAGGACCTGAGTGATAGGGAAAGGTTGAATAGGTTAGGACTTTATTAGGAGCGGGAGAATAGGAGCATAGGGGAATGAGGGGAGATTTGACGAGGTATACAATATTATGAGGGGTATAGAAGGAATAAATACAGCAGGCTTTTTTCTATTGAGGTTGAATGAGACTGGAACTAGAAGTCTTGGGTTTAAGATGAAAGGTGAAATATTTAAGGGGAACTGGGGGTGGATCGTCTTCACTCAGAGAGTGGTGCAAGTGTGAAATGAGTGGCCGGCAGAAATGGTGGACGTGGGTTCAGCTGCAACATTTCGGAGAAGTTTGGATAAGTACATCGATGGGAGCAGACCTCATCGATGATTGCTGCTGCCGTAAAGCAATTACACGAATCACTACACTACCCTGCACTATTATAGTGTAATGGAGTTTGTATTGGACTTCTCCAATTAGAACTGGAATTAACAAGACTGCCTGAATGGTCTGTCTTAAAACTTAAATTTCAATTGCTGTTGCAGTAAGAAACTTTATCGAGGGGCTGATCCCCAATCTGTTTTTTAAAATAATTCACACACCACTTGGTTAAGGCTGTTAAATAGCTGAAGAAGATGAAAGGACTTTTTGCTAAGATATTGAAATCTCTACATAGGCCATCCAGAAGTTGATTTTCTCCATAAGTTCGAAGTCATTTGATACAGTAACCGCACCTCCCCAGTTCTGTGATGAATGGCATCAAAAGTATGCAAGACTGATAAGAAGAATGATTATTAGAAGTGGAGGGAGAGGGGAAACTAGTTTTGTAATTCATGGGACTTCTGAATTTAGAAATATTATGGGAGCTTGTTCGTATATAGAGATAGTAATAAGGCAGGTGTTGGTATCCCAGGGATAAGAAAAAGAAGAAAATTCCTTCAGTACTGTTGATGTGGCATCTGGGTTGACATGAATTGTGTGACTTTATTTGACCCAGATGTTATTTTCTTGCTGCCCGTTGAGAACGCAAACCCAAAGCTAAGAAGTGATATAATTGGTTAAACAGGTTAAACAGGAGATCATTTGCCTGACAAATCAGTACAGACAAAATGGTCCAAATTGTATCACTGCTCACCTTTGGCATTGTCATTCTCAATAAGCAGTAAGAAATTACTTTCTACCAATTTAACAACACCTTCTATGAAATATTAAACACAAGAGATAATAACAGTAAAGATGAGTGTTGCATTAATTAGCACTAAAGTCAGACTAAATCCAGAGAAACAAAGTGGAGGGAATAGAGAAGTGAAATGTAAAAACTATGCAGCTGTGAGAAATGTATTAAAATCATTCAGAATGTAACCAAGATCCGGTACTGATTTTGTTTGCTTTATTAGTAAAGCTTTTCTTCCTAATTATTACTATAATACTTGAACATGCTTCAGTGTCGTCACAGTTGTGTGGTGAATGGCATCAAAAGTATACAAGACTGAAAAGAAGAAGGATTTTTAAAAGCAGAGAGAGAGAAGAAACTAGTTTTGTAGTTTGTGGGAATGAACTGGTATAGTAACTCACTCTTACCTGGGTTTAATTCCGCAGCAGTCTGCAAGGAGCTTGTATGTTTTTCCCTTGACTGCGAGGGTTTTCTTCAGCTGCTCCAGGTTTCTCACACATTCCAAAAGACGTACAGGATAATTTAACTGGTCACATGGCGTAATTGGAACACGTAGGCACATTAGGCTAGCAGGGCCTTTTACCGTCTGGTATCTCAAAATAGATAGATAGGTAGACACGCAGGCAGAGAGCGTCACCAGCACAGGAAGAGGAAATTCCCTTGGACCTGTCCGCACTCCAACAGGGTCATTATTTTCAGTGCCAATAAAAGAAAATACCAACTTTTTGTACGACTCGGAGAAGTGTGTGATGACTCTTGCAGGCTGCCCCAACACATCCTTAGATTGTGTTGACTGTTAACGTAAATTACATATTTCACTGTGTGTGTTTTGATATGGACATGACAAATAAATCTGAATTTGAGACCCATTCCCAGGTGAAATCCTCTGTTTCAGGCAGCAGAATTGATGCAGAGGTACAAGGAAATGCAACTCCAGGGAGAGAAGGAGGCGAAAGTGAAGGTGGAACAGGTGATAAAAGGCCACCAAGGCACAAAGGAACAAAAAAGGAAAATTCAGGAAAGCAAAAGGAAAATGGGTACGTGCAATAAGTAAAATTCACATTAGTCACCTCCCTGTCACATCTCAAACCCTTACCGTGTACTGAACTGCAAGTTTGTTACACGCAGTTACGAGACATTTTAACACACAAGTTGGTTGGTACATACAACTGGTCCATCACCCAAATAAACCTCTTCCTAAAACCCCTCTCAAACTTTCTACATATCCTTTTCTCTTTCTCAATGTCCCTTCAGTGTTTCAATGCTGTTAGACAGCAGTCAGATGAATGTCCTGATGAAGAGTCTTGACCTGAAACGTTGACTGTTTATTCCCCTGCATAGATGCTGCCTGACCTGCTGAGTTCCTCCAACATTTTGTGTTGAGTTGGGTGAATGACCAGATTTCACAGATGACAAAGAAGACTGGGGTTCCTGGAAAACTGATTTACTCTTTGATTGTTGAGGTCCACCTGAATCACAGGAATAGGTTCATCTGAAGAATGACGTCTCCGTTAATGTGGCCCTCTGCGAGGGCTACATGGAACTGCCAGGCCATAGATTAATCGTGTTGAAACAGATTCAATACCACAAGAGACTCTGCAGGTGCTGGAAATCTCAAGCTAACACACAAAAAGCTGGAGGAACTCAGCAGGTCAGGCAGCATCTATGGAGAGGAATGTTTATAGAACATTTTTCCTTAGTCAACATTTCGGGCCAAGATTCTGTCCTCCAGCAATTTGTGTGTGTGTGTTGCAAAAGAATCAATATGACAGGTCAATGCACTTCATCATAAAGAGTCAATAACCTCTGAACCACTGACTCTGTTTTTCTTTCCCTTGGATAAAGACTGTGTGCATTCACCCCACCTACACCGCTCACAATTTTATACACCCTGTAAGGTCACCTTCAGCCTCCTACTTCCTGAAGAATAAAGTCCTATCCTGCCCAACCTTCCTCTGCCACTCAGGCCTTATACAAATAGCATCTGAGCTGAGACAAACAGACACTGATGTTAATAAGTAATTGGTAAGTACTCACATCTGATAATATTCTTTTATTCAGCTAAGGAAATGAATAAGGAAATGGCAGAAATACTTCAGCAGGTCATGGAGGAGTCTAATGAAGAGATTAGGAAAAAGACACAGCAGATCCGTGAGATCCGTACAAGGCAGGCAGCGCTGACAATGAAACATAACTTCCTAGATTTATCCAAAGTAAGTGGAATGTGGCAAAAGCTGTAATGGGATCATATCGTGCTATCGTATGAATAAAACATCAATAGTTGTGGGCATGTTATGTTGGCACCAGAAGTGTGGACACATTTGTGGGCTGCCTCCAGAACACCCTTGGACTGTGAATGCTCAGGTGCTGACATACTTCGAAAAAAGGGCAGGGAGTCACTCCAGAGGAACCATTTTCAAAAAGCTAGCTTTCTTTCCCATATGCACATCAAAACATTGAAACCTTCAGTGAAATGCATTGTTTTGCATCAATGACCAGGGGAATAAACCGGTGACTTTTTGGCCCCCAAACCCATCATTAGGAATGGAAGGGAAGTGGGCAGAAGCCAGAATAAGAAGGTGGGGGGTGGTGGGGAAGAAGTAAAAACTGGCTTATCCCCATCCATAGACGCTGCCCATGCCCATGCCAACTGCTTATTCCCATCCATAGATGCTGCCCATACCCGTGCCGACTGCTTATTCCCATCCATAGACGCTGCCCATACCCGTGCCAACTGCTTATTCTCATCCACAGACGCTGCCCATGCCCATGCCAGTGCCGACTGCTTATTCCCATCCATAGAGGCTGCCCATGCCCATGCCCGTGCCAACTGCTTATTCCCATCCATAGATGCTGCCCAAGCCCGTGCTGACTGCTTATTCCCATCCATAGACGTTGCCTGACCTGCTGAGCTCCTCCAGCATTTTGTGTGCGTTGCTCAAAATTTCCAGCATCTGCAGAATCTGTGGTGTTTTTGACATGAGTATTGACATTTATACTACATTCAGTTAGCAGTTCAGCAACACTAATAGCACCAAAATGGACTTCGTTTTTTTTTGTTCTCATTGGGTTCTTTCTTGTGACAATTGTGAGTAATTTTTTTGTGAATGCTGCTTATATGATGTTATGTGCCTGTGATGTTGCTGATAGTAAGTTTTTCATTGCACCTGTACTTCCACGTACCTGTACATATCAAAGATCAAAAGTCAAATTAAACTTATTATGAAAGCACATATATGTCCCCTTATACAACCCTGAGATACATTTTCAGATACAAATGCAAAGAAAAACTGCTCACTGATAAACCCTGACAAACAACCAATGTGCAACTACAAGAAAAAACAAGAAATAATTACATAAATAATAAATAAATAATAATACTGAGGATGGTAGTTGTAGAGTCCTTGAAAGTGAATTGTGAGAACAGTTCAGTGATGTGGTGAGTGAAGTTATCCCTTCTGATTCAGGAGCCTGATAGTTGAGGGGTAATAACTGTTCCTGAACCTGGTGATGTGGGTCCAGAGGCTCCTGTACCTCCTTCCTGATGGCAGCAGTGAGAAGAGAGCCTGGTCTGGACGTTGGAGGTTATTGGTGATGGATGCTGCTTTCCTGCAACAGTGCTCTGTGTAGATGTGACAATAAGCTTGACTTTGACTTTGATTTTTTTTCAAGCATGTAGCACCAGCCAGTCACCCATTCTTGCCTGGCGCGTGGTGTCAGGATTAACCGGGTCACGTTATGAATGTTCCTGACTCGACCCTTGTATTTTTTACGAGGCCAAGTGACTAGCTTGATACTCAACCCAGCACGGATGGAAAGCGTGCTCGGGGGTGGCCCAACCTGGATTTGAACACGGGAACCTTCGCTCCGGAGTCGGGCACTGATCTCACTGCGCCACCAGCCGGCCTGACTTTGATCTATTTAATAAATACAATGAAGCTGCAAATACATTCTACATGACCTATTTTAATAAATTCAATATAATACAGAGTTGTTAAATCAGCGCATTAACAGCTGTGTTATGTGATGGACTCTAATCAATACCCTGACCTGTGACAAAGTCCAACAGTGGTTTTATTGTTGGAACATCTCAATAATTATTTTTATGTTCCTTAAATCTAATTGAAGCAGCAACATTTTAATTTTTTTTACAGTTGTGTAGATTTACCATTCCTCTGAGCAGCAAAGTATTACACAGCCAGAAAACAGTACGACACTTAATAAACAATAAACTGTGGGTCTGTAACAATGAGATACCGACTTCCATTCTGTGTTTATTGTTACAATTTGTAACAGTGTGATAACTTGAAACACAGACAATGTCAACATGTTGAAGCTCTAAGATGTTTCAAAGTAAATGTTGCAGTACGTTTTATTTAGAAAATTTATCGATTATTTTCTTGAACACATATTTAAACACGGTATTTCACAATTATATGAACATAAATTGCAAAATTATGTTAGCATAATTTCAAAATTATGTTAAAATTTTTCAAAATAATATTAAAATAATTTCAAAATTATCTTCACATTATATAAAAGAAAATTCCAACTGCGTGGTAACAAAGGCTATGTGCGTGGGTGCGTTTCAGTTACTGTGCGGTCACGCACTCACGCAGAATCGAGAGAACAGTGCTGGTGAGGAACACTCAATTATATTTTCACAAGGTGAAAGCATCTGTCATTTCTTCAGGACACCCATTCATATTTAAAGTCTAATTTGCTGTGATTATTTATTTATTTAGTGATTCAGCATGCAGTTGGCCCTTCCGGCCCTTCAAACCACACTGCACCAGCAACTCCTGACAAACCTGATTAATCCTAAACTGACCACGGGACAACTTAAAAGAAGATCTGCAGATGCTGGAAATCCAAGCAACGCACACAAAATGCTGGAGAACCGGTGAAGAGCCTTGGCCTGAGACATTGACTGTTTACTCTTTTCCAAAAATGCTGCCTGGCCTACTGAGTTCCTCCAGCATTTTGTGTGTGTTGCACAGGACAAGTTACATTGACCAGTTAAAGTACCCGGTACATCTTTGGACTGTGGGAGGAAACCAGAGTGCCTGGGGAGAACCCACACATTACACAGGGAGGACGTACAGAGGCTCCTTACAGAATGGCACCAGAACTGATCTCTGAGCTCCGGAATGCCCTGAGCGGTAACAGTGTCGCACTAACCGTGTCACTGTTACCATGGCAATTATGTTGTCAAGGAACTTGTTCACCACCTTACAACACAAATGAGATAAATGACAAGGTTGTATGTTTTAGTTGGAGGTTGAATATCCGCCTTAACTCAGGGGGGAATCCTCTCTGAATCAGGTTTATTATCCCTGACACACATTGTGAAATGTGTTGTTTTTAGCAGCAGTACAGTGCAATACACAAAAACTGTTGAGTTGCAATTAAAAAAATTAAATAGTGCAATGAATAAATAACTCTCTAGAAATAGTGCTGTGGAATCATTTATGTTCCCATAAAACAGATTTTTTAAAAAATCACACCCTCAGTCATGCACAATAATTGGTACTTCTCACATCTATTATTGTAACATGTACAGATGTACAGTGAAAAACTTAGTTTTGCATGCCAGATTATTTCAAACCAGAAGAACATCAAGGTACACTCTGTAGTCTCTTTATTAGATACACCTGTATATCTGCTGGTTAATACACAGATCTTATCATACTCATATGGCAGTAACTCCATGCATTAAAGTATGCAGGTATGGTCAAGAGGTTCAGTTGTTCAGACCAAACATCAGAATGGGGGAGAAATGTGATCTAAGTGACTTTAACCGTGGAATGATTGTTGGTGTCAGACGGGGTATCTGAGATATCAAGTTCTTGGTATCTCAGAAACTGCTGATCCCCTGGGATTTTCACACACAACAGTCTCTGGAGTTTACAGAGAATGGTGCGAGAAACAAAAAAAACATCTAGTGAGTGGCAGTTCTGTGGGCAAAGATGCCTTGTTAATGAGAGAGGTCAGAGGAGAATGGCCAGACTCATTCAAGCAGATGGGAAGGTGAACCACTCTGACCATTCATTTCTGCCCTCTCTCATTAACGTAGCATTTTTGCCCACAGAGCTGTCGCTCACTGGATGTTTTTTTGTTTCAAGCTGACAGGAAGCTGTCAGTAAACCACGTGTTACAACAGTGGTGTGCAGAAGAGCATCTCTGAACACACACACACACATCGAATCTTGAAGTGGACGGGCTACAGCAGCAGAAGATCAAGAACATACACTCAGTGGCCACTTTATGAAGTGGATGAGATACCCAATAACGTGGGAAGAGCAATAGCAGAATGCAGAAAATAGTGTTACAGGTGTGTTCACAGAGACAGTACATTGCAGGTAGGCAAAAAAGGTACAAGGACATGATGGGGTAGACCGAGAGTTCAGGAGTCCTATAACAGCAGGATGGAAGCTGCCCTTGAACTTCTGGTCTGTGCTTTCAGGCTTTTGTATCTTCTGCCTGATGGGAGGCAGAGCATGGGGTGGGAGAGGTTCTTGATTATGATTTCTGCTTTCCTGAGGCAGCAGGAAATGTAGGCAGACTCCATGGAGAGGAGTCTGCTTCTTCTGATGGCTCTGTTCAGAACTTCCTGCGATTTCCTGCAGCCTTGGGCCAAACAGTTGCTGTTTCCAGTTGTGATGTATTCAGACAGGCTGCTTTCTATGATGTTTTTTCTGAAAGTCATGCAGTAAATCCTTTTTGGCTAAAATCTTAGGGCATTAACATTACCACAAGGAAATCAACAGATGCTGGAAATCTTAGGCAACACACACAAAATGCTGGAGGAACTCAGCAAGTTTGACAGCATCTATAGTTGTTTGTGTGTAATTTTTCATATATTCTACTGTAATTCTTTGTAACAAGAGCCAGAGAAGTGCTACAGTGTAGAGACTCAAGTGACCCGAAGGTGGCTAGAGCAGGGATCCAGGTGAGGATTGGCAGGAAGTGAAGGGCAGAGGAAGCTGTTCAGGAGGCAGAGGCGAGGCTGCGTCACAGGAGGCTGGTGGGAGTGGTCACACGAGGCCGAGCTGGGCTAGGATCCTTTCCAACTCCCCATATGGACACCAGAGGGAAGGAAAGGCGTCGTCTAGTTCAGGAGGAGGTGAGAGCAGTAGTGGAGGAGATGAGAGTCTGCAAGGCAGTGGGAATGAAGCAACAGGGAGCTTGGACAAGAGGGGAGAATGTGGTTGAGAGGAAAGTGACCTGGGATGATCCTTGGAAAGCCGAACCACACCGCATCCAATTTCTCATCCAGGCAGTGTACGATGTGCTTCCAAGCCCATCAAACCTGCACACATGGGGCAAGGCAGAGTCATCTGCGTGCCCACTGTGCTCCAAGCGAGGAACCCTGGAGCACATCCTCAGCGGCTGTGCAAGGACACTTGGTGAGGGACGGTACAGGTGGAGGCATGATCAGGTCCTGAAGACCATCTCTGAAGCCGTCAGCGCAGGAGTTGAGTGGGCGAAGCGGTCCCGACCCTCTAAGCAGACCATTGCCTTTGTCAGAGCTGGGGAGCAGCCAATACCTGCCAAAAGAACATCTGCAGGCATTCTGACCTCTGCAAGGGACTGGCAGCTGTTGGTGGACCTCGAAGGGCAGCTGAAGTTCCCCAACCATATCGCAGCCCCCACCCTGCGACCAGACATTGTCCTAGTGTCTGAGTCAACTAAGCAAGTGGTGCTGCTGGAGCTGACAGTCCCATGGGAAGATAGCTTGGAAGAGGCCTTAGAAAGAAAGCTCTCCAAGTACGCAGGACTGGTCAGCAACTGTCAGCAGGCTGGATGGAGAGCGAGGTGTCTCCCAGTGGAGGCTGGTTGTAGGGGATTCGCAGCCCGTTCCTTAGCCAGAGCCTTCAGCAATTTGGGCATCGAGGGAGAGAGGAAGAGGAGAGCCATCCGCAGTACCACTGATGCGGCAGAGAGGGCCTCAAGATGGCTGTGGCTCAAAAGAGGGGAGCCATGGAGTCATAAGTAGTTAGCCATCTGGACACAAGCTGGGGTCCGATCAGCCCCGGCTGGGTCACCTGGAGGAGGGTGTATGATGTTGAAAGTCCCGAAACACCCGATGATTGCAGGAACATCACTGAAGATGTGTCCAGGGGCATCAGTAGATGTATGTACACGGTATTGACTGTGAATGCTCACTAGTAAATAAGCCTTGGAATTTTATATGGTGACGTATATGTACTTTGATAATAAATTTACTTTGAACTTTGAAAAGAGAAAAGTTAGATTCAGCATGGAAGAAGTGAGTTGACCATGCCAGTAAATCATATCTGCACAACTTTTTATCAGCAGTTTGTACGTTCTCCCCATGACCATGTGAGTTTTCTCCGGATGCTCCAGCTTCCTCCCACATTCCAAAGTCTCACGGGCTAGGGTTAGTAAGTTGTGGGCATGCTATGTTGGCGCTGGAAGCGTGGTGACACTTACCGGCTGCCTCCAGCACATCCTTGGACTGACTGTGTTGGTCCTTGAGGCAAATAAAGCTAATCTTCAGGTCAGACAGTATCAATGGAAAGGTATAGAGAATCGATATTTATGGCCGAGACCCTTCATCAGGGTCCAGCATGTTCTGTTTTTTTTTTACTCTGGATTTCCAGCATCTGCAGAATCTCTTGTGTTTATAAAGCTAATCGTTAAATCTCGTTAAATCTTAAGATCTTTATCTCTTTGGATAGACTTCATTCTGAAGCAAGCTTTTCTTGATTTAAGGAAGGATTGGGTGCAATATTTATCTTCACAGCCTGGAACACAGTAATTTAGCAAAGCAGGTTATCAGATTGCTGTGGAATTAGTTCAGTTTTAAATGCATTGATATCACTGAGCAACTATATAAAGGACCATTTTGATTTGCCTAGGGTCAAAGTTGAATAAGACCACCATTTTTTGAAGGAAAGACTCTTTTTTGTAACTTGCTATAAAATATTTGATATTTCCTTCTGATTTCACCCAATGCTCTACAATTTGTGGAAACAAGTCTCTTAGTCCTGTCTGCCTGCATGTTCTCCCGGTGACTGTGAAGGCAAATGCAATGTTTGCATTCATTTTGAGAGGACTGGAATATAAAAGCAAGGATCTAATGCTGTGACTTTATAAGTCAGACCATATTTGGAGTATTGTGAGCAGTTTTGGGCCCCAAATCAAAGAAAAAGTGTGTTGGCATTGGAGATGGTCCAGAGGAGGTTTATATGAATGATCCTGGGAATGAATGGGATAATGTATTAGGAGCATTTGATGCCTCTGAGACTGTACTCACTGAGGTTCAGGAAAGTGAGGTGCGATCTCATTGAAAAGTACAGAATGTTGAAAGGCCTAGATAGAGTGGACATGTTTTCTTGTGGAGAGTCTGGGCCAGCGGGCACAGGCTCGGAATAAAAGGATGTCCCTTTAGAACAGAGATGAGGCGGAATTTCTTTAACCAGAGGGTGGCGAATCTGTGGAGGCCAAGTCATTGGGAATACTTAAAGAAGAGGTTGATAGATTCTTGATTAGTAAGAGTCAAAGGTGATGGGGAGAGAGGAGGAGAATGGGGTTGAGAAGGAAAATAAATCACCCAGGATCAAATTGCAGCGCAGACTCACTGGGACGAATAGCCTAATTCTTCTCCAATGTCTTATGGAATCTGTGGAAGTCATTGTCACAGATGGCTGTGGAGGCCACATCATTGGGTATAGTTCAAGTGGAGTTTGATAGATTCTTGATTAATAAGGGCATCAAGTGTTATGGGGAGAAGGCCGTCATGTAAATATGCTCAATATTCAATGCATGTAAATGTATTCAATGGAAGCCATGTTATTGAACCACAGCCAACAGGTCATAACCTTCTGGATGAGATGTCATTACTGGAGTTACGAGAACGCTTGGGCTTACTGAAGGAGGCTCAGGTTAAGGAAGAAGAGGAGAAGAGGAGGAGGATTATTAATGAAAGACAAGCAAAGGAGCAGCTCCTTCTAGATAAACTGGAACAGATCTCCTTGAACAGAGAAGCCTTGAGCAAAAAAGCAGTTCTCAGGCACAGGTATGTGTGTTCAAATCTATGTCCAGGTTTAGAACATAGAACATCACAGCACAGGACAGACCTTTCAGCCCAAATGTTGTGCCAACTTTTTAACTTACTCTAGGATTAATCTAACCCTTACCCCACCATTTTCTTTCATATTTTAATTATAGGTTGGCACAGCCTGAAGGGCCCTTTCCATGCTATATGTCAGTCAATCAATCAATCAATATACTGCTGCTGCAAAACGACAAATTTCACAACATATGCCAGTGATAATAAACCTGATTCTGATTCTGATTCTGTTTTTAAACACAGAGAGGAGGAATTGAAGAAACTCAAGTTGTCCAAACTTACCTCAGGCGACCAGCAGTTAGTTGAGCTCCGGAATAAACTGGAAGAAAAGAAAAGGGAACATCATCAATTGATAGAAACGCACAAGAAGAAGACTCAAGAAAATCTGCAAAGAGTTCAAGGCCCCAGGGCTTCAGAGAGGGTATGCACATTACTGTGATTCTCTATTAATAACCACAGGCAAGGTATTTGTTCATAAGTTTAATTGTAACATCTTTTTTGAAGTTCAGGACACTGAAGGGTGAAGAGAGATCTCATGTTTCAAGCCCAGATTCCATAGAAGCAAAAATTTGACATTTTATAAAGATTCAAAACTTTCTTGCTCCTTCCGTTAAGATTGTGAAGAATTCCATGAGCTTTTTTTTTACAATTCTTCTCAATCTTTGCTGCCTTCAGCGATACATGAGTTTTGGAGAGTTCCTAATTCATTAACTTGCCTGTGTCTATCCTCCCAGCTGAAGGGAGTCAGCCTACCCCACGTCCTCCTCTGTCTTCAGTTTATCACCTCCTTCCAACGGAGAGGTAATTTTTAAGTCACTATTATGCTTTCTTGGATTTTTTTTCCAAGATATTTTTCTTGCTACTTAGCTTCCTTCAAAAGTTTCAGGGCCACATGGGAGTAGGCCAGTTTTAGTCTCCTGGCCTTGATCTGTCTGTCAGATATGAAACGATGGCTGCGGCATAAATCCACATAGAGACATAGAATCACAGAGTACTCAAGCACAGAAACTGACCCTTTGGCCCATATAGTCTGTGCCAAACTATTATTCTGCCAAGTCCCATCAACACACACCTGCACGATAGCCCTCCCTCCCATCCATGTACTTCTCCCAATTTCTCATGTGTTGCAATTGATCCCACTTTCACCACTTGTGCTGGCGGCTCATTCCACACTCTCACCAACCTCTGAACAAAGATACTCCTCTCAGGTTCCCCTTAATTATTTCACCTTTCACCCCAAACTACGATCTTTAGTTCCAGTCTGACCTAATCTCAGTGTGAAATGTGCAGAGGATGTTGAGATAACGCAGGATGACTTGGACAGGTTGGGTGGGTGAGCAGATGCATGGCGGATGCAGTTTAATGTGGATAAATGTGAGGTTGATTATCCACTTTGGTGGCAAGAACAGGAAGGCAGATTACCATTTGAATGGTGTCAAATTAGGAAAAGGAGAAGTACAACGAGATCTAGGTGTCCTTGTTCATCAGTCACTGAAAGTAGCATGCAGTTACAGCAGGCAGTGAAGAAAGCTAATGGCATGTTGGCCTTCATAACAAGGGGAGTTGAGTATAAGAGCAAAGAGGTCCTTCTGCAGTTGTACAGGGCCCTGGTGAGGCCACACCTGGAGTACTGTGTGCAGTTTTGGTCTCCAAATTTGAGGAAGGACATTCTTGCTATTGAGGGAATGCAGCAGAGGTTCAGAAGGTTAATTCCCGGGATGGCAGGACTGTCACATGTTGAAAGATTGGAGCGCCTGGGCTTGTATACACCAGAATTTAGAAGGATGAGAGGGGAGCTGATTGAAACAAATAAGATTATTAAGGGATTGGATGTGCTAGAGGCAGGAAACATGTTCCCGATGTTGGGGGAGTCCAGAACCAGAGGCTGCAATTTGAGGATAAGGGGTAGGCCATTTAGAATGGAGGTGAGGAAAAACTTTTTCACCCAGAGAGTTGTGGATCTGTGGAATGCTCTGCCTCAGAAGGCAGTGGAAGCCAATTCTCTGAATGCTTTCAAGAAAGAATTAGGTAGAGCTCTTAATGATAGTGGAGTCAAGGGATATGGGGAGAAGGCAGGAACGGGGTACTGATGGTGGATGATCAGCCATGATCACAGTGAATGGCGGTGGTGGCTCAAAGGGCCGAATGGCCTACTCCTGCACCTATTGTCTATTGTCTATTGAAAAAGCCAGCTTGCATTAGCCCATTTATAGTCTTCATAATTCTGTATACCTCTATCAAATCTCCTCTCATTCTCCTATGCACCAGGGAAAAAGACTTTAACCTTTCCCTATAATTCAGGTCACCGCATCCTGGCAACATCCTAGTAAATTTTCCCTGCATTCTTTCAATCTTATTGATATATGCCTGCCAAATTCCCAGATTTTTTGATACAATTCTATTTTGTACATTTTTTAAAAATAAAAGAGCAATTAAAATCACAGGCAAACTGTGTGCTATTGTTACACACAAAAGATGCTGGAGGAACTCAGCAGGCCAGGCAGCATCTATGGAAAAAGAGTGCAGTCGACATTTCAGGCCAAATCCCTTCGGCAGGACTGCTATTGTCACCTATTTAGCACCTTTAAGACCAGTGTGACATTAAAATTGGTATGGTCTACCAGCACTGCACAGCAATTAGCACAATCGTTTCACAGTGCCTGCAATTATCGATCAGGGTTCGGTTCCTGTATGTTCTCCCCGTGGTCACGTGGGTATCCTCCCACAGTCCAAAGACATGCAGTAGCAGTGAGTAGGTTAACTGGTCATTGTAAATTGTCCTGTGATCAGGCTAGGGTTAAATAGGTGGGTTTTTGTATCATGATTAGCACATCGCTTCACAGTGCCTGTGATCACTGTTTGAGGTTCAGTTCCCTCCCGCTGTCTGCAAGGAGTTTGTACGTTCTCCCCATGACCACGTGGGTTTCTTCTGGGTGCTCTGGTTTCCTCCCACAGTCCAAAGACGTACAGATTACTGTTAGTAGGTTGTGCACATGCGAATCATGCCAACACTTGCGAGCAGTCCCCAGCACATCCTCGGAATATGTTGGTCATTGACACAAATGATGCATTTCACTGTATGGTTTGATTTTATGATGTATATTTACAGTGATGAAATACTTTGAGAGGTTGGTCATGACTAGACTGAACTTCTGCCTCAGTAAGGACCTGGACCCATTGCAATTTGCCTACCGCCACAACAGGTCAACAGCAGATGCAATCCCAATGGCTATTCACACCACCTTAGACCACCTGGACAGTACAAACTCCTATGTCAGGATGCTGTTCATTGACGGTAGCTCAGCATTTAACACCATCATTCCCACAATCCTGATTGAGAAGTTACAGAACCTGGGCCTCTGTACCTCCCTCTGCAATTGGATCCTCGACTTTCTAACCAGAAGACCACAATCTGTGTGGATTGGTGATAACATATCCTCCTTGCTGATGATCAACACTGGCGCACCTCAGGGGTGTGTGCTTAGCCCACGGCTCTACTCTCTATATACACATGACTGTGTGGCTAGGCATAGCTCAAATACCATCTATAAGTTTGCTGATGATACAACCATTGTTGATAGAATCTCAGATGGAGATGAGAGGGTGTACAGGAGTGAGATATGCCAACTAGTGGAGTGGTGTCGCAGCAACAACCTGGCACTCAGCGTCAGTAAGATGAAAGAGCCGATTGTGGACTTTAGGAAGGGTAAGACGAAGGAACACATACCAATCCTCATAGAGGGATCAGAAGTGGAGAGAGTGAGCAGTTTCAAGTTCCTGGGTGTCAAGATCTCTGAGGATCTAACCTGGTCCCAACATATCGATGCAGTTATAAAGAAGGCAAGACAGCGACTGTACTTCATTGGGAATTTTGAAGAGATTTGGTATGTCAACAAAAACACTCAAAAACTTCTATAGATGCACCGTGGAGAGCATTCTGACAGGCTGCATCACTGTGTCTGGTATGGGGGGTTGGTGGGCTATTGCACAGGACCGAAAGAAGCTGCAGGGGGTCATAAATTTAGTCGGCTCCACCTTGGCTACTAGCTAACAAAGTACCCAGGACACCTTCAAGCAGTGGTGTCTCAGAAAGGCAGCGTCCATTATTAAGGACCCCCAGCACCCAAGTCATGCCTTTTATCATTGTTACCATATCGGGAAGGACGTACAGAAGCCTGAAGGCACACACTCAGCAATTCAGGAACAGCTTCTTCCCTTCTGCCATCTGATTCATAAATGGACATTGAACACATGAACACTACTTCAGTTTTTAAATATATATTATTTCTGTTTTTGTACGATTTTGATCTATTCAATATACATATACTGTACTGTAATTGATTAATTCATTTGTCACAATACATGCTGGTAATAATAAACCTGATTCTGATTCTGACAAATAAAGGTAATTTTTTTTTAAAACATGAACAACCAGAGATTTAAGATCTTTAATCTTTAAATGTTCACACCAGGATTAGGGATTGCTCTTAAATCCCAAATTGCTCATACCTTTGGTCAGGGAATGCTCATATCCTTTACCACTTGGAGCAGATGCAACAGAGGCTGCAGATTCTGGATGCAAGCCTACTGCAGGCTTCCAACTGCAATACTGAAAATTCCTCCCCGATCCCCTCTCACAGATGCTGCCCGTTCCACCGAGTTCCTCCAGGCGTTCAACAGCACCATCTAGTGTCTATATTTTACACTGCAATACTCCATCCAATGTGCTTTACATAAACGCAAACACGAGGAAATCTGCAGATGCTGGAAATTCAGGCAACACACACAAAATGCTGGTGAACGCAGCAGGCCAGGCAGCATCTCTAGGAAGAGGTACAGTCGACGTTTCAGGCCGAGACCCTTCGTCAGGACTAACTGAAGGAAGAGCTAGTAAGAGATTTGAAAGTTGGAGGGGGAGGGAGAGATCCAAAATGATAGGAGAAGACAGGAGGGGGAGGGATGGAGCCAAGAGCTGGACAGGTGATTGGCAAAAGGGATATGAGAGGATCATGGGACAGGAGGTCCAGGAAGAAAGAAAGGGGGAGGGGAGCACCAGAGGAAGATGGAGAGCAGGCAAGGAGTTATTGTGAGAGGGACAGAGAGAAAAAAAAGGAAAAAATAATAAATAAATAAGGGATGGGGTAAGAAGGGGAGGAGGGGCATTAACGGAAGTTAGAGAAGTCAATGTTCATGCCATCAGGTTGGAGGCTACCCAGACGGAATATAAGGTGTGAACACCTACGCTCTGTCCGCCAGAGAAAGCAGGATCTCCCAGTGGCCACACATTTTAATTCCACGTCCTATTCCCATTCTGATATGTCTATCCATGGCCTCCTCTACTGTCAAGATGAAGCCACACTCAGGTTGGAGGAACAACACCTTATATTCCGTCTGGGTAGCCTCCAACCTCCGCTTTCAAATCTCTTACTATCATTTCTTTCAGTTAGTCCTGACGAAGGGTCTCAGCTCAAAACATCGACTGTGCTTCTCCCTATGGATGCTGTCCGGCCTGCCACGTTCCACCAGCATTTTGTGTGTGTTGCTTTATGTAGAAATACCTGGTCACAGATAGAGTCAGTGAGTCACTGCGCGGGAACAGGTCATTCAGCTGACTGTAAAGTTGTACCTGGTGTTGGAGAGTGTTAGGAGAATCAGGGAGTGTTTGTGGATATGTGAGAGAGAGGGGAGTGAGATTGCTTTGAGACCCAGTAGACTGGGGTGATTGGCTGCTTCCTATGTTGCAAGGAATGAAATATAAAGCTGTCAAGAGTTAAGGGATATATTAACATATTAAAATTAAGCAATTTTCTATTTCACCCAATATATCACTCCAGTATGCCTGAAGTTTGGGACAAGTTCAAAACCAATGGGTGAGAGTTCCAATGTATCCTTTACATTTAGAACACATTGGAGAAACTCCCGTCTGAAATTTCGAGAGACTATCTGGAGTCAGATGGGCTCTATGCAGAATTTTGAGTTGCAGTGCTTTAGTTCTATTACAAACTGAAATTTTCTTTGCATTATCACAGATGTCTTCCCATGTTTCAGCTGTAATTTCTGCTCCCAGCTCTCCATCCCAAACCCTTCCCAGCTGCTCAGCCTCTCCACAAGAACATTCCCTCCGGATGCTGTAAAGTCCATTGTGTTTGGACTTGTCCCAAACTTCAGGCATACTGGAATGATATTTTGGGTGAAATGGAAAAGATTCTGAAGATGGAGCTTAAACTGGACCCAGTGTCTTTTCTCTTAGGCCTACCCAACAGTCGTATTATTAATGCACATCAGAAAAAACTTCTTAACATCTGACTTTTTGTTTGAGGAAGAACATTTTACTTTGTTGGATATCCGATAGGCTCCTGGACTTTCTGGTTGGCGTAAATTAATCATGGAATACATTCCTTTGGACTTTTTAACGTGTATGGTACACTTAAAAACAAATAGTTTTCATAAAACATGCCAACCTTTTCTACAATATGTAGATGTAAACCTGTCTGCTATACTAATAAGGGCTTTTGTATAGGATGTGGTGGTGGTGTCTATACTTCAATGGGTGTTCTGATAGCTGATATCTGTGAGGGGAAGAAATGTAAATGTACCTGGAAATTGAAAGTTCTGTTATGCTGAGCAAAAAGAAATTAAGCTATTTTAACATTAAAAAAGCAAAATTCTAAATGGGAATCATTCAGCTTTCTGTCACTCATTCACCAGTAATTCGTTGCAAAACTGCAACACCTCTAACATGGTCTCCACTGAACAAGGATAATCCCCTTATTTTTACTGTACTTTACTACGTTTTCATTTGGAGATCTGTAGTATTTTGGTTGTTGTAGCTGTATTTCTCATTCTAAACACCTCAGAGATTGCTATAGCCACCATGTGCATTGACACCATCCTATCTGAGTCTCCCCACATTCCCCTCAACTGGTGGGTTCCATCATGTCCGACGATGGCAGAAAATCTGTGCAGGAGAGTTTTTAAAGTGGAAAAGCCATTGCACCGGGCAGCTTCACTGTCCTGACCTCAGAAATCTGGGCCCAGTGGTACGAGTAGTCGTCCCAACTGGGGTCTTCCTTGACTTCTTCTGTGTCTCGTCATGCCCTTCGTTCTCCATGGAGCATTGCAGAACCCAGGCCACCAGAGCTGGCTTCACATGCTCAGACAGGCAAGTCCCTATCTCACCAGGGTATGAGGCCCTCCTGCTACTCTCATCTGTTCGAGCCTGCCTGCCAAAGCGGTGTACATGCAGACAGCTACTTGAAACCACAGGTGGGAGCTGAGTGTCCAGTGGGGACCAAGGGAGAGTGAGCTGCACTGAAATGGACATGACAAGCCCCTTCACCAGAAGTGCTACCCCTCCCTGGACACCCCATACCACCCTCCCCTCAAATGTCTCTACCTTTTAACACTTTCCTACCCACTTGGGGCAACTTGTCACTTGGGGTAAGTCCTGTATCTTACAGGATGGTCTATGGTCTAAGAGATCCACGAACAAACCAAAAGGGAATCAGGAGAAATCTGGGATAAAGGAACATGGCTTGTTTAGCTGTTGTTGTTTTGTTGCTTGTTCTGTTTTGTTCTTCCAAGTACCGTGGGCTTGCAGTGTTGGCTCTGGAGTGTGTGGCTGCCCTCAGCACACACTTGGTTGTTAACACAGCAATGTCCATGTGGTAAATAAATCTGAATCTGTTGATTGTGAACACAAATAACCCATTTCACTGCGTGTTTCAATATGTATGTTATGTTTAGTAACTTCAAAACAGTAAATTAATTCAAATGAAGACGGGAGACTGAAATGCAAGAGTACTCCGTCTTTACTTTATTGAGTCATGAATGTATCATGTGGAAGCATGATGATGTGTGCAATTAAAGTATTTTTACATATAACCCGTAATTAACTGTTTAATTGAACTTTATTTATATATATATTACTAAGATGTAACTGAAATATTAAATACACAACAGTACATGTGATAAATAAATCTGAATCTGAAATGTTTGTCAATAATTCGCCTTAGAGAGCAACTGAAGAGCGTTGGTGGCGGAACCTGGAGGAGGGCCGCGAACGCAAGGCCCAGCTGCTTAATCTCCATGCAGAAGTGAGTCAGAAAGCATCCTAGCTACATGGAGCTCTGTGGATTGAGGAAACAGAAGACATTTACCTCAAAAAGTCAAGCTCTGCAAACTAAATCCAATGGTATCTTTAAAGAAGCAATGTTACTTAATTATCCCAAGAAGTAATGATATTCCCAATAAAAGTAATCATGGTTTCTAAATATTTCTATCTCATTCTAATGTTTCCTTAAGAAGATTCCAACTATCACCAAACACTTGCAATCATTATTCCATTGGTTTAAGGGTAACGATGGAGAAGGATTGATTTGGTCCTTGGGTTGAGATTCTAAATTGGAGAAACACCAATCATGACGACATCAGAAAGGATCTGGTGGGCATGGATTGGGGTAGGTTGTTTCCTGTAAAAGGGATGCTTGGTAAGTGGGAAATCTTCAAAAAGTGAAATATTGAGAGTACAGTTTGTATATTCCTTTGAGGATAAAAGGCAAGGCTAACAGTTTCAGGGAACCTTGGTTTTCGAGGGATATTGAGGCCATGTTTATGGAAGAGGAGGTGACAGGTATCACATACTGTATAGGCAGCTAGGATCAAATGAGGAGCTTGAGGAGTGCAAGAAATGAAAGCGAGCACCTCAAAGTGAAAACAGGAGGGTGAAAAGGGGACATGAGGTTGCCTTGGCAGACAAGGTGAAAGAGAATCCCAAGAGTTTCCATAGCTACACAAAAACCAAAAGGGAGTATCAGCGTGGTCAAAGAGGTGGGGGAGCTCTTAAATTTTTTTTGCATCGGCGTTCAGTCAAGTGACAGATACTGGGTCAACAAAGCTGAAGAGAATGAGTAGTGATGTTACGGACATAAGAGATTCTGCAGATGCTGGAAATCTGGAGTAACACACACAAAATGCTGGAGTAACTCAGCAGGTCAGGCAACATTTATGGAGGGGAATAAACAGGTGATGTTTTGGGCTGAGACCCTTCATCAGGACTGGAAAGGAAGGGGGCAGAAGCCAGGATAAGAAGGAGTTCAAAGTCATGTGAGACAAATCGAGGGGGAAGGTGGAAAAGATGGAGATGAAGAAGAAGGCACTGGGTCAAAACGTCGACTGTTTATATACAGTATTTCCGTAGATGCTGCCTGACCTGCTGAGTTCCTCCAGCATTTTGTGTTTTCTCCTTGTTTGTTTTATACACATAAAAAAACAGGAAGAGGCATGTTCCAGCCACCAGCCCTGCCTCATCCTCTTCCCCATTTCTCTGTTTTATTTGTATAAAACAGAAAGGAAGTCTTGCATGCGACAACCCCAAATCCCTCCTGCTGCAGGCATCTTTTTCAATGAAATTTTCATTTATTGCCTAATTGTCACTGAAATGAGATTTGTAATGAAAGGTAACTTCAGTTAAAGCATGAAGTTACTTAGCAGATGGTGATTAAATAGCAAAGAATGATATATATTCTAAATTAACCCCTTGAATACTAAAGAGTATCGATGTATAAAATTAACAAGCAGACTCAATTTATTAACCAACATTTCTAACAATGAATCAGAATAAAATTTATTATCAGTAACTTATATCACGTGAATTTTTTTGTGACAGCTGTACAATGCAGGACATAAAGATCAAATACGAGAATAAATCACAGACTGTTCAGAAATTTATTTACTGTATTGAGACACAGCGTGGAATAGGCCCTTCTGGCCGTTTGAGCACGCCAGCCAGCAATACCCCGATTTAACCCTTGCCTAATCACGTGGGGCAATTTGCAATGTCCAATTCACCTACCAGCTGGTATGTCTTTGGACTGCGGAAGGAAACTGAAGCATCTGGAAGAAACACGTGCAGTTACAGAGAGAACGTACAAACTCCTTATAGGCAGGGGCGGGAATTGACCCTTGGTTGCTGGTACTGTAAAGCATTATGCTAATTCGTCGCGGCTATCCCTCGAGGTCGAGGATGATGGTCTTCGTTCTGTTGATCTACTTCTGGGCTCTCAAGTGGCTTATGAGTCCAATCTTAAATTATGCTAATTACTAATTTTGACACTACTGTGTCACACCTATCTGATGGTGGAGCCAAGGAATCTCTTCATGTTCGTGTACCTCCTCTCTAATGGTAGTGACAAGAAGAGGGCATATCCTGGGTGATGGGGGTCCTTAACTATGGATGTCACCTTCTCGAGGGATTGCCTTTTTGAAGATGACCTTGACGGTGGTGAGGGTTGTGTTGTGCCTGTGCTGGAGCTGGCTGAGTTTACAACCCTCAGCAGCCCCCTACAGTCCTCTGCAATGGAGCCTTCATTCCAGGCCATGATGCAACTGGTAAGAATGCTCTCCACAGTACAGCTGTAGAAATTCGCAACTGTGTCTGGTAACACAACAAACCTTCTCAAACTCCCAATGAAGTACAGCCACTGGTGTGCTTCCTCTGTCACTGCATCAATATGTTAGGCCCAGGAGGGGTCCTCTGAGATGCTGATGTCCATGAACTTGAAGCTGCTCACGTTTTCCACCACCGACCCCTTGATGAGAACTGGTGTGTGTTCTCCCGATTACCCTGTCCTGAAGGGATGGCGAGGTTTTCGTTGTGACACCACTCAACCAGTCGATCTGTCTTGCTCCTGGATGCCGCCCCATCACCACCTGAGATTTTCTCAACAACAGTGGCGCCATCTGTGAATGTATGGATGGCAATGTCTGGGTCAGATCGCTTACTGTATACGACAAGCACTGGCCTCCAGAAACAGACACCTGATTTCAGACCCCTCAGCCAAGAGATCATGAGGTAGAAACGTTCCAAAGATTTCCTCATAGAGCACGGAAGCAGGCCCTTCAGCCCATCTACCAACTATGATAGCCCTCCAAGCCAATTCCATTTGCCAGCATTTGGCCCGTAACTATTCCTAGTCATGTAGCTGTCCAACTCCTGGCAACACCAGCAGTAAGGCGGCGGTGCACTTGGACGTAGCAGCTTCTACGGGGCCAACCAAATGTTTTATTGTCTTTTTGAGGAGTATTTTTTATGATCGCAAGACCTGGCTGGACATTCAGAGCTTTAAGTACCCGCAAGTTGTTGTTGGCAGAGAAACTGAAGGAGCCGGACGTGGTGCGAACTGTGTTGCTGCCTGCAACGGAGGCACGTCAGAGTTGGTGCGTGCAGCCTAGCAGCAAATCAGTCACTTTCCTTGTGATCCCAAGACCCTGTTTATCATTGTTAATATGGAATGCTGCAAGTTCGGTTCACTGGTTTATTGGCGAATGGCGGGGAGGTAGGTGGCCTCGATGGTAACAAGGGCTGGGCCTCAGGCCGCAGTGTCGTCTGAGAGAGGCGTGGGAGTCAGTGTGCATGGTGTTCAGGCTGGTGTCAGTGCTGCTCTCCAGTATTCGCTCAGTGGAAGGCAAGCTATATCGTGTTGGAATGCAGACTGCTGCAACATGCATGGGCTCAGGGACTTGGACTATCCTTTCTTTGTGAGACTATTTTTCTGCTGTTTTATATGTGCCTTGTGCTGTGTTATATGTGCCTTGTGCTGTGTGTGATGATCTGATAATGCCCTCCCCCCACTGGGAAGGTCAGATCACAACCTGGTGCATCTAAAACCCTGCTATGTGCCTCTGGTGAAGAGTAAACCTGCAGCCTCGAGGGCAGTGAGGAAATGGTTGGAGGAGGCTCATGAGGCGCTCCAGGGTTGTTTTGAGGTGACAGACTGGCAGGCACTCTGTGAGCCACATGGAGAGGATATTAATGGGCTCACAGAGTGCATCACTGATTACATCAACTTCTGTGTGGACTGCAATGTTCCGACAAGAACTGTCCTTTGATATTCAAATAACAAGCCATGAGTGACAAAGGACATTAAGGACATCCTGAATGCTAAAAAGAGGGCGTTTAGAGATGGAAATAGGGAGGAGCTGAGGGCAATACAGAGGGACCTGAAAGCCAGGATCAGGGAGGCTAAAGACAGGTACAGGAGGAAGCTTAAGTGGAAACTCCAGCAGAACAACATGAGAGAGGTCTGGAGGGAGATGAGGACCATCACTGGGTTCTGGCAAACTAGCAACGGAGGAGCTGAAGGCAGTGTGGACAGGGCCAACGAACTTAACCTGTTCTTTAACAGATTTGACATTGTGGCCCCTGTCCATCCCACACATGAGTCATCTGTTGTCGGCCCCCAACCAACACATATTCCACTCTCCCCTCCTACCCCTCCTCACAGGCCCCCACCCTGCTCTCATGACTATACCCCTTCCCCACACGAAACCACCATGGTGGGCTTCACAGCTGAACAGGTGAGAAGACAGCTGAAACGTCTCAACCCAAGCAAGGCTGCAGCACCGGATGGTGTCAGTACCAGAGTGCTCAAAGCCTGTGCCCCTCACCTATGTGGAGTACTTTGCCATGTATTCAACTTGAGCCTGAGGCTCCGGAGGGTTCCTGTACCGTGGAAGACGTCCTGCCTCGTCCCTGTGCCGAAGATGCCGCGCCCCAGCGGCCTCAATGACTACAGACCGGTGGCACTGACCTCCCACATCATGAAGACCCTGGAGAGACTTGTTCTGGAGCTGCTCCGGCCTATGGTCAGGCCACACTTAGATCCCCTCCAGTTCGCCTACCAGCCCTGACTAGGAGTTGAGGTTGCCATCGTCTACCTGCTGAACTGTGTCTACGCCCACCTGGACAAACCAGCGAGCACTGTGAGGGTCATGTTTTTTGACTTCTCCAGTGCATTCAACACCATCCGCCCTGCCATGTCTCCCTTTCTCTTCACCATTTACACCTCAGACTTCAACTACGGCACAGAGTCTTGTCATCTTCAGAAGTTTTCGGATGACTCTGCCATAGTTGGATGCATCAGCAAGGGAGATGAGGCTGAGTACAGTCACATGGTGGTGAGCAGAATTATCTGCAGCTTAATGTGAAAAAGACTAAGGAGCTGGTGGTAGACCTGAGGAGAGCTAAGGTACCGGTGACCCCTGTTTCCATCTAGGGGGTCAGTGTGGACATGGTGGGGGATTACAAATACCTGGGGATACGAATTGACAATAAACTGGACTGGTCAAAGAACACTGAGGCTGTCTACAAGAAGGGTCAGAGCCGTCTCTATTTCCTGAGGAGACTGAGGTCCTTCAACATCTGCCGGATGATGCTGAGGATGTTCTACGAGTCTGTGGTGGCCAGTGCTATCATGTTTGCTGTTGTGTGCTGGGGCAGCAAGCTGAGGGTAGCAGACACCAACAGAATCAACAAACTCATTTGTAAGGCCAATGATGTTGTGGGGATGGAACTGGACTCTCTGACGGTGGTGTCTGAAAAGAGGATGCTGTCCAAGTTGCATGCCATCTTGGACAATGTCTCCCATCCACTACATAATGTACTGGTTGGGCACAGGGGTACATTCAGCTAGAGACTCATTCCACCGAGATGCAACACAAAGCGTCATAGGAAGTCATTCCTGCCTGTGGCCATCAAACTTTACAACTCCTCCCTTGGAGAGTCAGACACCCTGAACCAATAGGCTGGTCCTGGACTTATTTCATAATTTACTGGCATAATTTACATATTACTATTTAATTATTTATGGTTCTATTTATTATTTATGGTGCAACTGTAAAGAAAACCAATTTCCCCTGGGATCAATAAAGTATGACTATGACTATGTTAAGATTTTACTGCGGTTCAGTAGGAATTTCATTTTAACAGCTCTGTAAAAGCAGCGTGTTTTGCTTTTGGAATGTTTGGTTTCAACTAAAGACACGAGGCTGTGATGTTCAACAGGAATGTTGTGTCAGCCGATCCGGACAGCGTAATTGTGAGAAAGTTCCCGAGAGCGGGGCAGAGAGAGATTTGTGATGAGTAGTGTGGTTCCCGGGTGGTTTTTTGTTTGGCGGGAGCTGCGGAGAGGACAGGAGGGAAGATGGCTGAAGGTACCGTAGGAAGGAGCATCCCCATTGTGCAAGGTGCTTTGTGCAGATGAATGGCTCCAAAGAGGAATACTCCCAAGAGATTGTCCATTTGTTCGAGATGGATCTTAAGCCAAGTTCAGAATGTGGTGTGTGCTTTCACTCAGACCATGGGTTCAGAGCTGGAGTAAAAAGACAACTGCAAGATGAGCTCCAATAATGTGCACATTTAGACTGGTTTTAACTGTAATGCGCCCTTTTCTTTGTCCTATGAATTGTTCAATAAAGCTGAAATTTGTCAATATACTTTCTTTATCATTTCATGCAGTGTATAATCTGTTATTTCTTGCCGACTGATAATTTTGTACGGGCAGCATTCGCTCAAATCAAGGTTTAGTTGGAACCTCATGGCGTTCCTGTTTGGTTGAACCCCTAATCATACCGACCCTAGATGCCTGTGGTTTATGAAAGGTGGCCTTCTCATTGCTGAATCCCATGCTGTTAGCAGGGCCAGCAACGAGCCAAGTTTCCATATGAGGAGGCTTCTTCTGTATGACTGCTAGTTCTATGCTTTGTATCTTGGCCCGTAGGAATGCTGTTTGGCTGTATTCATGTATGGCTGAATTGCAATTAATTGTAAACTTGAATATTTCTGTGCAGTTTCTGTGCTCCTGAAACACGAGAGACACGGAATGAGAATCAGAATGAGGTTTCGTATCACTGGCATATGTTGTGAAATATACTGTTAGGTGGTGGCAGTCCATTGCGATACTTAATTTAAAAAACTATAAACTATAATAAAAATGTATTTCAAAAATTACATTAAATAAGTTGTGCAAAAAGAGAGCAAAAAAAAAAGTTAGAGTACATAGGTTGATTGTCCATTCAGAAATTTGGTGGTGGAGGGGAACACGGTTAATGCAAAATCCTTCGTATTCACCAGCAGGATAGGTAGTTCCCGTCCCCTGGTCTAATAATAGGACAATTTTACAATGACTAATTAACCTACGAACCAGGATGTCTTTGGACTGTGGGAGGAAATGGACAGCCTGAGGAAAACCCACACATTCCATGCTACAGACTCCTTACAGATGATGTTGGAATTGAACTCTAAACTCCAATGCTCCAAGCTGTAGTAGCTGTGCTACTGTGGCATCCTGGGAGAAGATCCTTCCTCTGCCAGGGATGAGTTATTTGGATCTGTTGCTGTAGCTCAGAGATTTTAAGGGATGGGATTGCCAGCCCTTTTCCCAGCCCTCCTCCCTTTCACAGCCGGGCTTGGGATGATCTGTGGCAGAGTTAAGATGGACATGCCACTGAGACTAAAAACATAACGCTCAGCAGGTTGGACAGCATCTGTGGAGAGAGAAACAGTTAATGTTTCATATCAGAGACTGAAGACAAGCTACTGTTATGAGACTTGAATGGACTTCACAATCTTGACACAACCTTGCACTGCAGACTCCCCGGGACTGTCACACTTCATTCTACACTCTAATCTTTTTGCCTTCTAGCGACGTCGATGTTTTGAAATGATCTGTTTGCAAAACAAACGTTTTTCACTGTATCTAAGGCAACAGTCACAAACTGCTGGAGGAACTCAGGAAACCAACCCTGAAGAAGGACCTCGGCCCGGAATCTCGGCTGTTTATTCCCCTCCAGAGATGCTACCTGACTTGTGGAGTTCCTCCGGCATTTGTGTGTGTGAGTTCCGGACTTCCAGAATCTCTTGTGTCATTGAATGTAGGTACATGTCAGAATAAGCTTAAACCCTTCTTCAGGACTGAGACATAGAGAAAAAACCAAAGTCCGTGTATCCCCTGTGTCGAGATTTAACCAACACCCCATCACACACTCCGCAGATGGACAGATCGCGATCTGTTTCCGTGAAATTCTCAACAGCCTCCTGTGACGTCACTCCATCCTGCTGGGGCCTTCTGGGAACTGTAGTACAGCGTCATCCTCTTCCTCCTCCTCCACCGCATCATCCTCCACCACCACAATCCACCGCGTGACCTTTCTATGACCTCACCTTTCGTCGCCCGTCGGCGTTGATGGGCGACATAGTTGCCCAATCATTGGATGGATTCTGTCTAGGGGGTCGGTTGCTACCAATCGGCGGAGACGATCTGCCGGGTGGGGGCGGGTCCTACGGTGGCGTGGTCACGTGGGCTCGGGACGCCGTCCTCCTCCCGTCATTCCCTCGGACTGCTGTGGAAGAACGGTTTCCTCTTTATCCGAATGGTGATTGATTTTTGTTGTCGTTTTCTTTCTCGGCCGCGGCGTCGGTGGGTCACAACAGGTGTTGATTAACGTTAGCGGCTTTTTTTCCCGAGTGGTGTCTGTTCTGTCCTGACAACCGGGACAAGGCCCGGCCCCCCCGCTCCCTCCTTGGGTTGGGGTCCGTGGGCTTCGGATTCATCCTCTCAATCAAGGAGCTGATATAACGTTTCAGTAAAATAGTGGGGACGTGGAGGGAGATTGCAGAGATTGGAGTCTGGGGTAGCCAGTCAAAAGCCGGAGGAACCCACTGATCGGACAGCATCTGTGGAGGCAGATTGACTTTGTCTTTCGGGCTGAAACCTTTCGTCTGCTTCGTTTTCACAGACCCACATCAGGATCTTTCCGCTTCCCATGATCTCCGCGCCCCCCCCGTCCCCACGATCTCCACCCCCCCCGTCCCCACGATCTCCACCCCCCCGTCCCCACGATCTCCACCCCCCGTCCCCACGATCTCCACCCCCCCGTCCCCACGATCTCCACGCCCCCCGTCCCCACGATCTCCCCCCCGTCCCCACGATCTCCGCCCCCCCCGTCCCCACGATCTCCGCCCCCCCCGTCCCCACGATCTCCGCCCCCCCCGTCCCCAGGATCTCCGCCCCCCCCGTCCCCACGATCTCCACCCCCCCGTCCCCACGATCTCCACCCCCCCGTCCCCACGATCTCCACGCCCCCCGTCCCCACGATCTCCCCCCCGTCCCCACGATCTCCGCCCCCCCCGTCCCCACGATCTCCGCCCCCCCCCGTCCCCACAATCTCGGCCCCCTCCGTCACCACGATCTGCACCCCCCCGTCCCCACGATCTGCACCCCCCCGTCCCCACGATCTGCACCCCCCTCCCCACGATCTCCACTGCCCCGTCCCCACGATCTCCACCCTCCCTGTCCCCACGATCTCCACCCCCCGTCCTCACGATCTCCACCCCCCCGTCCCCACGATCTCCACCCCCCCCGTCCTCACGATCTCCACCCCCCCCCGTCCTCACGATCTCCACTCCCCCGTCCCCACGATCTCCACTCCCCCGTCCCCACGATCTCCACGCCCCCGTCCCCACGATCTCCACCCCCCCATCCCCACGATCTCCACGCCCCCGTCCCCACGATCTCTGCCCCCCACGATCTCCACGCCCCCGTCCCCACGATCTCCACCCCCCCATCCCCACGATCTCCACGCCCCCCGTCCCCACGATCTCCCCCCCGTCCCCACGATCTCCGCCCCCCCCTCGTCCCCACAATCTCGGCCCCCTCCGTCACCACGATCTGCACCCCCCCATCCCCACGATCTGCACCCCCCTCCCCACGATCTCCACTGCCCCGTCCCCACGATCTCCACCCTCCCCGTCCCCACGATCTCCACCCCCCATCCCCACGATCTCCACCCTCCCCGTCCCCACGATCTCCACCCTCCCTGTCCCCACGATCTCCACCCCCCGTCCTCCGATCTCCACCCCCCGTCCCCACGATCTCCACCCCCCCGTCCTCACGATCTCCACTCCCCCGTCCCCACGATCTCCACTCCCCCGTCCCCACGATCTCCACGCCCCCGTCCCCACGATCTCCACCCCCCCATCCCCACGATCTCCACGCCCCCGTCCCCACGATCTCTGCCCCCCACGATCTCCACGCCCCCGTCCCCACGATCTCTGCCCCCCCGTCCCCAGGATCTCCGCCTCCCCCTCATCCCCACGATCTCAGCCCCCTCCGTCCCCACGATTTGCACCCCCCTGTCCCCGCGATCTGCACTCCCCTGTCCCCGCGATCTGCACCCCCCTCCCCACGATCTCCACCCCCCGTCCCCATGATCTCTGCACCCCCACCCATCCCCACGATCTCCGCGCACCCCCGTCCCCATGATCTCTGCGCCCCCGTCCCCATGATTTTTGCCCCCCCCCCAGTAGAGATGGTAGAGAACTGAGGAGTGCGGTAGAACAGAGGAACTTGGGAATGCAGATGCATAATTCCTCGGAAGTTCCATCACAGGGAGATAGGGTTGTAAATAGTGCTTTTGGCACAATGGCCTTCATAAATCGGGGCATTGAGTACAGGAGTTGGGATGTCATGTTGAAGTTGTGTAAGGTGTTGGTGAGGCTGAATTTAGAATTTTGTGTGCACATTTGGTCACTTATCGTAAGGAAAGATGTCATTAAGCTTGAAAGAATGCTGGAACTTGAGGGGCCAGAGGAATGTTGGCTTTATTCTCTGGAGTGCAAGAGAACGAGGGATGCTAAAGAGGTATACAGAATTGAGAGGTTTAGATAGGGTAAATGCAAGCAGGCATTTGCCCCTCAGGTTGGCTGAGACTAAAAGTAGAAGTTGCAGGTTTAGGGTCAAATGTAAAATATTTAAGTGGAATCTGAGGGAAAACTTCACTCAGAGGGTGGTGTGAGTGTGGAATGAGCTACCATCAGAAGTGGCAGATGCAAGATCATTTGTAACATTTAAGTTTGAGTAACATGGATGAGAGAGGTATGGACGTCTGTGTGCAGGTAGATGAGACTAGGCTGGCATGGACTAGATGGGCTGTAGGACTTGTTTCTGTGCTGTAGTGCTCTATACTCTCTCACTATGTTTATCCTGGCTTTAATGTTTAACTTTTATACTTTGCACTATCATTGTCTCAGAATGCTGCAGGAAAATTGTGCATCTAATGCTTGTGCACCCTGCAATGAAAATGTTTGTGAAAGAAAGGATTCATTCACTGTAAATCCTTGTTTTACATGTACTGTGACTATAAAATTAGATCCAATTTAGCAATCAGAAAATAGTCAAAAGCAAAAAGAAAGCCGCTCAGTCATGTGTTAACTTTGTAACATCAGTACGGTAAATCCCACTTCGTGCTCTTTCCCCTAGTTCAGAATGGGACAATGCTGTTTCGGAATCAGATTCCTTCTAAAGCTTTTTGATTCACAGTTTGGTACTTTAACAAGTTTTCACAAGACAACCAAATACCACCAAACTGTTGTTCTCACTCTATTTATTTCTTTTTAAATTCTTCTTTCTGAAGTACATAACTTCATCTTAACCCCACGTTATACAGTTTCCGCATCTGCTTGCCTCACAACTTTGAAGACCAACACAGGATCTGTGGACTGAATAGCCATCCATTATTCTACAGGGAAATATGAAAAGTAATTGTTCTCGTTTCATTACACGTACCGCATACAACCTGTTTCCTGGTTGTTTCCTCAATGTAATGTTCTCAGAAGATACAGTTAAAATATTCCATGAAATATGTCCTGAAGAACACCCTTCCCAATTTGATTTATCTAATTAAAATTTTCCATTGTTATTTCAGTACCTTTCTTAAAAAACCACCATTATTTCCTGATTTTTATTCCTACCTGGAGTGTAGTAACTATCCTAAAGTACTGGGGGAATGATATGCTACTGTGATCTTTGGCTTGTTATTGCCTGGAGTATTGTGTGTATTTCTCATTGCTGTATTATCAGAAGGATGAGACTAAGTTGGAGAAAGTAGAAAAATATGGAGCTGGAGGGCTTGAATTATGAGGAGAGCCTGGATAGGCTAGAATTATTTTCCCTGGAGCATTGGAGGCTGACGAATTATCTTGTAGATTTTTGTTAAATCATGAGGGGTATAGTGCATTACTGCAGACTTATTTCCAGAGTAGGAAAGTCTCAGACCAGAAGGCATAGTCAAAGTCAAAGTAAAATTTATGGTCAGAGTACATGTGTGTTACCACATAAAACCCTGCGATTCTTTTTCTGTGGGTATACTTAGCAAATTTATGGAACAGTGACTGTAGACAGGATCAATAGAGAACAAACTGTGCAAATGGAGATCTAAATAAATAGCAATAAATAAGATTCAAAAAAGTCCTTGAATGAGTGTAGCAATCCCCTTTTGTTCATCAGCCTGACGGTTGAGGAGTAGTAACTGTTATTGAATTGGTGGTGGGAGTCCTGAGGCTTTTTTACCTTCTACCTGGCAGCAGCCAGCCTGGGTGGTGACGATCTTTGATCATGGATACTGCTTTCCTGCAGCAACGTTTCATGTAGATGAGCTCATCTGGGCCGAATCCACTACCTTTATAGGTTTAAAATGAGATTGGTTTAAGATGAGAGGTGAAAGAGTTAAAGAGGGCTCGAGAAGCAAGTTTATCCAAAGAGTGATGCTCACAGGAAACAATCTGGCAGAGGAAATGGTAGAGGTTAAAAGATCATTATAATATTGGAAAGGTTGATGGATTGAAAGGGTTTCGAAGAGTATGAGCCAAATGCAAACCAATGGCATGAGCTCAGGAAGATGCCACGGTCAGCTGGGATAAATTGGGACAAAGGGTCTGTTTCCTTGCGGTTGAACTCTGTGACTCTATTGTGTGGACGTCAGAACTGCACAAAGTACTTCATCTGAGGCTCAGTAAATACTTTAGAAAGTTTTGCTGTAACTTCCTTACTGTAATATTTTGTTTTCAGGTAAATGAAGTTATTTGAGCAACACTATTGCAGCTCAGGGCATTGGAGTTCAGTTCCGATGCCCTCTTTAAGGAATCTGTGGAATGTGTGCGTTTCCTCCGAGTGTTCTGCTGGTTAGCAGCTTAATTGGTCACTGTAAATTGTCCAGTGATTAGACCATAGTTAGGATCAGGGGTTGCTGGGCAACGCACTCGAAGGGCCTATTCTGTGCTGTATCGTTAAATAAAAATTAAATTCCTTACATCATCTTCACCATTGTATTATCTTGTGCTGACACCTTCTGGGATAATTGTTTCCTTTTTCCTTAGCACTTTGTCCATCTCATGATTCTCCTACCATTGTTAGTCTTCCCAAAGTATATCCTCTTATCAGTATTAATTCTGTCCATTGGAGCAATTGATTACTATCAACCTGTAGGCAGAGATTATCCGCCTCACTATGAGCACCAATCAAATTCATGTCATCTCTGAAGTTTCTAGTCATACCTCCTCCATTCATATCTAAATTGTTCATGTAAACAATGAGGGTCCCTATGGTACGTCACTGGTCATAGGCTTCCAAGCACAAAACCAATCTTCCTTTTCCTGCACTCGGCACAAGAACTTATCCGGAGTTCAGCGGGCAAGGGCTTTTCTCTTTGGAGTGAAGGATGTCATCAGGGGAAATATTGGGGGCAGTAACAGAGGAGACTGTTTATCTTACTTTGAGATATAAGTGAGCAGATTTGACAAAAAAAAGTTAATCAGACTCAGGTTGTTATTACTGACAGGTGTCATGAAATCTGTTGTATGGCAGCAGTAGTACAGTGCAATACGTAAAAATGACCATTAAATATAGTGCAGAAAGAGAGCAAAATAGTTCATGGGTTCAGAAATCTGATGGCGGAGGGGAGGAAGCTGTTCCTAAAACGTTAAGTATTTCTATTCATACGACAGGTAAAAATACAAATGAAGGTATGGAAGGATCCCAGAAAAGTTCCTGTCAATGTGACACCAACCTAGTTTTGAACACTGTGTTAGTTTATAAATGTTAAAAATACTGTCAACATCGAAGTGATTTGTTTTTTGGCCAGTGATGGTGATATTGCTGATTGTACAGTTTGAGAACTGACTGAAGGCACACGAGACTACAGATGCTGAAATCCAGAGCAACGAGCAACAAGTTGGAGAAAGTCATTGGGTTGAAATCTGCTGCTGAGTTTTAACCCAAAATGTCGACTCTCTCTTTTCTGCCACACACATGCTGTCGGGACCGTAAGTCATAGAAGCAGAATTAGGCCATTCAGCCTTTCAAGTCTACTCCACCATTCCATCGTGGCTGATCATGGATCCCATTCAATCCCATACACCTGCCTTCCCACCTTATCCTTTGAACACTGACCAATCAGGAAACAATCAACTTCCACCTTTAAAATACCCATGGACACGGCATCCACTGCAGTCTGTGGCAGAACATTCCACAAATTCACTACTCTCTGGCTGAAAAAAAATTCATCCTTACCTCTGTTCTAAAAGGTCATCTGTCAATTTTGAAGCTGTGCCCTCTTGTTCTGGATACCTCCACCATAGGAAACATCCTCTCCACATCCACCCTATCTAGTCCTTTCAATGTTTGGTAGGTTTCAATGAGATCCCTCCCACCCCAGCATTCTTCTGAATTCCGGTGAGCACATGCCCAAAGCTGCCAAACGCTCCTCATATGTTAATCCCTTCATTCCTGGAATCATTTCTAAATGAAAATAAAAGAGGAATGAGCGTTCTCATAATCTAATCTTTGTGAACCTCCTCTGGACTCTGTCCAATGGCAACACTTTCTTTCTGAGATATGGGGCACAAAACTATTGACAATACTCCAAGTGCAGCCTGACTAGTGTCTTATAAAGATTAGCATTATCTCCTTGCTTTATATTCTGTTCCCCTTGAAATAAATGCTAACATTGTATTTGCCTTCTTTACCACAGACTCAACCTGTAAATTAACCTTCTGGGAGTCTTGCACGAGGACTCCCAAGTCCCTTTGCATCTCTGATGTTTGAACCTTCTCCCCATTTAGTTAATAATCCACACTATTGTTGCTTTTACCAAAATGCATTATCATACATTTCCCAACACTGTGTTCCATCTGCACTTTTTTGCTCATTCTTCCACTTCGTCTAAGTCCTGCTGCAATTGCATTGCTTCCTCAGCACCACCCAGCCCTCCATCTATCTTTGTATCATCCGCAAACTGTGCCACAAAGCCATCAGTTCCGTTATCTAAATCATTGACAAGCAATGTGAAAAGTAGGTTCCAATACTGATCTCTGAGGAACACCACTAGTCACTGACAGCCAAGAAGAAAAGGTCTCCTTTATTCTCACTCGCTGCCACCTGATTGTCAGCCGTTTCTTTATCCATGTCAGTAACACAGTAGGATTTTATCTTGTTAAGCAGCCTCGTGTGGCACCTTATCAAATGCCTTCTCAAAATCCATGTAAATGACATCTACTGCCTTTCCTTTGTCACCCTGTTTGTTACTTCCTCAAAGAACTCTTAACAGATTTGTCAGGCAAGACTTCCCTTTACAGAACCCATGCTGACTGACTTATTTTATCATAGGTCTCCAAGTACCCCAAAACCTCATCCTTAATAATAGACTCCAGCACGTTCCCAACCACTGAGGTTAGGCTACCTGGCCTATAATTTCCTTTCTTTTGCCTTCCACCCTTCTTGAAGAGTGGAGTGACATTTGCAATCTTCCATTCCTCCAGGACCATGCCAGAATCAAGTGATTCTTGAAAGATCACGACCAATGCATCTGTTATCTCTTCAGCAACCTCTCAGGACCCTGGGATGTTGTCCATCTGGCCAAGGTTACTTTTTCACCTTAAGATCTTTGAGTTAGCCTAGCACCTTTTCCTTTGTAATAGCAATGGCACTCACTCCTGCTCCCTGACACTCACGGACCTCCGGCACACTGCTAGTGTCTTCCACAGTGAAGACAGATGCAAAGTCCCAATAAGTTCATTTGCCATTTCTCTGTCCCCTATTAGTAACTCACCAGCATCATTTTCCAGTGGTTCAATATCAACTCGCACCTCCCTTTTACTCTTTATATAACTGAAAAAACTTTTAGTATCCTGCTTTATGTTATTGGCTAGTTTGCCCTTATATTTCATCTTTTCCCTTGTAGCAGTTTAAGTTGCTTTTTGTTGGATTTTAAAAGCTTCCCAATCATCTGACTTCCCACTCACTTTTGCTACCTTTTATGTCCTTGGCTTTTATGCAGTCCTTAACTGCCCTTGTCAGCCATAGTTGCCTCCCCCTGTTTTTGAGAACTACTTCTTCTGTGGGACATATCTTGTGAACTATTTGCAGAAACTTCAGCCATCTCTGTTCTGCCATCATCCCCACCAGTATCCTCCTCCAATCCACCTGGGGAAGCTCCTCTGTCATGCCTGTGTAACTCCCTTTATTCCATTGCAATACTGATACACGTGACTTATGGTAATCCTCTGAGTCTCTGTTAGGTTAATTAGGTCTGGCTTATTATTGTCATATGACCCAAGATGCATTGAAGAGCTGGTCTTATATACTGTTCATAAGATCAAATCATTATAATCCAAAAGTTCAAAGTAAATTTTATTATCAAAAGTACTATATGCCTAAATGTACCTCCTTGAGGTGCATTTTCTTGCAGGTATTTACAGGAAAGTAAATGCAATAGAATTTATGGAAAACCATATTTAAAGACTGACAAAATAAGACAAATTGTGCATATAATAAAAAGATAAATCACTAATACTGAGAAGATGAGTTGAAACTAAGTCTGTAGATTGTGGAATCTGTTCAGAGTTGAGGTGAGTTAAGTTATCAGGGCATTAACTGTTCCTGACCCAAGGGCTCTGTACCTCCTGCTTGATGGTCCTAGTGAGAAGAGAACGTGGCCTAGATGGTGGGGTCCCTGATGATGGATGGTGCTTTTTTGTGGCAGCACTCCTTGTACGTGTGCTCAGTAATGGGGAAAGCTTTGCCAGTGTTGGGAATCACGCAGCGCATTGAGGTAGAACGAGGTAAAACAATAACAAAATGTCAAGTAAGGTGTAACAGCTACTGTGAGAGCGCAGTGCTGGTAAACAATAAGGTGCAGGATCATAACGAGGTAGATTGTTGCTTGGTGTCTGTTCAGAAAATTAGTCTTCACTTTCACTCATTTACTTTAAGATTTAAAGATTGTTACTTGCTTCATACATACCTTACCAAAGTTACCGCAGTTCAGGCCACCTCAACTACAAGAAATAGTCTGAAAGATAGGAGCAATATTTGAGCATTCAGTCTGAAAAACACCAAGCAATTAAATCAGAATGATCTTTGCATCCATTTTTAAATTAATCTTTTCACCATGCCAATGAAAATGTTGTTTTTTGTTTCTAAAATTTTGTGAAATTTGTTTTTTTTAATGTATTATACTGTACTGCTGCTGCAAAACAGTAAATTTCATGACCTATACCAGTGGTATTCAACCTGATTCTGATATCAGTTTTTAATTAAGACATCTTCAGTAGGAAGAGCAGAAAATCAGATTGGAGACAGGAGATGGCAGATACTGGAATCTGGACAAACAAGTAATTCACTAGAGAAGCTCAGCAGGTCAGACGGCATCTGTGGGTAGAAAGGAATTGTCAATTGTCAATACTTTGTGCCAGAACCCTGATTCAGGGTTTCGCCATCAACGATTCCTCTCCTTTCACAGGTGCTGCTTGACCTGCTGAGTACCTCTGTTGCTCTATAAAATCAGATTGTTAAGTAGAGTGAGACAACAGAACCTGCTGTATATGGAGTCAATGCGTGAAGTTAGCATTGAAGGAATGCTGCTCTTCATTGCAAGTAGCTATGTCAGTAAGTATGAGGCTCCTGGTGAAGCATATCTGGAGAACTACATACAATTTTGATCTGCTTATTTCAGGAGAAGCTGCACTAGGTTTCTTAAGTTTTAAGGAATGCTTGATGAGGTTGAGAAAAGTCTCACTGGTGTGAAGTGGGATGAGACATTTTGAATGATCCAAATGTAGATACTAGGAGGGTGTGTCTCTCAAAGGTTTGCCAATCTTTGGAATTCTTTTCCCCGAGAATTGTGGATGCTAAGTCCATGTATGTTTTGAAGGCTGGGTCAAGGGTTATGGAAAACTAGCAGTAAGATGGAATTGAGGCACAGATCAGTTCAGCAGTGATCTTATTGAATCTTATTCTCCACCATTTGTGTGAAAATATCTGGATGGCCTATGTCTAATGTTGGAATTCTTTAATTGATTGTCTTTTCATGACCTCAAATTGGACATCAATTCAGTGAACATATTAACTCCCTCTGTGAACGATTAAGGCATTGCACACAGAACTGCAGACAGTTCTCCATCCTTGTCTACTGTGGATTTACTGTAAGGCTGTGTTTTATCATTGGCCGAGTCAAAGGTTGAAAGTATGTATACAGAATACAGCCCTGAGAGTCGTCCTCCCACGGGCAGCTATGAAACAAAGAAATACCATGGAATCCGTTCAAGAAAACATCAAGCATCCAAAGCGTGAGAAAGGAACAAATTGTGCAAATGGCATAAAGTGAGCAAACAACACATAGAATATCAAAATCAAACCAGGAGTCCAACAGTATTCAATTTAGTTCAGTTCATCACCGCGCTGGTAGCCCAGTCCATTCCTCGCCAAAGCACCCCAGTATGCACGAATTGGCCGGAACAAACCGCTCAGAAATGGAAAAGAAAAAGAGTAACCAAAATCCAGAAACATATGCAACATGAACTTCAAAGCCCCCCAAAACGAGTCCATGGCCTCACCAATCAATCCTTGCAATTTGGATCCCAAAACTCCTACATTTTCATCCGATAGCAGCCAGTGATAGGGAGAGGAAGGCCGCTTAAAAAAACTGTAGTTAATTAGCTTATTTATGCATCTTATTCAGCTCCATGCTATTTTTAATCTGCTCCTGTGTCTAATGATCTTAGAGAGGGTAATAAGTCAGTCATGATGGAATTGTGGAACAGGTCCGATGGAGTGAAAGGTCTAATTGTGTTCCTTTGTCTTATATAACTTCAGTGTTTAAATTTGCAGGGTAGGGGAGTGGTGATGGGAGGAATCAGAAAACAATCAGAGAGGCTGCAAGTCTTAAGGAAAGATTGGGAAGTGATAAGCTGGAGGCTGTGCAGGGGTGGGATGAGAGACTGAAGTGGTAAGCAGCAAGTTTGCAGTGATGTGGACAAGAAACCTCTTTCCAACTGGAGAGCCTCCCTCTTGTAACTAATCGTCCAGTTTGAAATGGAGAACTGTTCTCACTTCTGTGGTAACTAAATCCTGCAGCAAGTCAAGGATATGTCACCAGAGATGGAACAGATAGCCTTTAATAGAATGGCAGAGGGGTTAGGTTAAAACCAACTATAGTCTTCAGGGGATCAGTTTAGAGGAGATAATTAGGTGAGGTTTCTCAATGTAATTGTTACCTTTTTTGTCATGTTTTGCTCAAGTATTACCATTGGATGATTAGGATTAGCATGAGTAGTTAATGTGAGAATTAAAAGCCTGCCAAAATTAGAAACTTCAAAACTGGCAGGATTGCTGATGTGGATGTCATGTACACAATGATGTTGGAGACGGGACATGGCTCAGTGGTGTGTCTGGTATGGAGGTGGGGGCGGGATCGGTGGTGAGGACACTGCACAGGACCTGAAAGAGCTGCAGAAAGTTGTAAACTCAGCCAGCTCTTTCATGGGCATGAACCTCCCCAGCTTCAAGGAAGGTGTTACTTCAGAAAGATGGCATCCATTATTAAGAGCTTCCATCACCCAGGACAACTTCCCTTCTCATTGCTCCCATCAAGGAGGAGGTACAAGAGCCTGAAGACCCCACTCAACTTTGTAGGAATAGCTTTTACCCCTCCACCTTAAGATTTCTGAATGGATGATGAACCCATGTACATGACCTCACTATTTTTAATTTTTTCTCTTTTTGCACTACTTTTTTAATATATATATATTTTTAAATGTGTATTGCAATGTACTTGTTCTGCAAAACAACATATAGTACTGTGCAGAAGTCTCAGTTGTATGTGTCTTGGGAGTTCAAGACCTGCACAGTGCTGTAGTAATTTGGTATATTGCTGTACTGCTGTTGAAAAAAAAGTGTATTTCATGACGTATGTGAGTGATGATGAAACTGATTTTGATATGGGCCTTTATTGTGGACTGAGAGTGGGAAGGGGGCAGGGAGAGGGGAATCATAAGATGATAAGAGCAGAAATTTGGCCCATCAAGTCTGCTGTGCCATTTCATCATGGCTGATCCATTTTTCCTCTCAGCCCCAATCTTCTTCCTTCTCCCCTGTATCTCCTCAATCAAGAATCTGTCAACCTCCGCCTTAAACATACAAACGGACTTGGCCTCCACAGCTGCCTGTGGCCGCGAATTCCACAGATTCACCATTCTCTGGCAAAAGTAATTCCTCCTCATCTCTATCCTAATAGGAAACACTCTATTCTGAGGCTGTGTCCTCTGGTCTTGGACTCGCCCACAATAGGAAACATCCTCTTCACATCCAGTCTACCTATGCCTTTCACTATTCGATAGGTTTCAATGAGGTCACCCCTCATTCTTCTGAACTCCTGTGGATACAGGCCTGGAGCCATCAAGTGCTCTTCATGTGACAAGCTGTTCAAACTTGGAATCATTTTTGTGAACCTCCTTTGAACCCTCTGAACCCTTTGAATCATGTTTGGGAAAAGGAGAGGGGAGGGAGTAGGAAGCACCTGAGAGACATTCTGTAATGATTAATAAACCAATTGTTTGGAATCCGATGACTTTGCCTGGTGTCTCTGCTCACCCTGCCCCTGGCACTCCCTCTCTGCCACCTGTGCCAGACCCCACCCATGGCCCTCCACCCTCACCATTCCCAACATCATTTACAAACTCACTCTCTGCTTCCTGTTGACAAATGCAGTACCGTACGAAAGTATGCAACGCGATAGCTATATATATGTGCCAAAGACTTTTGTGTAGTACTATATACCAAGGATATGAAACCTGATTCTGATTCTGATTTCATTTGGAAAGCAAATTTCATTTGGAGATCTGAAAGTAGCTGAAGTTTTAGGACAGAATATGTTGTGCGGGATAGTCCTCCAGACTGTTCCTGACCCACCTCCTAAAGAAATGCACTGCTTTGCCCTGATGAGATTGACAAGCTTGAAGGGGTAATTGAGCAACAAGAGTGACCTTAGAGACAGATTGTGACATAATCCTGTGTATTATAATGAAGGTGAAGCTATAGTGCACCGTTTTATGTAGTGAAAACAAGGTATTGCTGTGTGATTTTTATACATTTTTCGTGGAGTATCCAAATAGTTTGGCTACTCATTTTTCCCTTGGGGCCCAAACAAGATGCCAATTGTTACCTGGGTCAGTTCTGTCGTCAGCTCTAAGCTTCTAACTGTGTGGAGTTGGAGGTTATCCCTATCACCTGCCTAGTGTTTCAGGAGTTGTTTAAAACAGTGGTAAAATGGATTCAAACACAGCTGGATGCTGGAGTAAGAATGTACTGTAGCTGTTCAAGACAGCAATATGGAGAAATTTATTTGCCCTTGGGTAGTGAAGTTTTGCGAATCGTTCCCCGTCCAATGAGCATTTTCCACCCAGGTTTAGATTTATAGGCAGTAGTGAAATCGAAGGATAAATGGCTGTTTCAGGAAAGTGGTTTGCAAGAGTTTAGCCACCGTCTCATAGAATGGTTGACCTAGGTGTAAGGGGACATTGCACCCATCATTTGAAGCCTTGGTATTAAAAGACTTCACTCATCTGTCGAGTGATGCTTTTTGAAGAGTAGAACAGTTCCTGTTATATCATCCACGTTATATTTCAGTTAATTTCCACCAATTCTTTTGCTTGAATGGAAAGACGGCCCTGAAAGCTGTGCTGTGTGTGACGTTTTGTTGGATGTAAAATATCTGTTGTATTTCTGAAATTCCAAAAGAAAAGTGCTGCAATAGTATTTAATTAACTTAACATTCCTTTGCAAAGTGATCGCTTTGTGGGTAAGCATTTCGGAGACAGTGAGTACACCTTGAGATCTCCTTAGATAAGAGAAGGAGCAGATGGTATTGGGAAGTTTTTTTTTAATTGGGGGAGGGCTAATTAACTACACACTTGGAGTATTGTTTTCCGTTCCGGCTGTCTCATCACAGGAAGGATGTAGAAGCTTTAGTGTGTAGGAGATTTCCCAGGATGCTGCGAGATTAGAGAACATGTTTCATAAGGAAAGGCAGAGCGAACTAGGACTTAACTCTTTGGAGGTTGAGAGAAGACTTACTAGAAGTAGATAAGAGGCAAAGGTAGAGTGGACAGCCTGGTGCCTTTTTCCCAGGATAGCAATGGCTCATAGGAGATATAATTTTAAGGTGATTGGAGGAAAGTATACAGGGGATGTCAGAGGTATTTTTTGGTGAGTTTGTGGAATGGTCTGTCAGAAGAGGTGGTAGAGGCAGATGCACCATAGACATTTAAGAGATTCTTTGGCACATGGATGAAAGTGAAATGGAGTGCTGTGTGGGAGGGAAGGGTTAGATTGATCTTGGAATGAGTTCAGAATTCGGCACAACATGGTGGGCTTAAGGGGTACTGTTCTCTGTCAATGCACATTGTTTTAGGTTGGTTGAAAAGGTGATTGCTAAAAACTTAGTGCCTTTATCTAATCCTGACATGTTTGATGTACAATTACACATTAACAAATAGCTTATCTGTAGCAAGCAGGACAAATTATAGACAAGAGAAAATTTGCAGGTGCTGGAAATCCAAGAAACACATACAAGATGCTGGAGGAACTCAGCAGGCCAGGCAGCATCTATGGGAAAAAAAGTACAGTTGACGTTTCGGGCTTTGGCCCGAAACGTTGGCTATGCGAGTTATAGACACAAGTTTCCCAGCTGAAATTGCTGTTGTAACTGAGCTAGCTTCTGCAGGCAGTGTTGGGTGCAGGAATCTAGAGCCAATTTGGTTAAAAATTTCAGCCAACAGTAAATTCAATGGGTTGTAGATTGAAGTTCAATAAGTAAATGGGATTGATGAGCATAGATTGAATAATGGATAGGCTTGAGGTGAATGATTTGTGTATCTTGGCGGTTGTTGAAGTTTGAAATAGAAGGTTTTGCCAAATCTTGCTTTATTCTCCAAATATTCAACCCATCTATTGAAATGTTGAATTAATTTGTTTAAACCTGTTATCTGAGGAGAAGTATTAAATAAGTGGATGCCTTACAGGTGCACATTTCCCCCCTGTGTGTCTTCTGGCTCCGCTCTCACATTTTTCATGTTTTGATGCTGCTTATCTTTGCTACTTTGCTGTCGTAGCCAATTTTGTGTGCCTTTTAGTTATGGTGCTACTTTGGACAGCAGGTGATCTCTTTCCCGTGGTGTTCTAGGTAATTGCTGTTATCCTGTGAGGAGGATAATAAATGTATTTCTCTTCCACGATTTCCTTCCCCTTCTCATTCCATTTTAGGAAGTTCCCAGCCTCTATTTGTAGAATTTCCTGATTAACATTCACACCATGTAATTTAGTGTAACGCAGTGCATTACGGTATTGCAAATAGTCCTGATGCTGTCGTTATCAAGAAATGCCTCCCAAAATCGATCAGCTGTGAATCTGTGTTAACATGCTTCATTTCTGAATGTGAAAGTTGTGGGTTCATTCCATGCCTGCATTTGGCCCTAAGCCCTCAAAACTTCTCCTACTTCTGGACTTATCTAGATGGCTTTCAGATGTTGCTAATAATGATTCCTGGATGGTCAATGAAGTTGTGTGACGAAGCTTTGATATCCCTTACAGACCTTGCATCTCCAATCTGAAGCCTATCCTCTCTATTTTTTATGTACCCCCCACCAGAGAAAAAAGATGATATATCGTTTGATGCTCCTCTGTCAGATCATCCCTCAATCCACTACATTCCAGAGAATTAAGTCCTCTGTCAGCTGACATCCCAAAGTAAAATCTGACTCAGTGATACCCAGGTAGTCTTCCTGAAATACCACGTCACATTTCATGGACATGTTGGAGAACTCTCTTCCTGTTCTGCTGCATTTTTGTCCCTCAAGCCATGTGATTAAAACAGATCTGAAGTAATAGTTCTGCTGCTCTTTCTGAGCATTGGACTAGCGATCTGAAGGTCGTGAGTTCGAGCCCCAGCCGAGGGAACGTGTTGTGTCCTTGAGCAAGGCACTTAATCACACATTACTCTGCGACAACACTGGTGCCCAGCTGTATGGGTCCTAATGCCTTTCCCTTGGACAACATTGGTGTCGTGGAGAGGGGAGACTTGCAGCATAGGCAACTGCTGGTCTTCCATACAACCTTGCCCAGGCCTGCGCCCTGGAGAGTGAAGACTTCCCAGGCGCAGATCCATGGTCTCGCAAGACTAACGGATGCCTTTACTTTTACACTTGCAAAGTTCATTGGCAGTAAAGTCCTTTGGGACATTTCAAGTTTCTGAAAAGTTCTAGATAAATGAAAGTTTTTTCTTTCTTTCCAATGCAGCATGTCTCCCCATTTCCTGTCCTGCTGCGCATCGTTCTGGTAGATTGCCTCTTCTAAAGCCTTTCCAGTTTTACCAAAATACTGAATTTCACCTGACAGAGCAAAAGGACATTTTGATGCTTAACATAAATTAAGGAAACCTGGATCCGTTTTATCTACAGACAGAAGAAATGTGGCTAACCAGAAGTTAAGCGTTGTGTTGGAAGGCATCCCTGGACCATAACTGATGAAAAGCTTTTAAAATCATCTCAACCTCTGTCTTAATTAAAATTTCAAAACACAATGAGCACAGTAAGTACAGTCAGTAGCTTAGCCTGAGAGTTAACTTCGCAGCTGAGCTTTATACTTTGTCTTAATAATTTAAATAAAAACATAAGGTGATAAGGTTTGCCATTTCTTAGGTGGGGTTATATACATTGTGAATTTTGTAGTTTCCTTCCTTCCTCATCCAATATAAAACAATAGTGCAGTGACACACTTTGAGTAGTGCAGTTACACATAGGAAGAGCATTTGATGGCTCAAGGCCTGGCCTGTGTTGATGGAGTTGAGAAGAATGAGGGGGGATCTCATTGAAACCTATCGAATATTGGAAGGACCGGATAAAGTGGACATGGAAAGGATGTTTCCTCTAAAGGGGGAGTGTCTAGCGCCAGAACACACAGCCTCAGAATACAGGATATTCCTTTCGAACAGAGATGAGGAATTTCTTGAGCCTGCAGGTGATGAATCTGTGGAATTTATTGCCATGGACCGACTGTGGAGGCCCAGTCATGGGCAAATTTAAACCGGAGGCTGATAGGTTCTTGATTAGTAAAGGTGTCAAAGGCTATATGAAGAAGACAGGAGAATGGGGTCAAGAAGGATAGTAAATCAGCTATGATGGAATGGCCAAGCAGAATTGATGGGCTGAATGGCCTAATTTTGCTCCTGTGTATTGTGGTCTAAGTATTTGCCGAAGTAATAAATGTTTTTAAAAAATAGTGACAGAAAGCTGAGTAATTGAGACCTGTAGAGCAAATGGGACTGAACATTGCCTGCAAGTGGCTCATAGAACTCAGAGCAACAGACCTGAAAGCTCTCTGATTTGCAGTGGAGTCTTTGGTTATTCATGAAAATTACTGCAGCTCCACTCATTTGGGGGTGAGCTTCAGGTCACTGTATTGCAAAGCTGCTCTGTTCTCCTCAGAGATTCAGTCCTTTTAATAGGTTGCATGCTACACACTCAAAATGTGAGTATCACTATTATTTTGCCAACGCATCTTGTCAACATGTAGTAAGCTAGTAAAATGTCAGTTTGGAGAGCAATTTTATTTTCATTTCTAATAGTCTGATGGTTAGTTCGCCCTCAGAGTTCCAACGAATTTTTAAAAATGGAATGTTGGTAGCACTAGAAGGGTATTACTTACTGCTCATCTGGGCTGTATTGAGTGTAGAACTGAAAAGGAATTTGTCTCAGTCTGGGTTTTGCCTGTTTGTGTATATGCTGCATTAGATTTTTCTATTTGCATCTCTCGCCCCCATTTTGAAGATATCATTTTGTGCAAGTACAGTGTCCTTACTAAATGCATCACTTGTCATTTTTCTGTTTAAAGCTACTCAATTCTTTAAATCTTTTAAAAACTGACCGCATTTTAGTACAATGGCTATGTACTAAATTTTACCATTTACAAGACTCTGTGCATATCAGGCTATTTTCTAAACATGTATCATATTCAGAAATCAGAGGTGCAAGGGGACTTGGGAGCCCTTTTGCAGGATTCTCTAATTGCAGGTTGAGTCAGGAAGACAAATGCAATGTTCACATTAATTTGAGAGAACAAGAATGTAAAAGTAAGGTTGTGATGCTGAGGCTTTATAAGGCATTGGTCAGACAGCACCTACGGAATCATGAACAGTTTTGGGCCCCTTATTGGAAGAAGGATATGCTGGCATTGGAGAGGGTCCAGAGGATGTTCACGAGAATGATTCCAGGAAAGAAAGGGTTAATGTATGAGGAGCATTGGATGGCTCTGGGTCTGTACTCAATGGAATTTAGAAGAATGGGGGTGGGGGGGAGAGAAGAACCTCATTGAAACCTGTCAAATATTGAACAGCCTAGATAGAATGGATATAGAGAGGGTGTTTGCTGCCGTGGGGAGTCTAGAACCAGATGGTGGTGAATCTGTGGAATTCATTGCCATAGGTGTCTGTGGAAGCCAAGTCTTTGGGGAAATTTAAAGCAGGGATTGATAGGTTCTTGATTAGTCAGGGTGTCAAAGATTACCGGGAGAAGGCAGGAGAATGGGATTGAGAGGGATAGTAAATCAGCCATGATTGAATGGAGGAGCAGACTTGATAGGCCGAATGACTTAATTCTACTCCTGTGTCTTATGGTCTACATTCTTTATAATGTATGTATACATGTTACATGAATTTACTTGCTTAAAGTGTGGATCTCTGAGTAGAAACAGTAAACATTAGAAATCAGTCCGTGCTAAAAACGTACAGCCTCACACATCTACAGGGTCTCCCTTACAATTGTGAACTACTTCACTGCTGCATCAGCTCTTCTCATGTGCATTCCCTTTCCCAGAGTTGTTGCTTTGTCTAAGACTACAGCAGGCATTGTTAGTTAAATACAAAAGCTGCTTGCCAAGTTCATGGGATCAAAGCATGGGAAAGGCCATTCAGCCCACATTGCCTGTGCTATCTCTCTTTAAACTACTCAATAAGACCCACTCTTCTGACTTTTCCCAATATCTGAATATTTTTTCCTGATCTGTTAAAATCAGATTTAATGCATTTGTTTTTCTCAGCTATTTACTGTATTCTAAATCACAGCAAATTATTCTGTCTCCTCTCAATGCACCAGTGATTTCATCCCTGCAGATATTTACCTATTAGTGACCAGTACACTCAATGTCCCTCCTTTTACAATTAAATTACCTCTGATTTTAAAGAGCTCCCACACTAAATTTCTCTATGACCTTGGCTGCATTTTCATCACAACTGAAGACCCAGTCCTGATGAAATGTCTCAAAACAAAACATGGACTGTTTGTTTCCCTCCATTGATACTGACTGACCCACGGAGTTCCTCCAGTATTTTGTGTCTTGCTTGTTTATTGTGGTACTCTCTTCTTAGTGTAATGTAGGTGAATGAGTAGAAGATCACAAAGAGAAGACCATTGCACTGAACTGTGGGGACACAGCTTAGTCAGTCTGATGCTCTGCAGATCCCCCCCCCCCCCCATTATCCCTGACACTTGCTGCTTCGTTGTCAAGCTTGAGAGATTCCAGATTGGTTTATTATTGTCATGTATGCTGAGATACAGTGAAAAGCTTGTTTTACACACTGTTCATGCAGCTCAAATCATTACACGTGTATAGAGGTTGGACAAGGTTGCAGAATAAAGTGTAAAAGCTACAGAGTGCAGGTGAACGATAAAGTACAAGGTCATAACAAGGTAGACTGTGAGGCCAAGTGTCCATCTCATCATACAGGAGTCTGATAATAGTGGGATAGAAGCTGTCTTTGAGCCTGTTGGAATGTGCTTTCAGGCTATTGTATCGTCTGCTCAGTGGGAGGAGGAAGAAGAGAGAATGTCAAGGGTGGGTGGGGTCATTTGTCAGACAGAGATCGTGAAGGATTAGCATTTTAACACTTCCGACAATTTTCCAGAAACTAATCCTAGTTATTTTAAAGTAGCACTCTGAATTTGTCTCCAAGTCACAATTGGGTTTAATATCACTGGCATATATTGTGAAATTTATTGTTATGCTACAGTAGTACATTACAATGCATAGTAATAAAAAACTATCAATTACTATATACACACACACACACACACACACACACACACACACACACAGACACTTTATATATATATAAACTGAATAAGTAGTGCAAAAAGAACAAAAAAGAAGAAAAAGTGAAAGTGTACAATTCAGAACTCTGATGGCAGAGGGGAATCTGATAACTGACTGTGTGAACATTTCTGTATGTTCCTCCTGCATGCTTTCTCGCAATGTGGAAATTGATATTTTGTATATATTGAGGCTAGTATAAAGTTACTGCCAAACATGTATTCGTCAGAATTGCACTGTTGAAGGGAAAGAAAAATAACACAGTCTTGTAGCTTAGCTTGCTTTGTATTTTTAGGCTCCCAGGAAACGCAGGATGATGCCTTCTCAGCAGTCCCGAAGAGTACGCCGCCGTCACAGATTGGCAGAACCAGATGAGCCACAAGCTGACATCATCGAGACTGGTGAGTAGCACAGGAAATCTTCACTCAATCTCCCATGGGTGAACTTAAGCCAATGGAAGCCAATGGCCTGGGTGAGAAATGGGAGCTTGGGTTGCCCACAAGGGCATGATGTGACTGAACAGCCTGTTGCACAATTCAGTAAGAAGCTGACCTCAATTTCATTTCCCCCTCCAATTATGCCAAGGCCCAGATGTCCGCCGGTCTTAGTTTGCTTAAGAAGAGTAACACACACTGTACTGTATCAGATCGATTGCCAAAATATGGTGGATGTGTATGCAGCTGATAGGTTGCACAGCGAATCGATCAGCTGGATGTGCACCTGCCACATTCTTGCAATCGATCCGATGTGGTTCATCTTGCAGGCTGTCACGCACATGATTTTTCTTTCAGCGGGCTTGGTTCGTCGTACCCACACCGCAAGTTGCTCTGCGCGTACCTTTACTAACATGACTCTTGGTCCGCACATACGTAACACACATAAAATACTGGAGCTCAGCAGACCAGGAAGCATCTATGGAGAGGAATAAAGAGTTGGTGTTTAGGGCCATGACCCTTCATCAGGATGGTCCCGGCCCAAAATGTCGACGCTTTATTGTACTAGATAGATGCTGCCCAACCTGCTGAGTTCCTCCAGCATTTTGTGTGTGTTACTTTGGATTTCCAACATCTGCAGAATCTCTTCTGTTTATGATTTACTCAGATACTTTGGTTCCATTGCTCTGCAAGGTAGAGAATTACAAACATTGTCAGCCATCTTAATAAAGAAATTCTTCCCTATTTCCATTTTAAATGGATGACCCATTATTCTTAAGCTATCCACTAATTCTGGATTTCCGTACCTTCAGAATCAAAATCAAAACAGCTGAAGATAATGGAAACCTGAAATAAAAGCAGAAAATGGTGGAAGCATTCAGCCGGTCAGGCAGTGTTTGTGGAAGGAGAAATGAGATTGGCACTTCAAATTGAAGACTTTCACAATTAACACGTAAAGGGTCTTCAATCTGAGTCAGGTTTATCGTCATTGACACGTAAAATTTTTTTGTCTTGCCATGGCTGTACTGTGCAAGATATATTAAAAAAATTATAAATTACAGCCAGAGTATAAAAGGGATAGGAAAAAAGGTACGTCGCATCCGGAGTTTCTCCGGTTCGCGGACAGTTTCCCTCCACGCCTCTCTGACATAGTGGGGAGCCGCGTACGAGGCAAGTTACAGCAGTGGTTTGCCATTACCTTCTGCCGGGTGAGTTTCCAAAGAGATCACCAGCATGGATGGAAAGCGTGCAGGGGAGCCGGCTGGCTGGATTTGAACCTTTCATCCCAAAGTCCAGCGCTGATGCCACTACGCCACCAGCCGGGTCATAAAAAGGATAAATCGTGCAAAAAGAGAACAAAGTGAGGTAGTGTTGATGGACTGTTCAGATGGCAGAAAAGAAGAAGCTGTTCTAAAACATTGTGCATCTTTAGGCTCCTGTACCACCACCTTTTTCCATTTCATTTATCACATTTTCCAATCTTCCTGCCTGATAGGCAACGCAGTCGGCAATCGCCTCTGACCTAGGCCGACATTTATGTGCCGGCGGCACCTAATCTGTTAGCTTGTTTATATCAGCTTTTTCTTAAAGATGCACTCGGTGCGTTCCGGCTACTGCTGTACCGCTGCATTCTTCGCAGCCCAGAGGTTGGGGACCACTGAAGTCAATAGCATCATAACATTTTAAGTAACGTTTAGATATCAAACACACTGCGCATATTTCCCCCGTATGAACATATAAAATCATTGCAACACACCAATATTGCTGAATCAGTGGGAGCCCTGGGCTTGTTTTCCTGCAACATGACTGTCCCATCGAGGGGTGATGGGAGACAGCGATACTCGAAGGGGGTTCCTTATGTCTAGTCTATTCCGCAATTTAGTTTTTGTTGCCTTCATTGCAGAAAACTCTGCTCCACAGCAATATGATGTTGGAAATGGAAGCAACGTTTTCAGTGCTTTCGTGGCTATCTCAGGATATTCAGCCTTGACTTTGATCCAGAATGCCGGCAGAGATGTTATGTCAAACATACTTTTCAGGCCACCATCATCTGCAAGCTCGAGGAGTTGATCTTCTTCCCGCGCTGACATGGAAGATTCACCGGAAACTTTCACAAATGGGTCACGGACCCATTCCTTTGCACGTCTTGGGTCACTGATGACCTCGCGTGCGTTAAAGTTCAACAGGGGGTGTGGCAGGGAATGAGGAAAGGTGCAGCTGACTCATATCGTTTCCTCGCGGCCCGGTAGTACATGCTTTGCGGCCCGGTGGTTGGAGACCACTGCTATAGAATATAAGCCCTTAGATAAAAAAGTTAAAAGCTTATGTTAAAAAGCCAAAGAAGAATGGTTAAACCAGGTATGTGAGCAAATAGAAAGATTCCCTATTACTGATCCAAAAAGGTAACATCAACAAATCAAGAATATCACTGGTAAAAAGCTCCTCTGTTCTTCAGATGGATGTTTGAAAGCAAAGGACGGTACCATTATCATGGAAAAAGATGAGATTATGAACAGATGGACTGAGTATATTCAGGAATTGTTTGAAGACGATCAAGGCGGAAAACCGGAAATTAAGAAAAACATTGAAGGTCCAAGTATTTTAAAATCTGAAGTTCGTAATGCAATAAATAAGATGAAGAAAGGAAGGGCAGCAGGTCCTGATAGAACTTACTGATTTAATCAATGACGTTCATGAGACTGGAATAATACCGGAAGAGATGAAAAAATCAGTATTTATCACTCTTCCTAAGAAAGCTGGAGCAATAGAATGTGAATTACATAGGACCATAAATTTAATGAGTCATATCACCAAGATACTTCTAAGAATTTTGATGGCAAGAGCTAAAAGTAAGATACAAGCTGAAATAAGCAAAGAACAATGTGGTTTTGTGAAAGACAAAGAAATGCAATATTGATGTTAAGGATACTATCAGAACAAGCTATTCAAGTGCAAAAAGATTTGTTTGTTTTATCGACTACACAAAAGCATTTGATAAAATGAAGCACAATAAGTTATTTGAAATATTACAGAAAACTCTAGATCTAGATTCTGTACTGGGAACAAGCTACTGCAGTAAGAATAGATGGAGAAGTGAGTCAGTTTACGAAAATCAAGAGAGGCGTTAGACAAGGGTGTGTTTTCTCCCCTGATTTATTTAATGTGTACAGTGAAACAATATTACAAAAAGTAAGAGACATCTTGGGAATCAAGGTTGGTGGTGAAAACCAATAATTTCAGATATACAGATGACACTGTGTTAATTGCAAGTACGGAGGAAGAACTACAAAACTTAATTGATATAATTGTTGAAGAAAGTGCAAAAGTGGGTCTAGCTATCAATTGCAAAAAGGCAGAATGTATGGTGATATCCAAAAAGAAGGAGAATCCTATCTGCAGGCTGAGTATAAATGGGGAAGACAAAACAAGTACAGAACTTTTGCTACTTAGGAAGCTGGGTAACATCAGATGGCAGGTGCGACATGGACATCAAAAGAAGAATAGGGATGGCAAAAGACACCTTTACGAGAATGAAGAGTATACTGACCAACACTAAACTACGCATGACAACCCGCCTCAGAGTACTGAAATGTTATGTTTATCCAGTTATGTTATATGGCTCAGAATGTTGGACAATATCTAGTAACACGAGGAAACGAATTGTAGCAGCAGAGATGTGGTTTTTGAGGAGGATGCAAAGAATATCATGGATGAAATGAATATCTAACGAGGTTGTCATGAATAGAGCAAACACAAAAAGAGAAATAATGTATGAGTCATAAAGAGGCAACGTGACTTCATTGGACATGTGATTAGGAAAGAGGAGTTAGAATGCACGGTAATTATGGGAAAGATTGAAGGGAAGAAAGCAAGAGGAAGACAAAGACAAATGATGATGGAGACAGCAGCAAGAGAATTGGAAATGAATACCAATGAATTGATCCACTTGACCCGAAACAGGAGTGTGTGGGCTGTGGCAGTCTAAGCTCATACTGGGCATGGCACCTGATGATGATGATGACCACCACCTTGATGGCAGTACTGAGAAGAGGGCTTGTCCTGGATGGTGAGGGTCTGATTCAGATTTACTTATCACAGGTACTTCAAAACATACAGTGAAATCCACCATTTGCGTAAACAACCGGCATACAGGCGGTGTGGCACGGCAGCAGCGGCCTTTCGGATCTGGTGCTACTTTAATTTAGTTTTTTAATTTAATTTTAAGGCACAATTAGGGTTTAGGACAATGGATAACAGAGCGACTATCTACCATTGCCAGATACTGCTACAATACAGGGATTGCCCAAAAACAAGCCTTCATGAAGATCTGCTGGTTAAATTGCGCGACCTCGACTTGCTGAGAGAATCAGGCCCGCAGTCCTTGGAGTTGCCTGATGCCAGTGGCCGGAGGTGGGGACGTCGTAAGGGGTGTGAGAGGAAGTTGGAAGCGAGGCGAGCGGGCAGGAGTCCGTGCCAGGAAAAAAGCAAGCCCTAGCCGGCTTACTGTCCCGTCCATTTTGCTCTCCACTGGACATTAAGTTGGACTACATCCGACTCCAACGAAATACTCGGCAGGAGTACAGAAACGGACGGAATCCCGGACACCGCCATTCAGCTGTTTATTTATGTAACAGTTTTTTTTTCCCCAAGCCATCGGACTACCAACCTCCGCTGTGCCTATTGTCTTGTTTATTATTTATTGTAATGCCTGCACTGTTCTGTGTACTTTATGCAGTCCTGGGGAGGTCCGTAGTCTAGTGTAGTTTTTGTGTTGTTTTACGTAGTTCAGTGTAGTTTTTGTATTGTTTCATGTAGCACCATGGTCCTGAAAAACGTTCTCTCGTTTTTACTGTGTGCTGTACCAGCAGTTACGGTCGAAATGACAATAAAACGTGACTTGAGTTGATACCTAAGGAGGCCAGTAAGCGTTGCCACACATTCTGGCACTTGACACAGCATGCCAACAATGCTCCACAGAACAACACAAGCAGCAAACACTAAAGAAGACGCCTTCTTGAGTAATGGATGCCACCTTCTTGAGGCATTGTGTTTTGAAGATGTCCTTGAAGATGGTGGGGATACCAGTGTCCATGATGAAACTGAAATGCTAATCCCATTTCTCTCCCCTGCTGCTGCCTGACCTTACTGTTTATGGTATTTACTTCAAAGCCCCTCAGAATTTGCCTTGACCTAGAACGGATTATTCCACAAAATTAAACCTGCCTTGTGGGCATGCTTATTATCAGTGGTTGAATTTGCTCTTCAGTGAAGCAGCATTTAAAAAGTGTTGGGTATAATCTTACACTAATGAGCACCTACAGAGCACTGTAATCCAGCTACCGTAATACCAGCTGCATTAACTTTTGTCTTACCTGCTGGTAATTAGTGTAATTAAAGAGTTTTCCCACTCGTATTTTTGGAGTTCAGGCAGAAATGCCTGTTCACTGAATGTAAGAGATTGGCAGTTACGACTGTCTTCTGTGTGTTAGTTAATGAGCAGGAAGAGCTAAAGAAAATGAAAGAGGTGGTTTTGTTCAAAACAAATGGAAAGGGGAGATGGAGAGAGTCTTTCATTTTGCTGACAATGAAGTGCCCATAATTTGAGCTGCATCAAACAGTATCCATCTGCAACCCATAACAGTTACTGAATAAGACGATCAAATACTAGTGAACATTCTGAAATCTGGTCCGAATAGAAATTTTAAAAATAAGAAAATTCTGGAAAGTAAACAGAAAATGAATTTGTGAGGTAAATAGGGTTGAATGCTGAGAATCTGTCTTTAAGTCCATACCCAATAAATAGATAACGAATCATTGTTATTTGGCATATAAATTTACATGGATTGGGAATTTGCTGTGTTGTATTGGCGTGACAACAAAAACCAACATTCAACATAAAGAATTGTATAAAAATAAGTATGAGGTTAAATTACAGATATTGAATGAAATATGCATATATACATAAATTAAAAGCATCCGTTAGTCTTGCAAGACCATGGATCTGCGCCTGGAAAGTCTTCACTCTCCAGGGCGCAGGCCTGGGCAAGGTTGTATAAAAGTTGTCCATGTTGCAAGTCTCTCCTCTCCATGACACCGATGTTGTCCAAGGGAAGGGCAAGGGCTGATACAGCTTGGCACCAGTGTCGTCGCAGAGCACTGTGTGGTTAAGTGCCTTGCTCAAGGACACAACACGCTGCCTAGTGAGCTCAAACTCACTACCTTCAGGTCGCTAGTCGACTGCCTTAACCACTTGGCCATGTGCCCACATATACATTGTGAATATATCCAGTTAGAAGAAAAAAATTGTTAATACAATTTGTTTTAATTGATTTGTAGTTTGCAATTACCTTGTTTTCTACATTAATAATTCATGAAATATGGGCTGATCTTCATATGAGTCACAACAATAGACAAACACAATCCACCTAAATTAGTAACACACAAACAATTGTACTTTTCTTGTCTTTATTGGACATTGTTTAATCATTCACAGTCCAGGCTGGAAAAAGTATGTGAACACTTGCATTTAATAACTGGTAGAGCCTCCTTTAGCAGTAATAACCTCCACCAGTGTTTCCTGTAGCTGCTGACCAGGCCTGCACAATGGCAAGGAGGAATTTTAGACCATTCCTCCATACAAAACTGTTTCAGTTCATCAATATTTCTGGGATAACTCACAGGAACAGCCCTCTTCAGGTCATGCCACAGCATCTCAATTGGGATAAGGTCCGGACTTGGAGCCAGCCATTCCAAAACACAAACTTTATTCTTTTTAAATCATTATGTTGTTGACTGACTCTTGTGTTTTGGATCATTCTGTTATTGCATCATCTAACTTCTATTAAGCTTCAGATGACACTGCTATCTTGACATTCTCCTATAAAATGTCTTGATAGAATTTTGAATTCATTGTTCCCTCAACAATTGCAAGCTGTCCAGGCCCTGAGGCAGCAAAGCAGCCCCAAACCATGATGCTCCTTCCACCGTGTTTCACAGCTGGGTTGAGGTTTTGATGTTGGCATGTAGTGCCCTTTTGTGTGCGCAGTTTCTGCCAACAAGTTCAGCTTTCGTGTCATCTGACCACAGACCATTCTCCCAGAAACATTTGGAACATTCAGGTGGTCTTTTCCAAACTTGAGACGTGCAGCGATGTCTTTTTTTTGGAGAGCACTGTCCATGGTGTCCTTCCGTGAAAACCATTCTTGATCAGAGTTTTTCTCTTATAGTGGACACATGAATACAGTCTTGAACAAGTTCTAGAGATTTCTGCCATCTTCTGCTGTTACCATTGGGTTCTTTTTCACCTCCTTCAGCATTGCACATTGTGTTCTTGTTGTGATCTTTGCCGGATGCCCACTCCGAGGGAGAGTAGCATCGGTACTGAACTTCTTCCATTTGTAGACAATTCTCTAACGATGGACTGATGAACACCCCTGTCTCTAGAAATGCATTGGTAGCCTTTTCCAGATTCAAGCGGCTCCACAATTCTTCTCTGGTCCTCTGAAAATTGTCTTGATTGAGGCATGCTGCACGTAAACAGATCTTTCCCAAGAAGCATACATCAAAGTTGCTGGTGAACGCAGCAGGCCAGGCAGCATCTATAGGAAGAAGCGCAGTCGACGTTTCAGGCCGAGACCCTTCGTCAGGACTAGTCCTGACGAAGGGTCTCGGCCTGAAACGTCGACTGCGCTTCTTCCTATAGATGCTGCCTGGCCTGCTGCGTTCACCAGCAACTTTGATGTATGTTGCTTGAATTTCCAGCATCTGCAGAATTCCTGTTGTTTCCCAAGAAGAGCAGGCCGTCAGTAACCTGGCTTTATGCGTCTTTTTTATAGGTCAGGGCACATCTACAACCCACACCTCCAATCTCATCTCATTGATTGGAACAGCTGACTCTAAATAGCTTTTGTATAAGGCATTACCCCTGAGGGTCACGTACTTATTTGAACCTCGCCCATGATTGTTTAAATGGTGTACTCAGTATTGATGAGAAGAAGTATAATTGTTAGTGTCTTATTAGTTTAGACAGATTGTGTTTGTTTATTATTGTGACTTAGATGAAGATCAGACCACATTTTATGAGTGATTAATGAAGAACAGCAGGTAATTGCAAAGGATTCACAAACTTTTTCTTGCAACTGTGAATAGATCTGAACTGCATTGGCAATGCACCTTTGTACAGAACTTCTACCACCGAAGCAGATCATTCAACTCATCCAGCCTGTGCACCATTTACATTCCATCTGAACTTATTCCCACTTCAGTTAACCTGTCAGAAAATCCTGCTCCTATTGAGTTATGAGTCTGTCTACTGCTCCCTAGAACAGTTTTATGTTGTTGGGCTCAATTCTCCATATTGAGTTAACATACCAGACACATTCTGCTTGATTCAGCAAGTAACTATTTTATTTGTTACAGTTTTTGATGACTTGGCATAAAAATACCTCCTACCTTCCTTATCATACACGATAGTGTAGTGGTTAGCACAGCACTTTACAGTATCAGTGACTTGGGTTCATTTCCCACCATTGTCTGTATGGAGTTTTACATTCTTCCCCATGGTCATGTGGGTTTCTCCCGGGTGTTCTGGTTTCCACCACAGTCCAAAGACGTGCGGGTTAGTAGGTTAATTGGTCATTTTAAATTGTCTCATGCTTAGGCTGGGTTAAATCGGGGGTTGGTGGCAGCATGGCTCGAAGGGTCAGAAGGGCGTGTTCCACGCTGTATCTCAATAAATTTAAAAACAATCCTCTAAATATTCTTTCACTAAATGATGTGGTTTTGTCAGTTTTTTCAGTCTTGGTCTGTCCTGTGTTTTGTGATATCACACCGGAGGAAATAATGTATCATTTCTTAGTGCATGCATTACTAAATGACAATAAAAGAGGACTGTGTGTCCTCATAATCTAAATGATGCCTCTGCTTTCCAAATGCAATTGGAGTATTCCAGTATCATTCTTGAGATTATATAGAAAATGAGGGTAGAGTTTTTATTCTTGAAGTCGTGCAGAGGTTGAGAGAGAGGACTGTGTATCTTTGACTTGCTTTTTAACCATTTCTGTATCCTCTGGACCCCAAGATCTGTTTTTGGTGCTTTATAAGAGGAAGAACAATCAATGAGTGCACAGGAAGAGCCCACAGGCTAGCATGCATTTCACAGATCAGTGCAGAGTAGGAACAGGCCCTTCACCCATACTGTCAGTGCCAAACCTCATGCCAATTTTAAACTGCTCTCCTGCCTGAACCTGTTGATATTCCCCAACTATTCATGTGTCTTTTTAATAACTTGAATAACTTGCTCTTGAACATCACTATCATGCCACTTTCCCTTGAGGTGTGTTCTGGGCACCTACCATTCTCTGTAAAACAAAAAGAAACTTGCCGCAGAAATCTTCATTGAACTTGTTCCCTCTCACCTTAAACCTGTGCTCTCCGGCATCTTGCTGGCCACAAGACTCTGTCTGCCCTTTCTCTGCCTCTCATAAATTAATACACCTCTATCAGATTAGCTTTTAACCTCTAACACTCCAAAAAAAAAGAGAACAATCAGCTGTATTTGTCATTTTATGTTGAAGCACACAGAGAAATATGTCATTGACACCAATGACCAACACAGTCTGTGAATATGCTGGGACATCCCATAAGTGTTGCCATGCTTCCGGTGCTAACATAGCATGCCTTCAACTTACTAAGCCTTTGGAATGTGGGAGGAAACCTTTGCACCCAGAGGAAACCAAAGAAGTCACAGGGATCTGTGTTGGGTCCGATTCTTTTTACGTTATATGTCATTATTTGGATGATGGAATTGATAACTTTGTTGCAAACTTTGTAGACGAAATGAAAATAGGTGGAAGGGCAGGTAGTTTTGAGGAAGTTGAAAGGCTTAGACAAATTTGGAGAATGGGCAAAGAAATGACAAGTGGAATACGGTGTTAGGAAGTGTACTGATCATGCACTTTACTAAAAGAAATAAAAGGGTTGACTATTTTCCAAAAGGAGAGAAAATACAAAATTCTGAGCTGCAAAGGGTCTTGGGAGTCCTTGTGCAGGATTCCCTAAAGGTTAATTTGCAGATGGAGTCTGTGGTGAGGAAGGCAAGTGCAATGTTAGCACTCAGTTCAACAGGACAAGAATATAAAAGCTAGGATGTAATGTTGAGACTTCATAAAGTACTGATGAGGCTTCACGGAGTATTGTGAACAGTTTTGGGCCCTTTATCATGAAAAGGATGTGCTGAAACTGGAGAGGGTCCAAAGGAGGTTCATGAAAATGATTACAGGATTGAATGGCTATTTTGATGGTTCTGGGCCTGTTTTCACTGGAATTCAGAAAAATGAGGGGTGACTTCATTAAAACCTATCAAGTAGTGAAACCTATTGAAAGGCCTTAAAATAGAGTAGATGTGGAGAGGATATTTCCAGTGGTCAGAGAGTCTTAGGACCAGAGGATACAGCCTCAGAATAAGAATAGAGGGGAGTCCTTTTAGAACGGAGATGAGGAATTTCTTGGGCCAGAGAGGGGTGAATCTGTGGAATCCAACAGGCAGCTGAGGAGGCCAAGTCTTTATGTATATTTAAGGCAGAGGTTGATAAATTCTTGATTGATCAGGGCATGAAGGGATACAGGGAGAAGACAGGAGATTGGGGCTGAGAGGAAAATTGGATCAGCCATGATGAAATGGTGGAGCAGACTCGATGGGCCAAATGGCCTAATTTTGCTCCAATATCTTATGGTCTTTTAGCTTATGTCAGATGTGATGCAATTCTGCTTTATTGACAGTATTAGAGGGATAAATATTTGCCAAGGCAGGGCCTGTAAGTGTTATCTCGATATCTGAAAAGGACATGCTTTAAATTCTCATCCAAGTGAATGTGGAAGAGTCCCTCGTAATGCTAATCCATGAGACCAACAATGTACTTACCTTTTTGAATTAGGACTTGAATCTGACCCAATGAGAAATGGTGACAAAATGAGGTGGTTCACTCTTCCTAGAATTGCATTGCTCACATGAAGTTATCTGAAAATAAGATTTCCTGTGTAAACTCACCTAAGCACATTAGGTTTAATAAAACATACCTGCTGTAGTTTAGGAGATGAAACCTTGTGCTGTGTGAGGGGGCTGTTTATAGGAGCAGCCTTTATGTGGTATAAGAATAAAGGCTGATTTATACTTGTGCGTCCACTTGATGCCGTAACCTACACAAGTGGCCTAAGCACCTTGTGAGCATTTATACTTGTGCGTTGGTGTGTCTGCGTCGCTCTGCAATTCCGGCACGTCGCGCATGCGCTCACACCTGGCCGCGCAAGGCATCATGGTCATTGTAGTCTTTCTCGGGCTAAACCAGTTTAAAGCGAGCGCCTTTTTTGTAAAAGCGAAATGTGTCCTCCATAATTTCGGAGGTCTGTAAAGCTTTATGGAAAGCATTGCAGCCAGAGTTCCTTCTCTTCCCTTCAGTCGGCCAGTGAGAAGCTATTACAGCGTAGGAGGAAATGTGATGCTACCAAGCGGACCAATCACAGTTGCCGCGACGCGTAGTTACATTTTGGGAGAGGTGCGCGTCAGGCTATGGTGTAGGGATCCGCGTAGGCTCTGTGTAGGGTTCGCGGCGACGCTGTACTTACGGCATCGAGTTGGCGCAGAAGTATAAATCAGCCTTAAATATGTGAGCTTCAGGAAGGGTAAGCCAAGGGAACTCACATCAGTCCTCACCGAGGGATCAGCAGTGGAAAGGGCGAGCAGTTTCAAGTTCCTGCATGTCAATATCTCTGAACATCTGTCCTGGGCACAAAATATCAATGCAACTATAAAGAGACCAATACGGCAGCTATATTTTATGCTGGTGTCTTGCCGAGAGGTCTTGGTCTGAAACGTCAACTGTACTCTTTTCCATTAATGCTGCCTGGCCTGTTGAGTTCTTCCAGCAGTTTGTATGTGTTACTTGGATTTCCAATATCTGCAGATTTCTTCTTGTTAGCTGTATTTCATTAGGAGTTAGAGGAGGCATGGTATGTCACCCATGACACACAAATTTCTATGGTTGTATCACCGTCTGGTGAGGTGGGGCCACTGCACAGGATCAGAAAAGGCTGCAGAAAGTTGGAAACTCAGCCAGATCCATCACGGGCACCAGCCTCCCCACTGTCCAGGACACCATCAAAAGGTGATGCTTCAAAAAGGTGGCATCCATCATTACGGACCCTCATCATCAAGGACAAGCCTTCTTCTCATTCCTACCATCAGGAGGGAGATACAGGAGACTGAAGACACACACTCATTGCTTCCCCTCCACCATCAGATTTCTGAATGGGCAATGAGTCCATGAGCACTCCCTCAATTTTTCCTTCTCTATTTATTTTTGATATAGACTTATGATTGTAATTTATAGATTTTTATTGTTATGTATTGCAATCCACTGCTGCCACAAAATGACAAAATTTCATGATATATGCCAGTGATATTAAACCTGATTCTAATTCTGAATCTATTTACATTCTTTCATCATAAGACAATGTTTAAGAATATAATTAAACCTGACAGTGTATTAATAAAGCTGCTGTGTCTGGTCCTGACAGGTGGTGAGGTAGTTGACCTAACCTGTGAATCCTCTGAACCTGTGGTTGTTGATCTCACCAACAATGATTCTGTTGAGGTAAGTGATGCTGACTGGACAATCTGTCAAGTTAGAGACCAAAAATAAAAACAGTGCTGAATTTCACAGATAGTTTAAGGAGGGTGGAGGGAAGAAATATATCAGGAATCTATAACTCAACCCAACTGAGGGAGATGATGATCCATTTTGTTTTTGGGAAAAATCAATTTCAGTTATGACATAAAAGTACAATTTCAGTGGTCCACTTCCCATTTTCATTCCGATATGTCAATCCACGGCCTCCTCTACTGTTGGACAAAAAACACCTTGTATTCCATCTGGGTAGCCTCCCTCTTTTCCCCACTTTTCTTTCTTTCATGGCTTCTGTCCTCTTCTATCATATTCCCCCGTCTCTAGCCCTGTATCTCTTTCACCAATCAACTTTACTTCATCCCTCCCCCCTCCAGATTTCACCTATCACCTTGTGTTTCTCCCTCCCCTCCCCCCACCTTTTAAATCTGCTCCATCTTTTTTTCTCCAGTACTGCTAAAGGGACTCAGCCTGAAACTTGGACTATAGTCTTTTCCATAGATGCTGCCTGGCCTGTTGCGTTCCTCCAGCATTTTGTGTGTGTAGCTTGGATTTCCAGCATCTGCAGATTTTCTCGTCTTTGTGATTGGATTTCTTTCAAGTTTTTATGTTAAATTCACACAACTGTGATGTAATGTACAATGTCCGTATGTACATTTACATGTGGATTTGCAAAATTAAGAATAGGATATCCACAAGAATATGGGAACGTCATTGTCATGGCTATCCCTCGAGGTCGAGGATGATGGTCTTTGTTCTGTTGATCAAGTGGCCCACAGAGCGAAGATGCCTGTACGTGTATTTGTTTAACGTGTACTTGATGTTGCACTCCAAGAAGCACACGATACTTCGCAAATCAACCAACTGATTCCAATGGCATGGAAACCACGACGATTGGAGCTGATGGATTTGTTGCAGCCTTCATCCGCCTTCACAGCCGTTGAGTTTGAAGTAACTTCGTCTGCCTGTTCCACCGTTGAAGTCTTGGTTGGATTGTTCTTTGTCAGGGACCTCACCCTCGACCTTACCGCCATGGGTGACCCTACGAGGAGCATAGCTCCAGACGGCATTGCTCTCGGGATCTCAGGACCATGCAAGCTTCTCCAACACAACAAGGTGACAATCCACGGAGAAGATATGGAAAAGTATTGCTTTTCTGAAACCTGATCCATTTATTCTCTTGCCCTTTTATGTACTGTACTTCATTTACAGAAGCTTGGTCTTGTATTCATATCCAAAGTCTTTGAAAATTAATGATGTTTATGTGTCTATGAAACTAATGTGGCAGATGAAAACTTTCATACATCTTCTTTCTTCCACATATTTTCACGGTAATTGTAAGGTTCTTTGCTACAGACCAACCAATCATACCATTTGTACAGAAAACTGCAGGGACAATCCCTGGTCCTGTACACCACTCAGACATTTCTTTGGCCTAGCTGCCAATTTACCCACTGCTCTCTGACACTTCTCTTTCCTGACATCACTATCACTATTCCAGCATCCTCTCCACTTCCTTACGCTTGGCTGTAATTCTCCCTGCTGCTTCCTCTGACAGCTTGTTCCAGATGCTGACCACACTCTGGGCGGAAAGCACAAATCTTACCCCTCAGATCCCCTTTAATTCTGTCCTCTCCCACCTTCAACCTGTGTCCTACAAGGGAACATATCAGCATCAGATCTGATTTACATGATGTGAAATATGTTGTTTTACACCCACAGTGCAAAAATAATATAATGATAATTATAAAATGTGGTTGTTTTATTGTAATAATGAATTATTGTTATGTAATATTATAACCATATAACCATAAAACAATTACAGCACGGAAACAGGCCATCCCGGCCCTTCTAGTCCGTGCCGAACACTTACTCTCACCTAGTCCCACCGACCTGCACTCAGCCCATAACCCTCCATTCCTTTCCTGTCCACATAGCTATCCAATTTAACTTTAAATGACAATATCGAACCTGCCTCAACCACTTCTGCTGGAAGCTTGTTCCATACAGCTACCACTCTCTGAGTAAAGAAGTTGCCCCTCATGTTACCCCTAAACTTTTGCCCCTTTACTCTCAACACATGTCCTCTTGTTTGAATCTCCCCTACTCTCAATGGAAAAAGCCTATCCACGTCAACTCTATCTATTCCCTTCATAATTTTAAATACCTCTATCAAGTCCCCCCTCAAACTTCTACACTCCAAAGAATAAAGACCCAACTTGTTCAACCTTTCTCTATAACTTAGGTGATGAAACCCAGGTAACATTCTAGTAAATCTTCTCTGTACTCTCTCTATTTTGTTGACATCTTTCCTATAATTCGGTGACCAGAACTGTACACAATACTCCAAATTTGGCCTCACCACTGCTTTGTACAATTTTAACATCACATCCCAATTCCTGTACTCAATGCTCTGATTTATAAAGGCCAGCATACCAAAAGCTTTCTTCACCACCCTATCCACATAAGGTTCCACCTTCAGGGAACTATGCACTATTATTCCTAGATCCCTCTGTTCTACTGCATTCTTCAATGCCCTACCATTTACCATGTATGTCCTATTTTGATTAGTCCTACCAAAATGTAGCACCTCACATTTATCAGCATTAGATTCCATCTGCCATCTTTCAGCCCACTCTTCTAACTGGCCTAAATCTCTCTGCAAGCTTTGAAAACCTACTTCATTATCCACAACTCCACCTATCTTAGTATCATCTGCACACTTACTAATCCAATTTACCACCCCACCATCCAGATCATTAATGTGTATGACAAACAACATTGAACCCAGTACAGATCCCTGAGGCACACCACTAGTCACTGGCCTCCAATCTGACAAACAGTTAGCCACCACCACTCTTTGGTGTCTCCCATCCAGCCACTGCTGAATCCATTTTACTACTTCAATATTAATACCTAACGATTGAACCTTCCTCACTAACCTTCCTCACTAACCTTCCGTGTGGAACCTTGTCAAAGGCCTTACTGAAGTCCATATAGACAACATCCACTGCTTTACCCTCATCAACTTTCCTAGTAACCTCTTCAAAAAATTCAATAAGATTTGTCAAACATGACTTTCCACGCACAAATCCATGTTGACTGTTCCTGATCAGACCCTGTCTATCCAGATAATTATATATACTATCTCTAAGAATACTTTCCATCAATTTACCCACCACGGATGTCAAACTCACAGGTCGATAATTGCTAGGTTTACTCTTAGAACCCTTTTTAAACAATGGAACAACATGAGCAATACGCCAATCCTCCGGCACCATCCCGGTTTCTAATGACATTTGAAATATTTCTGTCAGAGCCCCTGCTATTTCCACACTAACTTCGCTCAAGGTCCTAGGGAATATCCTGTCCGGACCCGGAGACTTACCCACTTTTATATTCCTTAAAAGCGCCAGTACTTGCTCTTCTTTAATCATTATAGTTTCCATAACTTCCCTATCTGTTTCCCTTACCTTACACAATTCAATATCCTTCTCTTTAGTAAATACCGAAGAAAAGAAATTGTTTAAGATCTCCCCCATCTCTTTTGGCTCCACACATAGCTGTCCACTCTGATTCTTTTAAGGACCAATTTTATCCCTCGCTGTCCTTTTGCTATTAATATAACTGTAGAAACCCTTTGGATTTATTTTCACCTTACTTGCCAAAGCAACCTCGTATCTTCTTTTAGCTTTTCTAATTTCTTTCTTAAGATTCTCTTTACATTCTTTATATTCCTTGAGCACCTCATTTACTCCATGCTGCCTATATTTATTGTAGATATCTCTCTTTTTCCGAACCAAGTTTCCAATATCCCTTGAAAACCATGGCTCTCTCAAACCTTTAACCTTTCCTTTCAACTTAACAAGAACGTAAAGATTCTGTATCCTCAAAATTTCACCTTCAAATTATCTCCATTTCTCTATTACATCCTTGCCATAAAACAAATTGTCCCAATCCACTCCTTCTAAATCCTTTCACATCTCCTTAAAGTTAGCCTTTCTCCAATCAAAAAATTCAGCCCTGGGTTCAGACCTATCCTTCTCCATAATTATGTTGAAACTAGTGGCATTATGATCACTGGACGTGAAGTGCTCCCCAGCACAAGCTTCCGTCACCTGACCTATCTCATTCCCTAACAGGAGATCCAACACTGCCCCTTCTCTAGTTGGTACCTCTATGTATTGCTGCAAAAAACTATCCTGCGCACATTTTACAAACTCCAAACCATCCAACCCTTTTACAGTATGGGCTTTCCAGTCTATGTGTGAAAAATTAAAATCTCCCACAATCACAACCTTGTGCTTACTACAAATATCTGCTATCTCCTTACAAGTTTGCTCCTTCAATTCTTGCTCCCCATTTGGTGGTCTATAATATACCCCTATAAGTGTTACTACACCTTTCCCATTCCTCAATTCCACCCAAATAGCCTCCCTAGACGAGCCCTCTAATCTATCCTGCCAGAGTACCGCTATAATATTTTCTCTGACAAGCAGTACAACACCTCCCCCTCTTGTCCCTCCGATTCTATCACACCTGAAGCAATGAAATCCAGGAATATTTAGTTGCCAATCACACCCCTCCTGCAACCATGTTTCACTAATAGCTACAACATCATACTTCCAGGTATCAATCCATGCTCTAAGCTCATCCACCTTTCTTACAATGCTCCTAGCATTAAAATAAATGCATTTAAGAGATTTTCCACCTCATTACTCTCTTTTTATCACTAACGGTGCAAACAACTTTACTATCTCCTTTTTCTTCCTTCTCCCCTACATCTGTTCCTACACTCTGGTTGCCCTCCCCCCCCCATCTAGTTCAAATCCACTGGACCCTCTGTAGCAAACCTACCTGCAAGAATATTTGTCCCCCTCCAGTTCAGATGTAAATCGTCCTGCCAGAACAGGTCCCACCTTCCCTGGAAAACTGCCCAATTATCTATAAATCTGAAGCCCTCCCTCCTGCACCATGTCTTCAGCCATGCGTTGATCTGCGCTATCTTACTATTTCTAAACCCGCCTACACGTGGCACTGGTAGCAATCCTGTGATTGCTATCCTGGAGGTCCTGTCCTTTAACTTGGTGCCTAACTCCCTAAACTCACCTTTCAGGACTTCCTCACTCTTCCTACCCACGTCATTGGTCCCTACATGGACCACGACATCCAGCTGTTCACCCTCCCTCTTGAGAATACTGAGATATCGTGGACCTTGGCACCAGGGAGGCAACAGACCATCCGGGATTCTCGATCTCTTCCACAGAACCTCTTATCTGTCCCCCTAACTGTCGAATCCCCTATCACTACTGCTCTCCTCTTTTCCCTCCTTCCCTTCTGAGCTGAGGGTCCCGTCTCGGTGCCAGAGACACAACCACTGCAACTTGTCCCTGGTAGGTCATCCCCATCAACAGTATCCAAAATAATATACTTATTATTGATGGGAACGGCCACAGGGGTGCTCTGCTCATTCTGTCTATTCCCCTTCCCTCTCCTGACAGTCACCCAGCTACCTGTCTCCTGACTCTTAGGGGTGACTATCTCCCTGTAACTCCTGTTTATTTCTGCCCCTGCCTCCCGAATGATCCGAAGTTCATCCAGCTCCAGCTCCAGTTCACTAACTCGGTTTGTCAGGAGCTGCAGCTGGATGCACCTATCACAGGTGTAGTCATCAGGGACGATTGTGCTCGCCCTGACTTCCCACATCCTGCATACAGAGCACTCGACTGCCCTAAGTGCTGCCTCCGTTACCTACTCTTAAGGTAAGTAAATTAATTTTAGGATCTTACCCAGCCTTACCTCACTTGGAGTGAAGCTGGTCCTCAGACTCTGCTCGCCGAAGCCTCTCAAGCTAAAGCCTTCCTACTCTGTCTCCCGCTACTCCGTCGCCCACTCTGTTAATCTTCTCGCTTTTAAACACTCCCGCTGCCTCATGGTCCGACTTACACGCGCTTGCACAGTCATGCCCCATTCAACTGCCAAAGAAATCCGAAGATTGTAATATTAGTGTACAAATAACACACTACAATAACTTAGACATATTATTTAATTGATATAAATGTAATAATTTATATTATATACTGTAAGAATATATTGTAATACAAAATAATACAATGTAGGTAGTATATTTCTAAAATAAATATATTACTGCAAATATAAACAACAATTTATAGTAATTCTATTTACTATGAAAATAAAAAAAGACTATAAATTACAATATTATTTTGTCATTTACAGTAATTATTTATTTACCATATCCAGCCAGCTGGCTCCCCTGCACGCTTTCCATCTGAGCTGGGTTACGAGCTGGTGATCTCTTTGGAAACTCACCCAGCAGAAGGCCGTGGCAAACCACTGATGTAATTTGCCTCGTACGTGATTCCCCAATACGTCAAAGAGGCGTGGAGGGAAATCGTCTGCTCACCGGAGAAACTCCGGATGCGACGTACCTTTCCTATTACAGTGAACAAAATTGCTATATATTTCAGAAATAGTGTAAAAACAGGAACAGCAAAGTTCAGAAATCTGATCGTGGGCAGGGAGAAAGCTGTTTCTGAATCATTGGGTTGGGATGGGGGGGGGTGTTCTTAATAGGCATGCAAATTCAAATCCAACAGGCAGGATGCTAACGTGCTCACGACACAAGGCTGATATGTAAGGCTTGCAGAACTCTGACCCGTTGTGCAACCAGATCCCACTGCTATTTTATTTTGTTTTGAGCTCAAAGTTAGAGTTTCAGAAAAGCTGGTATTCAGTGAATGTGACCCATAAAGGTTGATCAGATGTAATTAGTGTATGTACAATTCTTTAAAAGGGTTGGAAATTTGCCGCCGGTTCCAGCCTTTGTATTGCAGTTCGCGCTAAATTCTTTGATGCACTAGGTAGCAGATGGGGAATAAACACTGACCTTTCAATTGACGTGCTGGGCTCAGATGTAACCCTCCAAGCGCCAGGGCCATCTCCTCCTATTTGAATAAGGGAGTCAATCTAGCACTTAATTGAAGTTACAAAGCGTCATATCTTGATTGTTTTAATGTTTTAATTATTGATCATCCATGGGTGAAGAGCCACAAAATGAACTGTCTGTTTCCTCATGTTGTCAGATCACCACTGCTGTTTGATTGTCAAAATTGAGTTTGTTTCATGAATTCCAGTGAAGTAAAGTTGTTCTTCTGATTCACAAATTCAAAGGAGGTTTGGAGAATAAGTGACATGTATGTTGTATTGTTCCGAAATGTATAGGGATGTTTTACTACACAGAGGAAATCTGAAAATGATTTGCCCAATTGTTTCTCGTTTCTGATGCTCAGCAGCACTGAATAGGTAGAGAAGTGCAAGGAGTAGTTTGTGGAACAAAGCTACCAGCACTGTGATAATATGTACATTTGCTGTACCTTGTCTCGTCTAACCTACTTCTCTTTTGTTTTACATGAAATGTGCACTCTCCAGATTGTAGATGAAGGTGAGTTTAAAAACTTGAATGTCTTTTTATGATTTATTGTCAATGCAAAAAGCAAAAAAAAAGTTTGAAGAAATCATGTTACCCGGCAATTTCTTAATTCTAATGGCATCACATTTAAAGCTCATTTTATAATTTCATACTTTCTGCCAGCAAAGAAGGTAGTTAATCACATTAAATGCCTTGAAATGTTTTTGAAATGTTCAACACACCGAAATACAAGTGACCACATGCCTTTGAAATTGCTCTGTATAGTGTGTTGAAATGGTGCTTGAGTCTGTATTAGCTAAATAACCTATCATCTTCAATAAACAACAGAGGTGTCATTTGGGACAGACATTAACAACTGGTTTTTTTACATAAACGTTACTTTGAGACTAATACTGTACTGTCTGTGGCTGCCTCTGACTCCGTTCTCTCATGATGAAAATTGATTCTTTTCTGTAGGTACTCAGTGCATTGATTCCCCCGTTCCCTTCGTCTCCCACGAGTGTTCTGTATATTCTGTGACATCAATGAATAAATTGGATTTGGGTGTTCTTTTGTTCGTTTATGTTTTGAATTTTTTTGCACTATGTTATGAGCTGCCATGTCCCACAGACATTGTGGTGAAAAGCTCTCTCTGCTGCACAATCCTGGTGTTATAAGATGTTAACTTCTTACCACAAACTCTTGAGATTGCAAGTATAGGGTAGGTAGTAGAGAGTGAATTTGTCATTACAAACTGAGTTTCATATTAAAACATAGAACACTGCAGCACAGTACAGGTTCTTTGGCCCACAATGTTGTGCTGACCTTTTAACCTCCTCTAAGATCATTTTAACCCTTTCCTCTTACATAACCCTTCATTTTTCTATCATCCATGTAGAGTCCATCTAAGAGTCTCATAAATGCTCTGAATGTATCTCCCTCTAACATCACCCTTGGCAACTTGTTCCACGCACCCACTACTCAATGTTAGAAAAAATCTTGCCTCTTATCTCACAAAATGCTGGAGGAACTCAGCAGGCCAGGCAGCATGTATGGAAAAGGATAAACAGTTAACATCTCAGGCCAAGACTGTTTATTCTTTTCCACAGATGCAGTCTGGCCTGCTGAGTTCCTCCAGCATTTTGTGTGTGTTGCTTGGATTTTTAGCATCTGCATATTTTCTCTTGTTTACCTCCTATCTCTATAATTTCCTGGGAATTCCTATTTTTCTTCTTGACAACATTGACTTCTCTCCAGTCAACATCTCTTGCTGCCCCAGCGAAGCAGCCGGCATCGTCTAAGGTCCCACCCACCCCTCCCCCCCCATCCCCTCCACCATTGTGTAAAAGATATAGAAGCCTGAAAACCTGGCTCAAGGACAGCTCCTGCCCTGCTCTTGCCTCCTTGCCTGTTGCTGGTGTGGACAGCAGTCTCTCTCTTGCCTCTTTTGATTAGTTTGGGTATCATGGACCAGTTGGCCAAAGGGCTTGTACTATGCTGGACTGTTCTACGTATAGATAGTAGCTTGGTCAGCATGGACCAAATGGGTCGAAGGGCCTTTTCCCATGCTATGTGACTCTAAACCTGGCTAAACAAATACTTGGTTCTCTTTTACACTTGTGTACTGGAAATGACATTAAGCAATCTTGAATCTTGAACTCATTTCCAATGAAGTAACTATCAGTGTGCATGCTTGTAGTATTTTACAATAATCTCTCTTCCTTGCTTCCTTCCTAGCCCTGTCCTCCCTCTTGTCTTACTCCCCTTGCTTGGTACGTTCTCCTTGCTCTCCTTTCCCAGCCCCCTGCCTCAGCCCTGAATCGTCAAACAGGAAGTGGCTGGATATGAGTAATTATGGAGCACTCTACCCGTTTCTCTTTGGCAGATCTGTCTTCTCCAGTCAATCAGCCAAGCTCAGCTGAAGAGCAGGCAGACAGGATGCAGTCAGACAGTTGTATTCTCTGCAGTGATGAGGAAGATGGCAGGCCAGATGGGAGCAGCAGCCTCTCGATAACAAGTGCAGCCAGTGTAACTCAGGGAACTTCTCTTCATCCTGCCTTGAGGTAAGAGGGAGAAAGAAAATCTGATTCTCTTGCAACTTCAGAGTATCTCTGTGTAGGCCGCGAGCAATGCACAGTGGCATAGTGGTTAGCATAATGCTATTCAGCAGGCTGTCAAATCAGAGTTCAATTCCTGCGTTGTCTGTAGGAGTCTGTACATTCTTCCTGTGACCGCATGGGTGTTTCCTGTAAGTACTCCATTTCTTTCTGCATTCCAAAAACGTATGGGTTAGGTGTTAGTAAACTGTGGCCATGTTATGTTGGTGTTGGTGTCAGAAACATGGCAACACCTGCAGGATGCCCCCAGCACACCCTCAACACAAAGTACCCATTTCTCTCTGTTTCAAGGTACACGTGACAAATAAAGTTAAATCTCATCTTTCGATCTTTAAAATACTTCCAACTATACCCGGTTTGCAAATCTGGGCATTTGATGGCCAATTTGTTCATAAGATATCTCAGCAGCAGTATGATCAGATCCTGTTTTTTTTTGTAGCATTTGTGAAAGAAATGTCCCTGCACAGTCACTGCTTTTCCCAGCTACAGGAAGGATGACAATAAGCTGAGAAGGGTTCAGATACAATTCACAAGGAAGTTTCTGGGACTGGATTTCTTGTGTTGTGTGGAGAGGCTGGGGCTCTTTTTCCCTTGAGCAATGGAGGCCAAAAGGTGATAGCACAGAGGTATATAAAATCACGTGGGGTTTATATAAGGTTGGTGGTTGCAGTCTTTTCACAGGTGAGTCTAAAACTAGAAGGCATGTCAGTTTAAGATAAGAGGAAAAATTTAAAGGAATAAGAGGGCAAGGTTTTTCACAGGGTGCGATGAGTATGTGGAATGAGTTGCCAGAGGATGTGGTAGTGGTGGTATAATTATAGTGTTTAAAAGACATTTAGAGAGGTTCGTAGATTGGAAGTGTTTTGGTGGATATTGGCATCATGCAGGCAAATCATACTAGCTTGGATAGGTAAATTGGTTGGTATCAATAAGTTGGGCCAAAGGGCCTGTTCCCAGGCAGTTTTATTCTAAGTTGTTGGTCAATACACCACCAGTCTTTCACAGGTGTGTGTGTGTGTGTCTGTCTCTATTTTGCATCTTTTGCTATTTCCCAGTTGTAAGGAATAAAAGTACAGGAAATCTCCTCCCAGCTGACAGAAGAGGGAGCTCACATGCGGTAGTGTTCCCTCTTCCTGCCACTGGGTGGACTACTGAGTGTCGGCCGGTAGCCCACGTAGAAGGAATCTCAGCATGACATTCTTTGATGGCATCATGTGACAGCCTGCTGAACCTATCAGGACAGCACATTGCTATGATGTCATCCAAACATTGGATTAGAGCATTTGTTAACCTGCTGATTGTAGCTGGCTGAATAAGCTGAGCTTGGTCCTCAGTTGTATATTTTGAAGAAAATTTACAATTATGTATTTGCTGTAAAACCACACAAATTGCTTATTGAAGTAACTATCCACCTTAATCTCCTACACCTGCATTTAAATGCAGCCAACATGTCATGTTTCACAGTAGAACAGTACAAACTATTTAAAACCATGTTTAAAAAAAACCTTTGCTTCCAATTTTCCACAACTCTTTCTAACTGTCAAACAACAAGATGTACCTCCTCCGAATCAGAATTGGGTTTAATTTTTATTTATTAACTTATTTTAGAGATACAGCATGGAACAGGCCCTTGCAGTCCTTCCCAGCAACCCCCAATTTCACAGGACAATTTACGTCTTTGCACGATAGAATGAAACTGGAGCACCCGGAGGAAACCTGCACTATCACACGGAGAGCAAACAAACTCTTTATAGGTGGCATCGGAATTGACTGCTTGCTCTGACACTCCACACCCCAACTTATGATAGTTAACCACTACGCCACTGTATCGCTAACATGTCGTGAACTTTGTTGTTTTGCGGCAGCAGTGCCACGCAATACACAAAAAAAACTATGAATTACAGTAAGAAGTAAAGAAGTACTGTAGAAAGAGAGCAAAAGTAATGAGGTAGGGTCCATGGTGGGTGGAAAGACGTCTGTACCAAAGGAGGTGTAAGGTGCTCCTTCCATCTGTTTGCATGCAGGTCACCGTTGGGCAATGTTCAGCACATTCCCTCCCTCCCCCCCCCCCCCTGCAATATGGATCATGTAAAGCCATGGGAACAGCTGCTAGATGGTTACGTGAGCAGCTGGTGCATCTCACGAGTCCTGGTTATGTGAACAATGACGTCAGGCAGACGATCCCAGAAGCGTATTGATAATGGCTGAGGTCACCCGTCTTGTAAAGACACTGCTGAGAAGAAGACAATGGCAAACCACTTCTGTAGAAAAAATTGCCAAGTACAATCATGGTCATAGAGACCGTGATCCCCACATCATATGACACTGCACATAATTATTGTCCATTCAGAAATCTGTCTGTGTCTTCTGGCTCCTGTATCTTCTCTCTGTTGGTAGTAATGAGAAGAGAGCATGGCCTATACAATGGGGGTCCTTAATGATGGACGCTGTCTTTGACAAGATGCTTTTGACCCTATCACAAATCCCACTTTACATGCCCTCACACCAAATTTCTCCAAAATTTCTATCCCTTGGGTTCTGCACATCCCATGGTCAGTGCATAAACACTATAGGTTCTGCAGATGCTGGAAATCTTGATCAACACACACAAAATGCTGGAGGACCTCAGCAGGACAGTCAGCATCTGTGGAGGGAAATCTGCAGTCGATATTCCAGGCCAAGACCCTTCAGCAGGACTGGAAAAGAATGGGACATTCCTGGCTTCTGTCCCCTTCTTTTCCAGTCCTGATGAAGAGTCTTGGCCCCAAACAATGACTGTTTATTCTGTTACATAGATGCTGCCTGACTTGCTGAGTTTCTCTAGCATTTAGTGTGTGTTGCCCATAGTCAATGCAATTGGATTTCATGAATGGATATCCTTGATGCGTCTCAGAACACTTGAGGCCAAAGTCCTCAGGTTCCCAAGTAGTATAAGATCAGGTAAGTATAGTGCAAGTTAAGAAGCACTCTGATCCAGTCTTTGACCACTTCGTCGAGCACCTCCATTTCATCTGCCAAAAGCAGAAATTCCCAGTGGCCAAATATTTTAGTTTTGATTCCCATTCTGACATGTTGGTCCATGGCCACCTCTTGCGACACGATGAGGCCGCCCCAAGGGGCAAGAAGCAACACCTTATATTCCATCTGGGTTGCTTCCAACCTAATGGCATGAATATCGATTTCTACTTCTGGTTATTTTTTTAAAATTTCCCTCCCCCTCCCCTCTTCTATTCCCCATTATGGACTCCTACATCTTCTTGCCTGCCTATCACTACTCCCTGGGAACCCCTCCTCCTTCCCTTTCTCCTATAGTCCATTCTCCTTCCTATCAGATTCCTTCCTCTCCAAACAACCTTTACTGTTCCTACACCTCCCCCACCCCACCTTTCTATTCTGGATCTTCCCTCTTCCTTTCCAGTCCCACAGAAGGGTCTCGGTCCAAAACATCTTCTGTTTATTTAAGTCCATAGATGCTGCATGACCTGCTGAGTTCCTCCAGCATTTTGTGTGTGTTGCTCTGATCCAGTGTTTGGTTAATATCCAGGAGGTACAGAGGACACTCTACTCTCTTACCTGGCTTTAAAGCTCAAATACCACACAGTTGTCAGCACGATGCTCCCCCCACCAGGATTAAATAGATATAGGGGAAGAGGTCGGGTTTTGGACGGCAAAGTGGCATGGCGTGTGGAGCCGCTGCCCGCCAGCCCCTGAGACACGGGTTCAATCCCAGCCTCGCATCTTGTCTGTCTGAAGTTTGTGTGTTCTTCCTTTGACTATGTGGGATCTCTATATTGCAAAGACTCGTGGCTTTTTAGGATAACCGGCTGTTGGAAACTGCTCCTTAGAGTGAGAGAGTGTGTGTATGCGTGTGTGTGAGAGAGAGAGAGAGAGAGACTGGAAGCCACGGGGTTTGGAGAGGGTGGTGCTTGTTGATGCCAATGTTCAAAGTTCAAATAAATTTATTATGACATGTATGTCATAAGAAAACAGCCCTAAGAATTGTTTTCTTGCAAGCATACACGGTAAATCCAAGAAACACAACAGAATCAATGAAAGACTGCACCTATCAGAACGAAGGCTCCTGTACCACCTTCTTGATGACGGTAACGAGAAGAGAACATTACCTGGGGTAGGGGTCCCTGAAGATGGATGCTGCTTTCCTGCAACAGCGTTCTGTGTCAGTGTGCTCAGTGTTGAGGAGGGCTTTACCATGATGGTTTGGGTCGTATCCACTACTTTTTGTAGGATTTTCCATTCAAGGGCATTTTCCCTGTTAGGCTGTGAGTCAACCAGTCAATAAACTCTCCACCACAAAACTACAGAGAGTTATCAAAATTTTAGATGTCATGCTGAATCTTTGCAAACTTCTGAGGAAGGAGAGGTGCTGCCGTACTTTCTTCATAATTCCATATACTTGCTGGGCCCAGGACAGGTCCTCTAAAATGATAACACAGAGCAATTTAAAGTTGCTGACTCGGTTCACTTTTGATCTCCAAGAGGACTGGCTCATAGACGCAAACAACAGGAATTCTGCAGATGCTGGAAATTCAAGCAACATACATCAAAGTTGCTGGTGAACGCAGCAGGCCAAGCAGCATCTATAGGAAGAGGTGCAGTCGACGTTTCAGGCCGAGACCCTTCGTCAGGACTAACTGAAGGAAGAGTGAGTAAGGGATTTGAAAGCTGGAGGGGGAGGGGGAGATGCAAAATGATAGGAGAAGACAGGAGGGGGAGGGATAGAGCCGAGAGCTGGACAGGTGATAGGCAAAAGGGGATACGAGAGGATCATGGGACAGGAGGTCCGGGAAGAAAGACGGGGGGGGGGGTGACCCAGAGGATGGGCAAGAGGTATATTCAGAGGGACAGAGGGAGAAAAAGGAGAGTGAGAGAAAGAATGTGTGCATAAAAATGAGTAACAGCTGGGGTACGAGGGGGAGGTGGGGCCTAGCGGAAGTTAGAGAAGTCAATGTTCATGCCATCAGGTTGGAGGCTACCCAGACGGAATATAAGGTGTTGTTCCTCCAACCTGAGTGTGGCTTCATCTTTACAGTAGAGGAGGCCGTGGATAGACATGTCAGAATGGGAATGGGATGTGGAATTAAAATGTGTGGCCACTGGGAGATCCTGCTTTCTCTGGCAGACAGAGCGTAGATGTTCAGCAAAGCGGTCTCCCAGTCTGCGTCGGGTCTCACCAATATATAAAAGGCCACATCGGGAGCACCGGACGCAGTATATCACCCCAGTCGACTCACAGGTGAAGTGATGCCTCACCTGGAAGGACTGTTTGGGGCCCTGAATGGTGGTAAGGGAGGAAGTGTAAGGGCATGTGTAGCACTTGTTCCGCTTACACGGATAAGTGCCAGGAGGGAGATCAGTGGGGAGGGATGGGGGGGACGAATGGACAAGGGAGTTGTGTAGGGAGCGATCCCTGCGGAATGCAGAGAGAGGTGGGGAGGGAAAGATGTGCTTAGTGGTGGGATCCCGTTGGAGGTGGCGGAAGTTACGGAGAATAATATGTTGGACCCGGAGGCTGGTGGGGTGGTAGGTGAGGACCAGGGGAACCCTATTCCTAGTGGGGTGGTGGGAGGATGGAGTGAGAGCAGATGTACGTGAAATGGAGGAGATGCGTTTAAGAGTAGAGTTGATAGTGGAGGAAGGGAAGCCCCTTTCTTTAAAAAATGAAGACATCTCATAGACCTCTGGTTTCCTCCTCCTGAACTCAATAATTGTCTTGGTCTTGCTGATATTGAGTGAGAGATTGTTGTTTTGGCACCACACTGAGCCAGATTCTTATTCTTACTCTGATATGCTGACTCATCACCACCTTTGATTTAGCCAACAACAGTGGTGTCAGCAAACTTGAATATGGCATTGGAGCCTCACAGTCATAAGTGTAAAGTGAGTAGAGAAGGCAGGGCTAAGCACATACCTTTGTGGCGCACCTGTGCTGATGGAGATTATGGAGGAGATGGATATCTGAACAGCAAAGATGCATCAGGATGCTCTTTATCAACTGCATCTCAGCATTCAACATTATAGTTAGCTCAAAACTAATCAATCAGCTTCCAGACCTTGGCCTCCAGGGTTGAGTGAAGAGCCAATGAAAAGGTATCTGTTATGGACCGGTAGTGCCGGTAGGCAAATTGGAGTGGATCCGAGTCACTTCTCAGGGAGGAGTTAATAATGTTTCATCACCAACCTCTCAAAACCCTTCATCACAGTGGATGTAAGTGCTAGTGCTACTGGATGATGGTCATTGAGGCAGTTACTATACTCTTCTTAGCCTGCTAGAAGCAGGTGGGAACCTCAGACTGCCAAAGCGAGAGAGTAAAGATCTCAGTGAACACTCCAGCCAGTTGATTAGCACAAGTCTTTAATATGTGGCCGGGTACCCCGTCTGGCCTTTCCGTGGGTTCACCCTCTTGATGGATTCTTGAACGTCAGCCTCGGAGGCTGAAATCACAGGGCCACTGGGGAGAATAAAATGGAATTAGTTTAGTAACAGTGTAAGTGTGTCTTTGATGGTCATCACAGACTCAGTAACTAGTTATTAGTATGCTGTCAACAAAAGGAGGCCCTTTGGCCCATCAGGTTCATGCCATTCATTGTATCTACACTAATTCCATTTGCTTGCATTAGTCCATTGCTGAAAGAAATGTCCAAAAGGATAAGGTGGCATCCATAATTAAGGGCCCTGATCATTCAGAACATGCCTTCTTCTCATTACTACCAATGGGGAGGAGGGTCAGGATCCTGAAGACACACACTTCTCTATCTTCCACCAGATTTCTGATGGACAATCAGCGCATGTACACTACCTCACTATTTTTTCTTTTTTTTTTGCTCTCTTTTTGCTATATATATATGTGTAGTTTTTTGTTCTGTATTACGATATACTGCTGTCACAAAACAAATTCACGACATGTGCCAGTGATAGTAAACCTGGTTCTGATTCTGATTGCCTTTTCTGTCTTGTCTATTCTGCTGCTTATTTGAATGCTGTTGAAATGTTGCAGAGTCTCTGCCTCCACTTTTTTCAGGTTCCAGAAACCATCTGTATGGAAAAAAATGCCCCCACATATTGTCTCTAAACCAACTGCCTCTGGGGTTTTACTGTTGTTGCTCTGCTAGGTTGGCACCAGAATGTGTGATGACACTTACAGACAGCCCAAAGCATATCCTTTGCTTGTGTGATAAATGAAACAAATCTAACTCTGCCCTCTCGTCTAACCTGTCCATGCTCCTCATAATTTCATATATCCTTCTTCAATCACCCCTGAGCCACATTTGCACAAAGAACACAAACCCAGCCCGTCCTGTCTCTGCTTAAAACTGTAACGCTCCAGTCCAGGAACCATTCTGGTGAATCTCTTCTAACCTCTGTTTCCTCTGTGTGTTACTGATCCATTGCCTTCCCATTCTATTCATCATTTAACAGTATTTTGTCTAAACGTATATTTTATGATTGGGGTCAGATTTGTTTGTTTATAACGTGTGCATCGAAACATAGAGTGAAATGCATTATTTGTGTTAACATCCAATAACCTAAGGATGTGCAAGTGCCACCACATAGTCTGGTAGCAATGTAGCAATTCCATCATGTTCAGCAGAACAACACAGAATGCAACAAGCACCAAAACAAGCCCCTTTCCTCCTTCCCACCCACACAAATGGACAGTCCTCTATCTTCAGAACAGGCTTCCAGGCTTTGGAATTCCATTATGTTAGGTACTGTATGTCTAAGTCAGTCAATTTGTGCCTTGACCCAGCTGAGAGCCTCTGCATGCATCTGCATTGTTTCTGATTTTGGTTTGTTTTGGAAAGGAAGCCTAGTGTGAATGTTGATGCCAGATTGGGGTGAAAGTGTTTGCTTCTAGGTGTAACTGGATTTAACATTTTCTATATTTATTTTTGGCAGATCTGATAGGTTCGTTCACCGCAGGTCTTCCTCAGGGACTATTAGCTGTCCCATTTGTATGGACGGTTACAAAGAGGTAAGCCTACATCTCCAGAGAAATCTATTTATTTATTTATTTATTTAGTGATACCGTGTGGAACAGGTCCTTCTACTCCAATAAGTTGGAAGGTAACAGTCCTTTCCCCAGGTTAGGGGGGGAGCAAAATTAGGGAGCATGGTTTTAGGGTGACAGCAGAGGCATTTTAGAGGAACCTGAGGTGCAATTTTTTTTTACATTGTCAGTGTAAGAATATTGAGTACAGGAGTTGGGTTATTTGGTTGAAGTTGTTTAAGATGTTGACGAGGCCTAATTTGGAGTGTTGTGTGCGGGAAAGATGTCAACAAGATTGAAGGAGTACAGACAAAATTTACAAGGATGTTGCCAGGACTAGAGTACCTAAGTTATAAGGGAAGATTGAATAGTTTAGGAATTTATACCTTGGAACGTAGCAGACTGAGAAGAGATTTGATCGAGGTATGCAAAATTTTGAGGTATAAATTGGGTAGGTGCGAGCAGGCTTTTTCCACTGAGGTTGGGTGGGACTACAACCAGAGGTCATGGGTTAAGGGTGAAAGGTGAAAAGTTTAAGGGGAACATGAGGGAAACTCATCACTCAGAGGGTTGTGAGGGTGGGGAGTGCGTTGTCAGCCTGGTGGTGCATGCAAGCTCAATTTCGGTGTTTAAGAGAAGTTTAGATAAGTACATGGCTGGTAGGGGTATGCCAGGCTATGATCCAGGTACAGGTCGGGAGGACTAGGTAACTTAAATGGTTTGGCATGGACTAGATGGGCTGAAAGGCCTGTTTCTGTGCTATACTTCTCTATGACTATGGTGGTAGTGAAAGCAGATATCAGAGTGGCGTTCAGTTAGCTTTTAGATAGACAGATCAATTTGCAGGAATAGGGGGATGTGGATGGAAGATGCTTATTGAACAGCCTGTCATGTCTCTGCTGATTCTCGATCCCTTTAACCCGCTCATTTCCCAGAAAGCTGTGGATATTGTTTCCTTAACATTTCTCCACTTCTCCTTTCTATGTCCCTGTTCACCATTTTTCATTGCCCTTATAGGCAGTTTATTCCAGATAATGAATGGATTCTTCTTAAATCTCGACATTGAGCGAAATTAGGCCATTCGACCCATCAATTCTGCTCCACATTCCATCATGTTGGATTTATTATCCCTCATCCTCTGGCAAAAGAAACTCCTCATCTTGGTTCTAAAGGATGTCCTTGTATTCTGAGTTCTAGGCTCCTCCACTATGGGAAAAACCTCTCCACTGCCACTCTATCTCAGCCTTTTATCGCCTTCAGTTGAACCCTCACTCTTTTACTTGCCTGACTTGGAAATAGGTTGCTTCATAATCCAGAATGTATGTAAACCTAGGTCTCAACTGAGTGCAGTCTTCAAGAGTCTGAGCTACTGCTTTCAAACCTGTCTGTAAATGATTCACAACATAAGGAAGAAGAGTTTTATCGGACGTAGAGGGAGTGGGGCGGCTCCTCCCCTGTTCCTGCTACCATTTCCCTCGAATAACACCCAAAACTCATCATCACTACTTTCAATCCAAACTGCTTTATTGTATACAACCAACTAGTCACTGTATTTCAGAAGTAATATTGGTTTAAAAGCAAATACAACGTCAGGATTCAAGGTGCAAGATTGTTTAGTATCATTTTCTATACACAAGTGCAAAGGAAAACAAAATAATCATTTCTCTGGATCGGATGCAGCAGAAAAAAACACAATAAGATAAAGAACTCAATAAATATAAATACAGAAGGTAGCTTCAGAACATAGATTGATTGTATGTCCATAAAGTAACACTAGTCTCTACATAAGGTGACTAATGGGAAGTAATAAAGTAATGGTGGAGGTATTTATCAGTCTTACTGCTTGGGGAAGGTAACTGTTTTTGTACCTAGAATATAAAAGCAAGAATGTAATGCTGGGGCATTGGTCAGACCACATTTGGAGTATTATGAGCAGTTTTGGGCTCCATATCAAAAAAAGGATATGCTATCATTGGAGAGAGTCCAGATGAGATTTCCAAGAATGATTCTGGAAACAAAAGAATTAAAGTATGAGGAGCTTTTGATATCTCTGGGCCTGTTCTTGCTGGAGTTGAGAAGAATGAGGGGGGATCTCATTGAAATCTATCGAATGTTGAAAGGCCTAGTTAGAGTGGATGTGGAGGGGATGTTTAAAATAGTGGTGGAGTCTAGGACCAGAGGGCACATCCTCAGAACAGAGAGACGTCCATTTAGAACAAGGAAGATGAGGAATTTTGTTAGCTAGTAGGTAATGAATCTGTAGAATTCATTGCCACAGACAACTGTGGAGATCAAGCAGATGTTGGTAGGTTCTTGATTAGTAAGGGTGTCAAAAGTAACGAGGAGAAGGCAGAAGAATGGCGTTCAGAGGAATATTAAATGAGCCATGATGAAATGGCAGAGCAGACCTGATGAGCCAAATAGCCTAATTCTACTCCTATGTCTTAGGACAGTGGTCCCCAACCATCGGGCTGCAAAACATGTGCTACCGGGCCGCGAGGAAACGATAGGATTTGGCGATATGAAGCGATATGGGTCAGCTACACCTCTCCTCATTCCCTGTCACGCCCACTGTTGAGCTTGAACGCACACAAGGTCATTACGCACGCGAGGTCATTACCCACGCGGTCATCAGTCAGTATGAGTAAAGAACAAATGTCGCTTGAGAGTTTCTTTGGAAGAGGACATAAAAGGCCTAACGATGATGATAACACAGAGACAGCTGAGGTAGAGACTGCAAAAAAAAAGAAAGCTTCCTTCAACAGACAATACAATGAGTCGTACATAAAATATGGCTTTATTGCGTCCGGTGACTCTCATGCTCCAAGCCCCCTGTGTGTGATATGTGGAAACAAGCTGTCTAATGAGGCAATGAAGCCCTCAAAACTGCTTCGGCACCTTGAGACCAAGCACCCTTCACTTAAAGACAAACCCGTTGAGTTTTTTGAGCGGAAAAGACATGAGCAAGTGGGACAGAAGCAAGTCCTGAGAACCACCACCTCCACAAATGCTGCTGCTCTGAGAGCGTCGTACATAGTGGCTGGCCTTATTGCTAAGGCTAATAAGCCTTTCACTGTTGGTGAGGAATTGATTCTGCCTGCTGCCAAGGACATGTGCCGTGAACTGTTGGGAGAAGCTGCATTTAACAAGATGGCACAGGTTTCTCTTTCAGCTACCACAGTTTCAAGGAGAATCGATGACATAGCGGAGGACATCGAAGCACAGTTGTTTGAACGGCTTAACGAGTCACCATGGTATGCTATCCAAGTCGATGAGTCTACCGATGTCGACAACAAGGCAATACTGCTGGTTTATGTGCGATATATATTTCAAGACGATGTGCAGGAGGATATGTTGTGTGCACTGCCGCTGACAACTAACACAACTGGGGCAGAACTATTCAAGTCTTTGAATGACTACATGTCAGGCAAACTGGACTGGTCATTCTGTGTTGGAATATGCACAGACGGGGCTGCAGCTATGACTGGACGGCTGTCTGGTTTCACTACCCGAGTCAAAGAGGTTGCTCCTGAAAGCCAGTCTACACACTGTGTCATACACAGGGAAATGCTGGCTAGCCGAAAAATGTCACCTGATCTTAACAGCGTATTGAGTGATGTTGTTGATGTTATCAATCACATCAAAGCAAAAGCCCTTAACTCACGTCTATTTGAGCAGCTTTGCGAGGAAATGGATGCAGAGCACAAACGCGTTCTCTTACACACTGAAGTCAGGTGGCTATCAAGGGGGAGAACCCTGGCCAGGGTTTTTGAGTTAAGAGAGCAGCTACAGAGATTTCTTTCAGGAAAAAAGTCACCACTGGCAGCACACTTCAGTGATGAGGAGTGGATAGCAAAACTTGCTTATCTGTGTGACATCTTCAACCTGCTCAATGAACTCAATTTGTCACTTCAGGGGAGAATGACAACTGTCTTCAAGTTGGCAGATAAAGTGTCTGCTTTCAAAGCCAAACTGGAACTGTGGGGACGGCGAGTGGACAGGGGCATATTTGACATGTTCCCAACATTAGCTGGGGTTTTGGGAGAGACTGAGGCTGCACCGTCTTTCTCACAGCTGGTGCGCGATCACCTAACTTCGCTGTCGACAGAATTCGAGCGTTACTTCCCAACCGCAAAGGACCCAAGACGTGCAAAGGAATGGGTCCGTGACCCATTTGTGAATGTTCCCGGTGAATCATCCATGTCAGCGCGGGAAGAAGATCAACTCCTCGAGCTTGCAAATGACGATGGGCTGAAAAGTATGTTTGATATAACATCTCTGCCGGCATTCTGGATCAAAGTCAAGGCTGAATACCCTGAGATAGCCACGAAAGCACTGAAAACGTTGCTTCCATTTTCAACATCATATCTCTGTGAAGCAGGATTTTCTGCAGTAAATGCAACGAAAACTAAATTGCGGAATAGACTGGACATAAGGAACCCCTTTCGAATATCGCTGTCTCCCATCACCCCTCGATGGGACCGTCTTGTTGCAGGGAAACAAGCCCAGGGCTCCCACTGATTCAGGAATATTGGTGTGTTGCAATGACTTTATATGTTCATACGGGGAAAATATGCGCTGTGTTTAATATCCAAACGTTACTTAAAATGTTATGATGCTATTGACTTAAAAGTGACTTATAATTGACTTATCACTATATTCATGGGAGGAAAATATGTGCTGTGTGTTTAATATTAAATTCGTTAGATAAACCCTTTTAAAAACGAAATTGAGTGTATTATTAGCCACTTACAAGTGACTTATAGTTTCACCTATATTCTGGTCATGATTAACACCCCCCAGTCGGCCGGTCTGCAAGAATATTGTCAATATTAAACCGGTCTGCGGTGCAAAAAAGGTTGGGGATCCCTGTCTTAGGATGTGAAATTTCGAAGTAGTAGTACAGTGGAAAGACAAAATTACAAAAGTGCGCCACAGTAACATTGTGGTTATTGTGATGCTGTTACAGCTTTGTGCGATGGAGTTTGGATTTCAATTCTGGCGACCTCTGTAAGAAGTTTGTGCATCCTTCCCATGACCGAGCGGGTTTCTTCCAGGTGCTCCGGTTTCCTTCCACAGACCAAAGATGTAGTGGGTTGATTGGTCATAGTAAATTCTCCTGTGATTAGGCTGGTGTTAAATAGGTGGGTTGCTGGGAGGTGCAGCTCATTGAGCCAGAAGGTCCTGTTCTGCGTTGTATCTCTAAATAATAAATAATTTTCAAAATAAGTAAGGTCTCTGAGCCAAACGCAGGCAGATAGGTCTGGCTTGCTGGACAGCATGGATGAGATGGACTGAAGGGCATGTTTCTGTACAGTGTGACTCTGAAACTCCATAGTTTAAAAAATGCTACAATAAATTATTACCTCCAAAAGATAGGATGCTGATATAAAATACTAATTTAGAGATGTTCTCTTTTACATTTAAACTCCAGAAGAATTTAAGTATTTGGACAAAGATTCAAATTGATCAATATCTGACTGAATCGAATGAAGAGTCTGACTTTCCCTTTGTAGTCTTTGAAAAGCACTTTGTATTATTACCGCTGTTATAATTTCATTTCTCGGTCCCTGTCCAGATTGTCCAAAGTGGGCGGCTCATTGTCTCGACGAAATGTGGTCACATCTTCTGCAGCCAGTGCATTCGGGACTCTCTTAGAAACTCTCACACGTGCCCAACCTGCCGAAAGAAACTGAACTCACGTCAGTACCATCCAATTTACGTTTGACCACGAAGAGGTGGGGGGGGGGTGTCATTCTGAAATTTATTCACCCAACCATGTGTTGGGCATTTCAAAAAACCTATGACGTTCTTCAGATTTCGCAGTGACGAAGAGCGCTCCTTGTGGGAGACGGAAGGAGGCGTGTGGCACTGGCTGACCATCTAATCCAGTGGACTTGCTGTAACTTTGAATTGGGTGGGTTGTGTGGGAGGGAGGGGATGGGCAACAGCTGCGGATGAGAAATAAAACTTCCACCAGCGCGTTCCAGTTGCCAGCTCAGCTCAGATGTGTGTTTTCTACATATTTCTCTTTCTTTTCTGCGCTTTGCCTCTCTTACCACCAGCCCAGATCAGAGGCTGGACACCACTGCACATGCAGTCAATTAACGCGGCTCCATCTTCAGTCTGCTCGTCCACCTTGCCGACGTACGGGAGCCCCACTCTGTCCTGCTCAGCTCCCCAAGTGGCATCAGATAGTAGCTCCTTACTGCCGTTGCAACTGCGGAGGGAGATATGAAGCATCAAGTACAGGGTGGTGGGGAGAGAAGCTGACGGTTACATGAGGACCACGAGCTTTTGGTTAGACCCCTCTTACTCAGGAAATCTTTCAAAGCCTTACATTCGCTGATGGCTGGGTTTCAGGAGATGTTTGTGGAGGGCTAGGATTACTCTATGCATGACTTTAGGTTCCTGATCTTGCTTTGGGAACACATTGCCTTTTATTTCTCTTAAATTATCCCATAACCAATGTCTGAAACAGCAGTATCCTCGACCAAAGATTCTGATCATCGGACCGAGTGCAGGTGGCTGCCATCGGTCTGTGCAATGACAGGTATTGGGAAAATTCAGCCAATGCTGGAACCAAATTAATATTCACGTGTTGAAATTCAGATATCTTTGAAAAATAAAGATGAGATTAGTTTTAAACAAAGATGTTACTGGAAGTATTTTGAGTAATTGGAGGAAGTTTATTTTCATTGTCTGTAAACTTTTGTGCAGTGATGTTTTATGAATGTGAAAATTAGACCATTATGTCCTCTTGTTATGTAATGTTTGTCAAGTAGAATGTTTTCTTTTTGCCACAACATTGAAGATTCTGAGGGCTAAAGTAATGAATAAAAATATTAGTCCCTCGTATGTCTCCCACTTAGTCTGTTCTTTTTCAGGTTAACTTTATTTCAAGTTCTTCTTTGCCTGGTTTGATGCTAGCTCTTGCTGTAGTTTTACTAAAAGTAACAGATTGCTTACAATACATTATAAACACAGGAGAATCTGCAGATGCTGGAAATCCAGAGCAACACACACAAAATAAAGGGCCAATTCCCCTCTGTCTCTCAGTAAATAAATGCTAGAGGAACTCAGCAGGTCAGGCAGCATCTGGGAGAGGTGGGGTATTAACAATTGATGTTTTGGGTCGAGACCCTTCCTCAAATGTTTCTATTTTACATTTCCATGGGAACGCTGCTATCTTTCATATTCAGTCTTGATTATTAACCATTTAGTAATTTGAGCTTTCTTTTTTTATCAAAATTACAACAACTCCCCATTGTTTCTTGGTGGTCTGTTTCTGGGTTCTGCCTCTCCTTCCTGTCCTTGCATCTCCTTCTGAATAAGGGGTTTGGGGCTTGTTTTTGGCTGTTTTCCAGTCCCATGGCACATACAGTCACAGAATCAAACAGCATAGAGACAAGGGAAGAAGCTGTTCCTAAAATATTTGAGTATGTGCCTTGAGGCTCTTGTACCTCCTTCCTGATGGTAGTAACGAGAAGAGGGAATGCCCTGGATGGTGAGGGTCTTTTATGATGGATGCAGCCTTCTTGAGGACTATCTTCAGATGGTGTTCTTGATGGTGGGAGAGGGCTACGCCTGTGATGGAGCTGGCTGAGTCACCCACCCTTGCAGCCCCTTGTGCGTTGGAGCCTCCATACTAGCCTCTGAAGCAACCAGTCAGAATGCTCTCCACGGTACGTGTATAGAAATCTGTTAGATCCTCTACTGACAAACCAAATCTCATATTCCCAGTGAAGTAGAACTACTGGCATGCCTTCTTTATGATCTTATCAATGGGTTCAGCACAGGATGGGTCAAGGTGTTGCTGCCCAGGAACTTGAAGGCTGCTCACCCTTTCTACTGCTGCCCCCTCAACGTGGATTGGTGTGTGTTATCGAGTCATAAAGTACAACAACACAGAAACAGTCCCTTAAGTCCATCTAGTCAATGGTGAACCGTCATCCTGCCCAGTCCCATTGACTTGCACCTGGGCCATAGACCTTCATACTCCTCCTAACCATGTATTTATCCAAACTTCTCTTAAATTTTACAATTGAATCTGCACTCACCAGTTCCACTGGCAGATTCTCTTGACTTCCACTTCCTTCAGTCCACAATCCATTTATTGGCAAAACATACAAAATATTGGAGGAACTCTTGCAAGTCAAACAGCATCTATGAAAAATGAACAAACAGTTGACGGTCCCGGCAGAGACCTTTCTTCAGCACTGGAAAGATAGGGGGAAGTCGCTGGAATGAGGTGTGGGGGGGGGGAGAGGGATATCAGGAAGGTGATAGTTGAAACCAAGTGGGTGAGAAAGGTAAAGAGCTGATGATGAAGGAATTTGATAGGGGAGAGTGGACCGCAGGAGGAAAGGCAGGAAGAAGGGCACCAGGGGGAGGTGACAGGCAGGTGAGAAGGAGCAAGAGGCCAGAATTTTCTTGCAGGAAGGAGAAATCAATATTCATGCTCTCAGGTTGGAGGCTACCCAGACGGAATATGAGGTGCTTCCACTGTGAGGGTGGCCTCATCGAGGTACAAAAGAAAGCTGTGGACCAACATATCAGAATGGGAATGGGAATTAAGATGTTGGGTCAGTGGGAAGTTCCATTTTTGGTGGATGGAGCAAAGATGATGGGCGAAGCAGGCCCCCAGTTCACAACAGGTCTCAGCAATGTAGAGGAGGCTGCATTGGGAGCACTGGATATCATAGGTGACCTCAGCAGATTTGCTGGTGAAGTGTTGCTTCACCTGAATGGCTGCTTGGGGCTCTTAATGGAGGTGAATGGGCAGATGTAGCACTTTGGTTGCTTGCAGGGATAAGTGCCGGGAGGGATGAATGGACAAAGAATCATGCAGGGAGTGATCCCAACAGAAAGCAGAGGCGGGGGAAGGAAAGATGTGTTTAGTGATAGGATTCATTCGGAGATGGCAGAAGTTACAGAGAATCTGTTAGATGTGGAGGCTCATGGGGTGGAATGAAAGGAGAGGAGGAGCTCTCACTGTTAAGGCTGTAGGAGGAGATGTGGGTGAGGGCAGCATCAATGGTGGAAGAAGGGAAATCCCATTAAATGAAAAAGGAGGACATTCCGGTGATGCCCTGGAAAGGAAAGCCTCCTCCTGGGAACAGATGCAATGGAGATGAAGGAACTGAGAAAAGGGAATAAATAGCATTTTTACAGGAGACAGGTTGGGAAGAGGCATAGTAAAAGTAGCCGTGGGAATTGGTAGGTTTATAAAAGATGTCAGTCAACAGTTTGTCTCTGGAGATGGAGACAGATCAAAAAAAGAGGAGGGAAGTCTCAGAAATGGTCAATTCCTTGGTCTTGCTGATGTTGGGAGCAAGGTTGTTACGACATGATCCAACCAGCTGATCTACCTCACTCCTGTATGCCTCCTCACCACCATCAGTGATTCAGCCAGCAACAGTCGTGTCTGGGTGAACCTTTGATGGTGTTCGCGCTGTGCCTCACTATAGAGTAAAGACTGTAGAGAGAGTAGAGCAGCAGTGGAAGCATTCATCCTAAGGCAAAAGATTTGGCCTCTCTCACACTTCACCATTTAATAAAATGATCAGATCTGTAATAATCTTTACTCTGCATTTCCATCTACACATAGTAACCTTGTATCAAATGTCTGTACCTCTGCCTTAAACTGGTACAAAGACTACAAAATGTTGAGATACTAATAATAAAGATTTATAAGGTTATGGGGGGGGGGGGTGGTATAGAGCATCTCCTCAGTATTGGAATGTCTTGTACCAAAGATAAAGATTAGCTTTATTTGTCAGATGTACATTGAAACGTACAGTGAAATGCATTGTTTGCATCAACGATCAACACAGTACGAGGACCTGCTGGGGGTATCCTGCAAGTGTCGACCATGCTTCCAGTACCATTGTACGAAGCCCACAACTTATTAACCCTCGCCTGTACATCTTTGGAATGTGGGAAGAAACTGGAACATCCAGAGAAAACCTCCGCGCTCACAGGGAGAACGTACAAACACTTTATAGACAGTGGATCGAATTGAACCCCGATCGCTGACATTGTAAAATGTTTCACTAGCTTGTAAGATGAGAAGAGGTAATTTCAAAGGATTGATGTGGGGCAAGTTCATAGATATAGAGAAATGGGGGGTTATGTAGGAGGGAAGGGTAAAGGGCCTGTGCTGTAATATTCCATGATGTGCAGAATTATCGAACCACTGATATATTGCCGACATCTCTCGCTTCTACAAATTACAAGCAAAGAAAAAATGTAAATGACAAGCAAAATCAAATTCAAAATGTTCAAAGTTCAAAGTAAATTTATTATCAAGGTACATTTATGTCACCAAGTACAACCCTGAGATTCATTTTCCTGCGGGCATACTCATTAAATTCATAGAATAATGACCATAACAGAATCAATAAAAGACTGCACCAACTTGGACGTTTAACCAGTGTGCAAAAGACAACAAACCATGGAAATACAAAAAGAAATAAAGAATAATGATAAATAAATGAGCAATAGATATTGAGAATGTGAGATGAAGAATCATTGGAAGTGAGACCATTGGTTGTGGAAACATTTCATTGATGGGGCAAGTGAAGTTCTTTCCAGGTTCCGGAGCCTGATGGTTGAGGAGTAATAACTGTGCCTGAACCTGGTGAGTCCTGAGGCTCCCGTGCCTTCTTGTTGATGGCAGCAGCGAGAGGAGAGTATGACCTGGGTGGTGGGGGTCCCGAATGATGGATGCTGTTTTCCTACATTTAATTTAAGATCATGAAAATATTCATTAATTGATTCTGGATTGAACAAACGTGTGCAAGGGATCATCTTTTATTGTCTTTATTTATCCATCATTAGCTAGAGGTTCTTTCATTTCCTACTTCCAACAGTTCTTCATTGCAGTCTAGTTCAGTCTTCAGCCCATTGAAGCCTTTGGAAATACAGTAACAACAGGGAACTGTCGTCCCGGCTTTTATACCTACAAATCAAATCCATCCTCAATCTACTTTAATTTTCTTCTCAGACCAAAAAATATTTGTGAGTGACACCCATTGCCTGCCTTGATTTAGGATTACCTCCTCATTTGTAATGTATTTCTTTAATAAAAATAAGTGCAAAATCTTATCCTGATGTGTCACAGCTTGGTATGGTAACTGTTCTGCCTGCGTCTACAAGAAACTGCAGAGAGCTGTGGACACAGCTCAGCACGTCACAGGAACCAGCCTCTCCTCCCTGAATTATGTCTACACTTCTTGCTGCCTTGGTAAATCAGCCAACATAGTCAAAGACCCCTCTTCTCCACCTTTCCACCAAGCAGAAGATATGAAATCCTTAAACCACAGACTATCAAGCCTGCACAGTCATGCACCTCCCAGTCTCCACACAGCTCACAGGGGTCATTTGCTTGTTATTTCCAATTCATCACCTGCAGCATATTTAAATCGAGCTCTCATCCACAATTGTTTATTACCTTGTCGTGTTAAGTATCTGTTCTCTCTTGTGACCCCTCGTGGCTTGTTATTTTGCAGTTTATTAGTAAGCAAAATATCATTTACTGCTAAATCATCTCTGCCTATCAGCTTCTATTCTTCTCCACATCTCCAACCAGAGTACACTCGCCTAATGGAAGTCGTCAATGTTGCCAGGAGCACACAATACCAAAGCAGCAGGAAACCATCGGGCATCTGATTCCCACTTTCAACCAACTCCCCATCTCGATACAGCAACCCCAAGCCAGTCAGCCTTCAACTTCGGAGCCCCGGATTCTGGTGCCCGAACACTTTGACAGATCCCCAACCTAATGTCAAACTTCCTGTCCCAGTGCGACTCACAGTTTGCACTCCAGCCATCTCTATATTCATCACTCTAGCCCTCCAAATTGGCTAGCATTTTATGGAATGGCCCTCATAAGCCAGAACCCCAGTTTCATTTCAAGATGTAGGACCCTCACTGGCAATGCCTGCAGAACCTATGAAGGTAGAGAGAGCTCCCTTAACCCCCCCCCCCCGCCAAAGCATTTGGTCAGTGGAGAAATAACTTGAATAACTTGTGAACTTGTGTGCTTACTATGGAACTGCTGATCACCCACTGCATACAGGAAACAGCACCACCAGGTAGAGACAAGGGCTTCTATCTGGTCATTCTCCCTGGACCCCCATTCCAGCACCATTGCCTGACTCACTCTCTCCTCCTCCACACCCTGACAGCTCTACCTTGATAGGAAGCTATGGTGGATTCTGGCGCAGCGAGCAACGGTCTGGACTGGACTCTGTGTGTAGCTTAGACTTCCAACTGAGTCTGTCTCTCGTCCCTTCTATATCACAGCCATTGACGGACATCTCGTGGAGTCTGGGGCTGTCTGGGCACAAATCCTGTGCATATGAGCTTTGGGGAGTACCGATGGTCCATCCATATCCTCCTCAGTTGACCTCACCCATGGAGACTAAGGAAACCTTAGACAGAAACAAACTCCCACAGGAATACCACAACTCAGCCGTCACTTTTAGTAAAATGGTGACCAGCCCCCTACCACCTCACAGACCACCATACTGACCAGTCAACCTTCTCCTTGGAGCCCTGTCCCTTCCTGAGACCCAAGCCATGAATGACAATGTCACCAATGTTCAAGTGGCCCATTATGATCACAGACTTGCTTCAGTTCATCACTGCCCTCAATGTGCCCAGTCCAATTCCTCCAACCAGCAACCCTCTGGGCTCCTGCAGCCTCTACTGGTACCTCAACAGCTATGGTCTCACTTCACCATAGAATTCATCACAGGTTTGCCACCTTCTGATAGGGCCACAGTGATCATGACAGTGGTGGACCGATTCTCCAAAGTGGCCCACTTCATTGCCCTCCCCAAACTTCCATCAGCTGCAAGGATGCCGGACCTGGTTCTCCAACGTGTAGTTCACCTACATGGGTTCCTTCAGAACTTTGTGATGGACTGGGGCTCGCAGTTCGTCTCCGGCTTCTGGCGAGCCTTCTGCTCCCTCCACACCTCAGAGAATTTGTCCTCTGGCTATCATCTACAGACCAACAGTCAATCAGCAAGTGGAGAGGTTTCTGCAATACTTCGCCACCTCTAACCCTTCCACGAGAAGAAGCATCTTCTCTGGGCTGAACTGTCCACAATTTGCACACCTGCTCTGCCATAGGTAGGCGGAGGTCCCATCTGCCAGGCCCTGCTTCACGGATTCAGGAATACTTGGAAGAAGGCTCAGAGGCCCATCCTAGCTGCCAACCTTGCCTACTGCCGCCAGGCTAACCACGACCAGTGCCCAGCCAGACTACTCAAGCCTGGGGACCTGTCCACCCGAGAAATGCCCCAACACACGACTCCCAAAAGCTCTCACCCCGGTTCATTGGTCCCTTTGATATTACCTGTCACATCAACACCGTCGCTAACCACCTCCAGCTGTCACCATCTCTCAGGATCACACCTACCTTCCACGTGTCCTGCCTCGAGCCCATTGTCCATGGACCACTCAACCCACCTGAGCCTGCTCTTCTCGCACCAAGGATGTGAAAGGTGGTCCAGTGTACACGGCTCGCCAGTTGATGGGTTCACGTCATTGTGGACAGGTTGTGCACTACCTGGTCGACTGGGAAGGGTATGTCCCGGACTAGAGGCCTTGGATGCTGTCCAGTTTCATCTTGGATCTATCGTCCATTGAGGAGTTCCACTGAACCCATCCAGATTGTCCTGGGCTGTTGGGTGCTGACTGTTTGGGGGGTGGGGCGGTGTCCTGTCCTCCCAGTCTCCACCCAGCTAACAGGAGTCAACTGCCACTCATTTCGAACTCATCACCTGCAGCCTTTTTAAACCCATTCTCATCCACAGTCCTTTATTCACTCAATGAACCAGCCAACCTCAGCCAGTTGCTCCTATCTTTCAGTTACCTTGTTGCTTTGTCATGTTAAGTGTCTGTTCCCTCTTGTTTTGTGGCTACTCATGGCCTGTCATTTAGAGGTAAGATATTTTTTACTGCTGAATAATCTCTGCTGCTCAGCTTCTGGTCAAGCTTCCTCCACATCTCCTGACGGGATGAGTGAACCCATGATTGACCCATCAGACTACACTTGCCTAAAGTAAGTCATCTGTGGACAGGAGCACACGATTATCACACTGTTATAAGACTATTCAATGGTTCCCTCGTAGAATAAGATAGATTCTTGTCCTCAGAGGCTACCTGATTGTGATCTTGCACCTTATTGTCTGCCTGCACTGCACTTTCTCTGTAACTGCAACACTATTCTGCATTCTGTTGTTGTTTTTTTCTCATTGTACTGATGTGATGAAATGATCTGTATGGGTGGCTTGCAAAACAAAGATTTTCACTGGACCTCAGTACCTGTGTCAGTAATAAAACTATTCACAAAAAAAATCATCTCTGTTCTGGCTGAACTTCTGATCCCATTTAGAACATGCAAGAAAATAAGGAGGATTGAAGCATTATTCACACTGCAGATTCTAATTTTACAGGACCATAAGACACAGGACCAGAATTAAGCCATTTGGCCCATCAAATCTGCTCTGCCATTTGATCCTGGCTGATCTATTATCTCATCTCATTCTCCTGCCTGCTCCTTCTAACCTGACTAATTAAAAACCTATCAAACTCTGCTTTAAACATACCCAATGAATCCCACAGATTCATCATCCTCTGGCTAAAGCAATTCCTTCTCACCTCTGTCCTAACGGGTGCCCTCCAGTCCTAGATTCCCTATCGGAAACATCCCCTCCACATCCACTTTATCCGGTCCTTTCAATAACTGATATTTTTCAGTGAAATCCCCCTTCCTTCTCAAAGACTCCACCAAGTATGAGCCCAAACCCATCATACATTTTGAACTTAGATCTCCCCTGCAACATCTCTGAGGCCTGATCCACGTTCCATATTTCTCAATGCAGTAAAAATCCGATAATCCGGTCCCACTTAGACTTTGCTGGTGCCAGGCTGGTAGGTTTTCCCAACTGTTGTCTCTCGCTGAGGCTCCATATAATTGATGCAGTCCCAGAGACCTTGGCTCAGTTCTGCCACTATTTGTAAGGAGTTCGTATGTCCCTCCTTGTACCCACATAGGATTCCTCCGGGTGCTTCAGTGTCCTCCCACATTCCAAAGACCTACAGGTTAAAATGAAAGAGTGAGGTACTGCATAGCTGAATTCTGTGCCCTTGGCTATTTGGACAAGACAACAAAATGTAATATTCTAAAGTTTGTCGATGACGCTACTCTGCTGGAATTGGGAATTGCACAGAGGAGGCAGAGAGGCTTCAGGTATCTTAGGTTAAGTAAGTGGGCAAAAAGTTGGCAGATTTAAGATCTAAGCTAACCTTTATTTGTCACATGAACATCAAAACATACAGTGAAATGCATCAATAAGAGAGCATGGCCAGTCTGGTGGGGTGTCTTGATGATGGATGCTGCTTTTTTGTGCGATGCTCATTGTAAATGTGTTAAATAGTGGGACCGGCTTCACTTGCCATACCACACATTCTCTGTAGGGTCTTGACCAAAGTGATTGACAATCCCTCTGCCTCCATAGATGCTGATTGACTTGCTGAGTTCATCCAGCAGTTTGTTGCTGTGGATTCCAGCATCTGCAGTCCCATAAATCTCCCAAAATAGCATTTGCCTCCTGAACCTGCAGCTATTGGCGTTGGTTACTATTTATGTATTCGTGTCACATGGACTGAGATACAGTGAAAAGGCAAACTCGAGAAAATCTGCAGTTGCTGGGAATCCAAGCAACACACACACAACATGCTGGAGGAACTCAGCAGGTCAGGCAGCATCTACGGAAAAGAATACTGGCGACGTTTCAGACCCAGACCCTTCATCAGGACTGGGAGAAGGATGAGGTCAGAGTAGAAAGGTAGGGGGCAGGGAGGAAAAAGGTGATAGGTGATAGGTGAAACCAAGAGAGGAGGAGGAGTGAAGGAAAGAGCTGGGAAGTTGATTGCTGAAAGAGATAAAGGGCTGGAGGAGAGGGAATCTGATAGGAGAGGGTAGAAGTAAGGGGTGCGGATGGAGCCCCAGAGGGAGGTGATGGGCAGGGATGGAGATAAGGTGGGATAGGGAAACAGGAATGGGGAATCGTGGGGGAGGGGGGAGAAGTACCAGAAGTTTGAGAAATCAAAGTTCATGCCATCAGGTTGGAGGATACTCAAACAGAATATAAGGTGTTGCCCCTCCAATCTGAGTGTGGCCTCGTTGCGACAGTAGATCAAGCCATGGACTGACATGTGGGAATGGGAATGGGAAGTAGAATTGAAATGGGCGGTCACTGGGAGATACTGCTTTTTCTGGCGGATGGAGCATAGGTGCTCAGCGAAGTCGACTCCCAATCTACATCGTGTCTCACTGATATATAGGAGGCCACACCGGGAGCCACGGATACAGTAGATGCCCCAACAGACCCACAGGTGAAGTGTCACCTCACCTGCTAGTGGGGTGGTAAGTGAGGACAAGAGGAACCCTATCGCTGGTGGGGTGGCGGGAGGATAGGGTGAGGGCAGACGTGCGTGAAATGGAAGAGATGCGGGTGAGGGCATGCTGATGGAGGAGGAAGGAAAGTCCAGTTCTTTGAACAAGGAGGACATCTCTTTAGTTCTCGAATGAAAGGCCTCATTCTGAGAGCAGAAGCAGCAGAGTTGGAGGAACCGAAAGAAGGGGATGGCATTTTTACATCTTAGTTGGGATGTAGGTGAGGATTCCAGGTGGAGTCCCCCACCTTCTTACTCTGAATTTTCTTCTTTTTGTCGAGTCCTGATGGAGGGTCTCGGCTTGAAATGTCAACAATTTTCTCTTTTCCATAGATGCTGCCTGGCCTGCTGAGTTCCTCCAGTAATTTGTGTGTGTTCCAGTGAAAAGGTTTAGTTTTGAGTGCCATTCAGCCAGGCCATTCTGTACATCAGTACATTGAGCTGTTGAAAATAGAACCAAATGCAGAATATGGTGTAACAGTTTCAGAGGAACAGCAGCACAGGTAGACAATAAGGTGCAACTGCCACAACAAGATGGATTGGGAGATCAAGAGTTCAAGAGTTCATCTTTTAATATATGCTCTGCTTTCAGTAGCTGCTGTATAGGTCGCCTTACACATCAACACCTTCCAATCTAATATTGCTTCAATAAAAAGCCTTCTGTTTTCCCAATGGTTTGGATGACTTCACATTCATTGCATTGTATTGTATCTCCTGAAGTCCATAATCATCTCCTTGGCCTTGCTGACATTGAGAAAGAGGCTGTTGTTATAGCACCGCTCAGCCAGCAACCTCATGTGGATGTGCTCATTGGTGGGGAGGGCTTTATCCGTGATGGACTGCATCATAACCACCACTTTTTTGGTAGGATTTTCCATTCAATGGCATTGGTGTTTCCGTACCACCGTAGGTGAAGAGAAGATAGGACTAAGAGGTAACCGTAATGGGGAATGGAAAAAGAAAGGGGGAAGTGGGGGAAGTAATGACTGGAAGTTGGAGAGATCAGTGTTCGTGCCATCAGGTTGGAGGCTACTCAGGCGGAGTATGAGGTATTGCTCTTCCAAACTCAAATGGCCTCAGCGTAACTGTAGAAGAGGCCATGGACTGACACGTCAGAATGGATTGGGAAGTCGAATTGAAATAGACAACTGCAGAGGAAGTATGTTTGACTCAGGTAATTCAGAATCAGAATCAGGTTTATTATCACCGGCATGTGACGTGAAATTTGTTAACTTAGCAGCAGCAGTTCAATGCAATACATAATATAGAAAAGAAAAAAAAAATAAATCAATTACAGTATACATATATTGAACAGATTAAAAAACATACAAAAAGCAGAAATACTGTACTGTATATTAAAAAAAGTAAGGTAGTGTCCAAGAGTTCAATGTCCCTTTAGGAATCTGATGGCAGAGGGGAAGAAGCTATTCCTGAATCACTGAGTGTGTGCCTTCAGGCTTCTGTACCTCCTACCTGATGGAAACAGTGAGAAAAGGGCATGCCCTGGGTGCTGGAAGTCCTTAATAATGGACGCTGCCTTTCTGAGACACCGCTTCCTGAAGATGTCCTGGGTACTTTGTAGGCTAGTACCCAAGATGGAGCTGACTAGATTTACAACCTTCTGCAACTTCTTTCGGTCCTGTGCAGTAGCCCCTCCATACCAGACAGTGATGCGGCCTGTCAGAATGCTCTCCACAGTACAACTACAGAAGTTTTTGAGTGTATTTGTTGACATGCCAAATCTCTTCAAACTCCTAATAAAGTATAGCCGCTGTCTTGCCTTCTTTATGACTACATCGATATGTTGGGACCAGGTTAGATCCTCAGCGATCTTGACACCCAGGAACTTGAAACTGCTCACTCTCTCCACTTCTGATCCCTCTATGAGGATTGGTGTGCGTCCCTTCGTTCTACCCTTCCTGAAGTCCACAATCAGCTCTTTTGTCTTACTGACGTTGAGTGCCAGGTTGTTGCTGCACCACTCCACTAGTTGGCATATCTCACTCCTGTACACCCTCTCGTCACCACCTGAGATTCTACCAGCAATGATTGCATCATCAGCAAATTTATAGATGGTATTTGAGTTATGCTTAGCCACACAGTCATGTGTATATAGAGAGTAGAGCAGTGGGCTAAGCACACACCCCTGAGGTGCGCCAGTGTTGATTATCAGTGAGGAGTATATGTTATCATCAATCCACGCATATTGTGGTCTTCTGGTTAGGAAGTCAAGGATCCAGTTGCAGAGGGAGGTACAGAGGCCCAGGTTCTGCAACTTCTCAATCAGGATTGTGGGAATGATGGTATTAAATGCTAAACAATAGTCGAACAGCATCCAGATGTAGGAGTTTGTGTTGTCCAGGTGGTCTAAAGCCAAGGGGAGAGCCATTGAGATTGTGTCTGCTGTTGACCCGTTGTAGCGATAGGCAAATTGCAATGGGTCCAGGTCCTTGCTGAGGCAGGAGTTCAGTCTAGTCATGACCAACCTCTCAAAGCGTTTCATCACTGTAGATGTGAATGCTACCATCCGATAGTCATTAAGCCAGTTCACATTATTCTTCTTAGGCACTGGTATAATTGTTTCCTTTTTGAAGCAAGTGGGAACTTCTGCCCATAGCAGTGAGAGGTTGAAAATGTCCTTGAATACTCCCACTAGTTGGTTGGCACAGGTTTTCAGAGCCTGACCAGGTACCTGGACCTTTTGCCTTGCGAGGGTTCACTCTCTTTAAAAACAGCCTAATACCGGCCTCTGAGACAGAGATCACACGGTCATCAGGTGCAGCAGGGATCTTCACAGCTGTAGTTGTGTTCTCCCTTTCAAGCGGGCATAGAAGGCGTTGAGTTCTTCTGGTAGCGAAGCATTGCTACCATTCATGCTATTGGGTTTCGCTTTGTAGGAAGTAATGTCTTGCAAACCCTGCCAGAGTTGCCGTGCATCTGATGTCGCCTCCAACCTCATTCGAAATTGTCTCTTCGCCCTTGAAATAGGCCTCCACAAGTCATTCCTGGTTTTCTGGTACAGGCCTGGGTCACCAGACTTGAATGCCACAGAATACCTTCAGCAGACGACGTACCTCCTGGTTCATCCACGGCTTTTGGTTTGGGAATGTACAGTAAGTCTTTGTAGGCACACACTCATCCACACAGGTTTTAATGAAGTCAGTAACAACCGCAGCATACTCATCCAGGTTCAAAGATGAATCCCTGAATACAGTCCAGTCCACCAATTCAAAGCAGTCCTGTAGGCGCTCCTGTGCCTCCCTTGTCCACACCTTCTTGGTCTTCACTACTAGTGCTGCAGTCTTCAGTCTCTGCCTATACTCAGGGAGTAGAAGTACAGCCAGGTGATCAGATGTCCTGAAGTGAGGGCGTGGAATAGCACGGTGAGCATTCTTGATGGTGGTGTAGCAATGGCCCAGTGTGTTGCTTCCTTCAGTATTGCAAGTGGTCTGTTGATGGTAGTTGCTTAGTGATTCTTTCAGACTGGCCTGGTTAAAATCCCCCAAAACAATAATTCTACTCATTGTCAAAGAGACATACATTATCAAGTCCACACAGACCACCAAACACCCATTTACACTAATTCTACACTCCTTCCATTTTACATCTACGTCTTTCCAACTTTCAGCTCAATTCCCCAATGTCCTGCTTCCTTCTCCCTTTCCAGCTATTTATTCAAGATGACAATTTATTGTTTATTATGTTAAACCTGTGATCAGTGATCCTTACACCTGTTGTAAAAGGGGTAGATGTTAGAATGGACAGTGATCCTTGGGGATAAAAGACAGTTGTGTGGGAAGAGAGAAACCACATCCTTATCCCTGACAGAAGGCGTAGTGCCAGGAACAGACAAAGTGGCGACACAAGGGACAGTAGACACTGAAATATGGAGCAAAGAAAGACAAGCTGTTGGAAGAACTGAGAGATAGACGATGTTTTGGTTCTGAGAGATGGATGGAGAGTGGAGATGGGGGCCTCGGCGGTAAGAGATTGTAGTTAGAAGGCAATGGCAGAGGGAACACAAAGTTCTCAGAGGAGAAAAGAGGACCATCCAGGGAACCAGAAGTGGAGTTAGCAAACAAAAAATAAAACAAATCCTGGATTGGAAATCTGGAGAAGAAAGCAACTCAGTAAAAATAGAAAATGTTGCAACACTTATTCTCATTACCCTCTCATTCCTTCTCTTCTCCTCACTGGCCCATCACTTCTCTCTGGTTTCCTTTATCCCATGGTTCACGCCCTTTCCTATGAGATTCTTGCTTTTTCAGCCCTTTTCCACCTATTACCTATCAGCTTCTTCCTTTATCCCCCCCTCCCCCTCACACCCACCTTCCCCCTCACCTGGTCCCACTGATCTCCTGACAATTTATACTCCCTCCCCTTCCCCCACCTTCTTATTCTGGTTTCTGCCCCCCTCCCACTCTTCCCTGCACTGATGCACATGCCAACTGTTGATAACATCATAAGACGACAGAGCAGAATTGGGTCATATGGGCCCATTGGGTCCACTCCTCCATTCAATCAAGGCTGGTTTATTACAATTGCAATCTGCCTGTCACCACTAAAGGTTAACAGCAGGTGCAATCTCAATGGCTCTCCATACGGCTTTAGACCACCTGGACAACACAAACACCTACATCAGGATGCTGTTCATCGACTATAGCTCAGCATTTAATACCATCGTTCCACAATCCTGATTGAGAAGTTGCAGAACCAAGGCCTCTGTATCTCCCTCTGCAGTTGGAACCTCAACTTCCTATCCAGAAGACCACAATCTGTGTGGATTGGTGATAACATATCCTCCTCGCTGATGATCAACACTGACGATCAACACTCAGGGGTGTGTGCTTAGCCCACTGCTCTACTCTCTCTATGTCCATGTCTGTGTGGCTAGGCATAGCTCAAATACCGTCTATAAATTTTCTGATGATACAACCATTGTTGTAGAATCTCAGGTGGTGACGAGAGGACGTCCAAGAGTGAGATACGCCAACTAGTGGAGTAGTGCTGCAGCAACCACCTAGCACTCAACATCAGAAAGACAAAAGCTGATTGTGGACTTCAGGAAGGGTAAAACGAAAGAACACATAGCAATCCTCATAGAGGGATCAGAAGTGGAAAGAGCATTAGTAGTCATAGTAGTTCATAGTCATACCTTATTGATCCCGGGGGAAATTAGTTAAAATATTAAGTTATAAATAAGGCAAGGAAATTAAGTTATAAATAAGGCAAGACAGCGGCTATACTTCATTTGGAGATTGAAGAGATTTGGCATGTCAACAAATACACTCAAAAACTTCTATGGATATACTGTGGAGAGCATTCTGACAGGCTGCATCACTGTCTGGTGTGGGGGTGGACGGGAGGTTACCGCACAGGACTGAAAAAAGCTGCAGAGGGTTGTAAATCTAGTCAGCTGCATCTTGGGTACTAGCCTACAAAGTACCCAGGACATCTTTAGGGAGAAAGGCAGCGTGCATTATTAAGGATAGTTCCTCCAGCATTTTGTTTGTGTTCCTCTGGAATTTTAGCATCTGCAGTATTATTTGTGCTTTGGAAATGGTGAAGGTTCTCAGTTGGTCAGGCAGCATTTGTGGACGTAAGAAAGCAGAATTAATATGACAGTTCAAGTAAAGTTATCGCTACAGTTCAACAATCTTTCACACAGGACTGCAGTCCTGTGCATTTCACATTTCCAGCACTGTTTTCTCTTCACCATCCTGCAACTGGATTACCACCATCTGTGTCAGTTTTTCTTGACCTCTGCTCTGTCTTGGTCTCTCTCCATCTACCTTTCCTACTTGCAATTTAATACCTTCTTCCTTTATAACTTTCTCTGCTCTGATGGAAGACCTTTGACTTGAAGAGGTCAAGGCTGTTTCTCTCATCACGGTTGCCTCCTGACCCACTGAATATTTCCTGTATTTTCTGTTTTATTTCCAGCACCTGCGGTATCTTTTTGATGAAAAAATATCTAAGGTAGGCAAGGAGAAGAGAAGATCTCAGGAAAATTATTGTGGGGGGTGAGGACAGAGATGGGAGCAGCGTAGAAAAGTTTTGGAGCTTGCTGAGGTCAGCTCAGTTTGGATTTTTTTCTCCCTCTGCAACTGGACCTTTGACTTCCTTATCTGTCAGTCCAGATTGGAAATGACATCTCCTCCTTGCTGACTATCAATACGAACACATCTCATGGATGCATGCTTTGTTAACTGCTTTACTCTATACCTACGATTGTGTGGCTAGGCACAGCTCAACTGCCATCCATAAATTTGCCAATGACACAACTATTGGCAGAATTTCAGATGGTGATGGGTCTCTCAGGGGTGAGATAGGCTAGCTGGTTGAGTAGTGGACTTGGGGAAGGGAAGTAAGGAGAGCACACACCAGTCCTCATTGAGGGTTTATTGGAACAGCTTCGTTTCTTGTTGTTGATATCTCAGAGGGTCCATCTTGGGGCCAGAAACCACACCAGTGGCTACACTTCATTAGCTGCTTGAGGGGATTTAGTATGCCATCAAAGACTCTTGCAAATTTCTACAGATATACTTTCGAGAGCACTGAAATTAACTGCGTCACTCTCTGGTACGGAGGCTCCAATGCACAGGATCACAAGAGAGTAACAGGCTCAGTCAGTTTCACCACAGACAACACCCTCCCCACCCTTGAGGACATCTCAGGAAGGCAGCATCATCGTCACAGATCCATGCCATCAGGCACATGCTTGCTTCTTGTTTCGACCTTCAGGTGCAGGAGCATAAAGATGCACACTCAAAGTTTTAGGGACAGCTTCTTCCCTTCTGCCATCAGATTTCTGAATGGCTCATGAACACAACCTTGTTATGAACAAAGGTACAAGAAATTCTGTAGATGCTGGAAATCTTAAGCAAACTCAGAAGGTCAGGCAGCATATATGAAGGGAAATGAACAGTCATCAGGACTAGAGTCATGGAGTGGAGACAAGACAAGTCTCGGTCAGTAACATCGTGCGTTGCCCTCCAAACATACTGCCTGACCCATTGAGTTCCTCCAGCATTTTGCGTGTATCACTACCTTATTTCTTCTTTTTATTAGGCAGTATTCATACATTTATGTAATTTGCGGTAATTTTATATCTTTGCTATGTACGCTGCCGTAAAACAGTAAATATCACTCCCAATGTGTCAGTGATAATAAACCTTATTCTGAAGTGGGGGAGATAGAGAGAGAGACAAGGAGGAAGGAGGAGAGGGAACTACAAGGACCTGCATGCCGTTCGGCGGAGGCGCATGCGCAGTGGTTGGTTGGTTGGTTGGTGTGTTGGTGTGCGGCGGCGGCGGTGGTGGTGGCGGTGGGGAGCCGGCGCATTGCTCGCCGGGATACGGCCCTGCACTCTGCGCCATATTGGAGTGGGTTCGGATCCTGTCAGAGAGGGAACGAGAGCCGAGCCGGACCGGGCCGCGGGGTTTCAGTGCACCGCTCCTTCCAACCACAAGCCCCTCCGACCTCCCGCCGCGTCCTCGTAACAATAAACGAGGGGAGGAAAGAGAGAGAGGGGACGTGAGAGAGAGAGAGAGAGAGGAGACTGTCCCCACCCCCCCTCCCCGTCCATCCGCGGACCGCCCGGCCCCGAACCGACCTCCCCTCCCCTACTGTCCTGTCCTTCCCCGCCCCGCCGCTCCGAGCGGATCCGCCAACCGGTCATGAGTCCGGCCGACGCCAAGCGAGCAAAGCGGAGGAAAAACAAGCGGGGCGGCGGCAAGGCGGTGAGCCGCCAGCAGAAAGCCCTGACGCCGCCGAGCAGCAGTGGGAGCGGCGGCGGTGGAGCGGGAGGAGCAGGAGGCGGCGGCGGCGGAGCCAACGGCACCTTACATGGGGAGGTGAGTGGGCCCGTGGGCCTTCGCCCTTCTGTCCGGCGCCTCGTTTTGTTTTAAAATGAACCCGTGCTGGTTCCCACCCCGGCATCGAAAAGTGGAGGTGGATCAGCCACAGAGATAGAGGGAGGGTGGGGTGGGGAACAGGGACATGTAAAGGGCGTTGTTAACCCAGCCCCGGGTTCTAGGCCTTTCAGCTCCATCCCAAGACTTCAAAATCATACAGCCTGCTCCTTGGAAAGCAAGTTTTGTCTATTTAATACACCCTTGCACGATTGGATGTCCTCCCTTCTCCCCATTCCAATTTAAGACTTGAGCCTCCCTTAACACACACAAAAGTACTTTGCATCAAATATCATCAGAATGTATATGATTTCCCCCTTACCCCCCCCCCCCACACCCCTCTCAACACTCCGTCTGATCCTCTCAGAATGTTATGGTTTAATTTATGGATCCTCTTAAGTTTGCAGATACCAGTGATAAGTCATGAATGGGGTTTATTTTGATTTGTTGTGTGATATTCTCTCAGCTATGTTTTGGGTGTAATTTGCCTCTTGAATGCTCAGTGGCTTTTTTATTGATAATATGTATTGTATGGTGCATGAACTTAACATTGACAATGGTATCTTCGTCTTGCATCAACTGCAGTATATTCTATTTAAGATTTTTTTTATTTAATGGAGTATGCAGTAGTTATGCAGGAGTATGGTAAATTCTGTTAAAGAATATTTTGGAAAATCAGTGGTGGAAAATTGTTTTAAAACTGGGTTTATTCTGGATGCAAAGCAAAACTTGCTTTTTTCGAGGAAAGACATTGCAGTATGATCAGTTGCTCTGATACAGCATCTTAAAAAACAGAATGAATATGAACATGTCTGTCGAGTGGTTGAGATGTGCACTGTCTGGTAGTAAGATTTAGTAAATTTCGTTTTGACTTTAACAGGCATCTTGACAGAAGCTAACCTTTTCTGTTGGAGCTTTGATTTGATACACAATTGATTTTTTTTATGTGCTTTTGATCTGGAAGAAAGATATTTTCCACTAAGGATGAAGTGATCCACGTCTAATGGCTGAATGTGATGTTAAAGTAAAACTAGTGGATTTATTTAAAAGTGATATATCTCTAATTTTGAAACTATGTTTGTGGAAAGGATATTTCAAGGATGAATGATGTGAAAAAAATGCCTTCTGTTGTTCAAAGCAGCTTTTAAGAGTACAAGATATTTAAAAAACTGATGTTGAGGAAAATGGAGAGTAACTGAGGAGAGAAAAAGCTTGGTTAACAAAGAATTTTGAAGATACTTTCTTTGAGAGAGATTTAGTTGGTCAAGACAGCTGAAGGCACAGCTGGCAGTGAAGGTCTAGAATTGGGAGAGTGTTCTTTGTGGTTGTGGAGGAGGTTAAGGGGGTTCGAATATAAGGTGAAAATGTAAAAATTGTGCTCTTTGGGCAAAGAGGGGTTGGATGAATGGGAAATTGCAAGTCACGATGCATCAGCAGTGTTTTTGATAGTTTTTAGGTTCATTGAAGATCCAAGTCTGGTTAAGAAACATTGAACTGGTCTGTGGTGAAGCATAAAAGTATGAGTAAGGATTTGATCAGCAGGTGGGTTGTGCTATATCAGGTGATACAGTTGAAGCAGGTGGTCTTGGTCAAGCTTTTCAAATTAATTATTGCAACTTGGAAAAGGATATCCTTTGATTTTTGTTGGTTTTGTATACAATGTGAAAAGTATTTCTGTCACCTGTTCAAGTGTCTCACAATAGTGTGTATATAGTATTTTAGAAAAGACATAATTGTATGCCCTGATGTGAGAGGTTCTACTTTCAGTGTTCTCAATCAATTTCAAAAGGTGGAAGAGTGTGTATAAAATTTAACTTGTTGACATGTATCCAATTTATTTTCGCAATTTTGATCTCAATTTTCAAACCTTGAAAAGCTTCCTTGGTTAGTTTTCTTGGTTGTTTAAACTGCTTTTCTATTCTGATCATTCATTGATGAGCAATCTAATACAGATATGCCCAATTTATAATGCATTACATTTGAGGTTATTAGAATAGTCAGTTTTAACAGTTGCAGATATTATGTTAATGCAGTAAAAATTGAAACTAATCTTTGCTGTAGAACAATAAAGAGACTCTGAATTTAGAAACTGAAATTCTCTGCAAACCCAGTGGATCTTGCAGGTGTATACAAAAATGCAGCACTTCATCTGGGGCAGTAGATGGCAAAGAACTAAACCACACAGGGAAAGTTTCCAATTTCATGAGTTTGCTTGTTGGTTGAGAATTGGCTATTTTGATCAGTTAATTATCACAGTGGTGTGCGTTATCAGAAATTCTGTTGGGTATGATATGTATTTGGGTTTGATTTTTGGCAGTAGCTACTTCATGTCATTAGGGTGCGTTGTGACTTATCATAATTACATTCACGATCTAGAAATTTGTATTCTCCCAAAATGATCATTTGCATTTCTAAAGTTGACTTTAATGGTCAGGAATAGCTTTTTCTCCTACGCTATCTGATTCCAAAATGGACATTGAAACCAAGAACACTACCTCACTTTTTACTTATTATTTCTGTTTTTGCACTATTCTTTAATCTAATGTATATATATATTTTAATTGATTTATTTTCCTATATTATCATGTAATGCTAAGTTAACAAATTTCACGACATATGCTGATATTAAATCAGATTCTGATTACTTTGGATAACACTCACATCTATGGTGATGAAATGCTTTGAGAGGATGGTCAAATTAACTCCTGCCTCAGCAAGGACCTGGATCCACTGTAATTTGCCTGTCACCACAGTAGGTCTACAGCTGATACAATCTCAGTGGGCTCATCACATGGCCTTAGATCACCTGAACAATACATGCACATATGTCAGGATGTTCGTTGACTGTAGCTTAGCATTTAACACCATCATTCCCTGATCGATAAGCTGCAGAACCTGGGCCTCTGTACCTCCCTCTGCAATTCATTCCTTGACTTCCTTACCAGAAGACCACAATCTGTGCAGATTGTTGATAATACCTCTTCACTGACAATCAACACTGGCACCCTTCAGGTGTGTGCTTATACCACTTCTCTACTCCCTCTATACCCATGATTGTGTGGCTTGATTTCACTCAATTACTGCCTATAAATTTGTTGATGATACAGCCTTTGTTGACGGAATCTCAGATGGAGATGAGAGGGTGTACAGGGGCAAGATATACCAGCTAGTTGAATGGTGTAGCAATGACCTTGCACTCAATGTCAGTAAGACGAAAGAGTTGATTTTGGACCTCAAGAAGGGTTAAAACAAGGGAACATGAACCAATTCTCATAGAGGGATCAGAAGCGGAGAGAGCGAGCAATTTCAAGTTCTGGGTGTCGAGATCTCTGAGAATCTAACCTGGTCCCAACATAGCGATGCAGCAATAAAGGCGGCAAGACAGCGGCTATATTTCATGAGAAGTTTGAGAGTTGGTTTGTCAACTAAAACACTCAAGCTTATAGAGATGTACTGTGGAGAGCATTAAGGACTCTCTTTATGCCCTCTTCTGATTGTTACCATCAGGAAGGAGGTACAGAAGCCAGAAGGCACACACTCAGCGATTCAGGAACAGTTTCTTTCTCTCTGTCATACGATTCCTAAATGGATATTGAGTCCATGAACACTACCTCACTTTTATATATATTTCTGTTTTTGCACAATTTTTAATCTATTCAATATACTTATAGGTACTTAAAGTAATTGATTTGTTTTCTTTCTATATTATCATATAACTCCTGCTAAGTTAACAAATTTCATGACACATGCCAGTGATAATAAACCTGATTCTGATAGTTTTGTGAATTAGTTTTACATTTCTGGGTGTCTACTGACCATAATTTTCATACACTGTTCATTTCTGTATGTGCATTTAAAGATTTACTCTGATCTTGAGTAGAAGTGGTAGCTTGAGGGGTTGGGTGGTATTTTGTACTCAAAGATCTCCTTGGAATGGATATTTTATACTTGTGCACTGTTGTGAGAACTTGTTTGACTGTCTTGAAGTTTATTGTTGGTGGCGCCTGTTATTTTGTGATGAGAGGATTGTATCGTCCTAGTGCAGTTAGTTTGCTAGGAAAAGGCAATCCAAAGATATTTTTGTTTAAGATTGACCTACAGTCTTGCTGCTTTAGTTGTACATTATGTTCCTTTACACACTTTGATTTTGCCGTGTGTGAGAGAGAGAGAGCTGTATTTTCCCGTGTGGTGCTTGTGTCACAGTGCCATGCAGCCTGGATTGCTCAGGATCAGTGTTCCCTCTAATTTGTGATGACCAGTGTGTGCAAAAATCTTGTGCTGTGCAATTTTTTTGCTCAGTGACAGCAACATATGTGCACTGAATAATTTCTTCAATAAAAGCAATATAAATAAGCCAGTTCTACAATCTGCAGACATATCATTGACAAACTCCACGTTGTCAGCACCGTTCACATCAGAAACCGAAAAAGGAAATATGATTGTGTACGATCTTGAAATATACTTAATGTGCCAGCAAGGCAGAGGGAGACAACCTTTTGTGCGCAGTTTAAATTCCTTTGTGTGCTAGTAGCAAAAGGAGTGTGTACGTGCACACCTTAGGGGGAACATTGCTCAGGACTTGCCATGGGGAGAGGTGCAATGTGATTCACTAGTTGAATATGACAAATATTGGGATGTGTTCACTGAAGTTGAGGAAATTAAGGAGAACGGAGAGGAGAAGCAAATTGAAAATACAGACAACATGGAACTACAATGAAATATCTTCAAAAACTTGTTCAGTAATAAGGTAAAATTGAGGATTAGTATCAAATGGACCATGTGGACCTGCAGACTTGTTCTATTGTTTAAGATCTTGGGTGATCTTCCAAATCGGGGGTATCCAACCTTTTTTATGTTATGGACCAATGCCATTGATCAAGGGGTCCATAGACCCCAGATTGGGAACCTCTGGACGAATTGAATATCAATTTCATGCCTCATCTTGAATTCTCGGTGACCAGGAACCTCAAGTGAATGTAGTTGACAACTGAACATTCCTTTATTGCAGCTATATGTGGTAGAATTCAGATTCACAACCCTCTAAAATGTATTTCTCACTACTCTTTAAAAAGTGTGACTGCACTTTAAGAATTCTTTCATTGGTTGTGAAGTGCTTTGTGATGTTGTAAGGGCATAAACAAAAAAACATGCGTTAGGGTGTTTTATATCAAACTTCGACGGATGGTTCTGAATTCTTGCCTGTCCAAATGGAAATTTATTCATATTAAGATGTTAAATCACATAGTTAATGAAGTTAATTCAGTTATTGTATGGAAGTTGAAATTCGAAGTGAAGAATACAATATATCATCAATATTAAACCAGTATTGGGATGCTACCATGGATTAACTGACCTGCACTGAAGATTGTTAGTTTTTGTGTTTCTTTCTAATTCTAACTGCTAATTTTGCAGTGGCTGTATTTTTCCTTCCTTGAGCTCTGGTTTTCTTCAGATGTGATATAAACTCCCTTGACAGTAACACTTACCTTGAATAGTCTGTTACCTTGAATTGATCTGAAAATAAGTAGAAAAGGTAATTATACCTTGTTACCATTTGAAGTTTTACAACTGACCTTTTGACTTGTACTGGCAGGTATTTTCAGATGTAAGTAAGACTTGTTACATCTTTGTGAGTGTCTTTCGATTTTATGGCAGCTAATAGTGAAAACAAAACCATTGTGTGCAAGACAATTGTGTGTGTTTATTTGCTCAGGATTTCCATGCCCTGCAAGAAATTTATGACTTGAACTCCAAGTGGATTTTGTAGATTTAAAATAGTTTCTTACCAAATAGTTAAGGTTCTGATCCATTAGTTGGAAACAATCAGGAAACATTAGATCCCACCCATGTTATTCTCTCTTCTTTCCTCATCCATTGGACAGAAGATGCAGCACACACTACCAGGCTCAAGGACAGCTTCTACCCCACTGCTATCATACTATTAAATAGTTCTCTATTTACTGTAAAACCTTGTTTTGATCTTGCACCTTATTGTTTACCTGCACTGCACTTTCTTTGTAGCTGTTGCACTTGATTCTGCATTTTCTTGTTTTATCTTGTTCTCGCTCAGTGCGCTGATCTGCACGAACAGTGTGCAAGACAAAGCTTTCTGACTGTGACAGTAATATTCCAATTCCAAAAGGAGGAACTTTGATATGGATTCTAATCAGGTTCCTTTACTATAGGTTAGACTCATTTGGTAAAGCTGCCATGTAACCTATCAAATTCAGTTTTTGCAGCAGCTTCAAATGGAGAAAATTGTGCTTAATTTCATAGTCTCAGACTTCTGTAGATGTTTTAAAATATAGGGGAGCATAAGACTATGTTGCGGACAGAGAGGGAGATCATGCATCAAATTTTAAATTGAAATATACATTTTCTTTCATTGTTCCGACCACTTTTATCAAATGTTATTTTTCCTCAAGTGCCGCCTGATTTGTCCTTTTGCAGTTCTCCGTCACATGTATGTACATGGTTTAATCTTTTCATTTGAACAGAATCTTGAAGTTTTTGCTGAAAAATAAACTTCTGCCTTAAAACTTGTTTTTTTCTGTTGCTAACAAGGGAAAATCTTGTGCGCAACGCATACAGTATGTTGGAGGAACTCAGCAGGCCAGGCAGCATCTCTGGAAAAGAGTAAACAGTCAACTTTTCGGGCCAAGACCCTTCATCATGACTGGAAAAAAAGTTGTAAAGTTAGAGCTCCCTCCACCTTCTTGATCTAACTTTTCAATTTTTTTTTCCAGTCCTGATGAAGGGTCTTGGCCAGAAATGTTAATTCTTTACTCATTTCCATAGATGCTGCCTGGCCTGCTGAGTTCCTCCAGTATTTTGTGTGTGTTGCTCTTTCTGTTGCTACCTGACTTCTCATTCTGCATCACAGACCAATATGAATGCAGCATGGTTGCAGAATTAAAGAGGTATTTGAATGAACACGTGAACAAGCAGCAAATGAGGCATATAGACCACGTGCAGGCAGAGATGTCGTGGGCTGAAAGGCCTGTTGCTGTGCCATACTGTTCTATTCTAATCGTGTTTCCTGTATCCAAGCCAAACTGTTAATCTTCTTTGACTCCTAGTGACAGTGGTTATATTTTGACACTTCTTGTCCTTTATTCAATCAGTGCTTTCCTGTCTAGACTTGGCTGGTGGCGTAGTGGCATCAGTGCCGGACTTTGGGACGAAAGGTCCCAAGTTCGAATCCAGCTGGCTCTCCTGCACGCTTTCCATCCGTGCTGGGTTACGAGCTGGTGATCTCTTTGGAAACTCACCCGGCAGAAGGCAATGGCAAACCACTGCTGTAACTTGCCTCATATGCAGTTCCCCTCTACGTCTGAGAGGCGTGGAGGGAAATCGTCTGCTAACCGGAGAAACTCCGGGGATGTGACGTACCTTAAACTTTTTTCCTGTCTATAACTAAGTCCTTTTTGGCTACTTTATTTCAGTCATCTCTTGTGTTCCTGATTTTCATTATTTACCACTTATTAGCAATGACTTCTGTCAACTAGATCTAAATTCCTGGAGCTCCCGTGGTAAACCTGATTGCCTTTCAATGCCTTAAAATTGTTATATTTTTTCAACTTAAATTTTCTTCATCTCCTATTGCCTCCGGAGTTTAGTTTGTGGTTTCCTACACTACCTAAGTGAGACCTGACTAGCTGATGAGATCTATTTGCTGTTGTTTGGGAGGTTAATCCTCTCCACAGTTTAACAGTTTGAGAATAGCAGGGACAATGGTTGTCAGCATCTCCAGCAACTTGTGTGTATTCCACAGGATTTCTAGTATCTGCTGAATCTTTTGTACTTAGAAAAGTGGTTGTGTCTTTTCCAGTGAAATTTGTATCATATCCTCAACTCAAAAAGTGGCAGAAGCTTTTCAACCTGTATATCATCACCACTCTTGGAAATCCATGACGTGTTCATATCTTGAAAACATCATAAAACTTTTATCTAACTAAGTTGAAATATTTAAGAGTACAGATGTAATTGCGGTGTACTTCATGTAAGCTATGTTTTTAAAAATCTTTTTATTTATTTCAAGTTACTGCACGATGACAGACTCTTTTGGTCTGATGAGCCAATTACTTCTATGTGACCAATTAACTTATGAACCCGTATGTCTTTGGAACGTGGAGGAAATCAGAGCACTCAGCGTAAACCCATGCTGTCACACGGAGAACGTACTGACTCCTGACAAACACCAGTGGAAAATAAACATGACTCTGTAATAGCTTTACACTAACCGCTAGGTTATAGTGCCTATTGAGCACATCTGGATGGAACATTGTTGAAGGAAAGTGCATCCATCATCAGGTACCCCCACCACCCAGGTCATGCTCTCTTCTCGCTGTTGCCATTAGGAAGGACTCAGACCATCAGGTTCAGGAATAGTTATTACCCCTCAACCTTCAGGCTCTTGAGCCTGGGAATAACTTCACTTGCCCCTTCACTGAACTGTTCCCACAACCTGTGGACTCTTTCAAAGACTTTTCATCTCAACTTCTCGATATTGTGTTTTAAATTACTTTTTCTTTTGTATTTGCACATTAGTTGTTTGCCCTTTTGGGTGTGGTCTTTCATTGATTCTATTATGTTTCTTGGATTTACTGAGTATGCCTGCAAGAATAAGAACCTCCGGGTTGTATATGGTGACATATGTATTTTGATATAAATTTACTTTGAACAGTGCTGCTCCATTTTCTCTGAAGGATTCCTCCTGGACTGGATTATGAACTGAGGCAATCACTGTTTTGAGCTAAATGAGCCTGCAAGTGTGTTTAAAAGCTGGAATTCAATTATTAATTTTGGGCAAGCTGAATCAACTGATTTTAGGGCTTTTCTTTATGGTCAACCAATTAATATTTTGAAATTGCATCTGAGATTAGGGAACTTGTGAATTTGGAGCAGGAGCAGCCTGATTTTCCTTATGAGCTTACCCTGTCATAATAATATTTGATTGTAACCTCACATTGCCACAGTCCATGCTGAATCCCCTTGCTCATTAAGTATCTTTCTACTTCTATCTTAAAAATATTCAAGGGGCAGTGAAGAAACTTTGGAAAAAAAAGAAGAGACTTTGAAAAAGAGTTCCAAAGACTCATGGAGAAATTTCAGCTCTGGTCTAAATGGACGACTTCTTGTAAATAATAACTTCCAGATATGACGACAGCTGAGTCCTTCCAGGACTTCATTTCTGATTCCAGCATTCATAGTTACAGTTGTTGACCTCCAATTCTAGATTCTCCCAAGGAGAACACACAACCTCTTCATGTACGCCAAAAGCACTCTGGATTTTTTAAGGGAAGGGAAAGTGAGTGGTGCTTAATTGGCATTGGTCCTCTTAGTGTCTGGGCATCTCTGGGGGTTAACTCAAGAGGAACATTGATATCTGTAGACTTGTGTACCAGAGGAAATGGAATGGTTTGCTATTAGATTTTCTTAAATGGGGGATTGGGTGGCTTCGATAGGTTATCAAATTGTCCCGTCAGACTCACACGGCTTCATGATGCAGCTAATGGAGTACTGCCCAAGAGCTACAATGATCCTGGTGCAATCCTGACCTTTGCTGTTTTTGCGAAGTTTGCATATTATTTCCGTAACTAAGTTTTCCCCTTTCCTTCGACATCCCAGAGAAGTGTGTGAATTGTGCATTGTAAATTGCCCCAAGTGTATTGGTGAGTGGCAGAACTGTCTTCCCACCTTATTGCTCAAATTTCTCATCTTTTTTTTCCAGTCTTGGTGACGGGTCTTGGCTTGAAACATCGACTCTTTGCTCTTTTCCATTGATGCTGTCTGAGTTCTTTGCTTGTGGGTTGCTTGGATTTCTAGCATGTGCAGATTTTCTCGCATCTGGGGAAATTGATGGGATTGTTGGAGAATAGGTTTACTTGAAAAAATAGTGAGTAGGTGGGATTTCTCTGAGTGGGTATGGGCTCAAATGGCACCTCCAATGCTCAAAGGAAATATGACGCATATATGAAACACCCAGATTTGAACCCAGCATAGGTTGATGGAATATGATATTGTTACAATAAATGTAAATTTAGTGAGTGTCTGATCTTCATTAAGATTGTGCCAGCTGAAACTCAATGTGACACTGTTGCCTGTGATGATTATGGGTTCATATCCAAATGTATTGACTTGAGTACGCAACCTGGGCGAGCAGGTAACTGTGTCTGTGTCAGTTGTTGTTTTGGATGTAGTGAATTTTATTTGCGATATTAACCAACATCTGCCCTCATGCATAACCAGAGAGCACCCCAAACATTTAACATGATGGTTGATTTTTGTTCTTTTTTTAGCGGATCACTGCATATTGAGTGTTATCATAGCAAATTAATCTCTGCTCATAACGTGCCTGCTGCTTTGACCATATCAGACCATAAAATATAGAATAGAATATCTATATTGTCATTGTTGTGGAGCAATGAAACACAGTTTAGCAGCTTAACGTTTTGCAGCATGACAAAGAATATATACATAAAATAAACTCTAAAACCTCAGGAGTGCAGTCCAAAATTAATAATATATGGATGGGGGGGGGTAGGACTATTGCACACCTGCCGTTCCTGGAAGTGTGATGCATTTAGCTGCCGCCGTCTTAGGAGGGGGGCAGGAGAAGGGAAGGGGGTGTTATACATTTCACTGCTTGTGGGTAGAAGCTGTTAAGGAGTCTCTTTGTTTTCGTCCTTAATGCTCTGTATCTCTTCCCAGAAGGTAGAGGGGAAAACAGGTGATGTCCAGGATGAGTGGGATCCTTTGAAATACAAGTAGCCTTCTTTTGAAGTCTGCCAGTATAAATGTCTCTGAGGGAGGGTAATGTTGTGCCAATAACCCGCTCTGCTACCCTCACCACCCGCTGCAAGTCCTTCCTGTTCTGTTCTGTGCAGCTGGCAAACCACAAATATAGGAACAGAATTAGGCCATCCGGCCCATCGAGTCTGCCATTCCATCATAAACAAGAGAAAATCTGCAGATGCTGGAAATCTGAGTATGCCATTTGATCATGACTGATTTATTCTCTTTCTCCGGCCTTCTCTCTGAAACCTTTGATGCCCCCACTAATCAAGAATCTATCAACTTGCTGCTCGTTATGCCTACTGCCATTCAGGGCAGCAATGAATGTCCTCCATCTTTGTCTGTTCTTGGGCACTCAAATGTAGAAGGATCCTTCATTGCTGTTTCCGTAATAATTTTGTTTCACCAGTCAGGATTGTTAACCCTGAGCTGAGCCCCCTGAACCTGGAGGCTGACTTCATCTGACCTCTCACCTTTGACCTGTTAGGCATGGGTGATCCTACCAAGAACTGAAAAATAAATCCCTGATTCCAGCCAACATGGGTCTCCGGGTCATTGAGGCAAGCAAACCTCAAAGCTAATACGAGGTTATGGATCTCTTGAAGGAAGAATAATCAATTAACCTCCGCTTTAAATCTACCCAATGACTTGGCTTCCGCATCTGTCTGTGGCAGTGGATTCCTCAGATTCACCACCCTCTGTCGAAAGTAATTCCTCCTCATCTCTGTTCTAAATGGACATCCTTCTTTTCTGAGGCTGTGCCATCTGGTCCTAGACACCACTGCAAAAGGATACTTTCCACATCCTCTCTATCCAGGCCTTTCAATATTCGATCGTATTTATCAAGATTGTACTTCATTTTGGCATGTTATAACAAAAAAATACTTAAAATACAGGTGACACACATCAAAGTTGCTGGTGAACGCAGCAGGCCAGGCAGCATCAGTAGGAAGAGGTGCAGTCGACGTTTCAGGCTGAGACCCTTCGTCGGCCTGAAACGTCGACCGTACCTCTTCCTACTGATGCTGCCTGGCCTGCTGCGGTTCACCAGCAATTTTGATGTGTGTTGCTTGAATTTCCAGCATCTGCAGAATTCCTGTTGTTTGCCGTAAAATACAGGTGTTTAGGAATATTTAGGCAAAGGTATTGAGTCAGTGGAGATATTTACAGAAGGACTGCCGTTAATGTTGTGAATATAGGTGCTAAAATCGTTAGTTAAAGCACTACATTAGCTCATTTGATGGATTTGAGAATTTCCAGCAACTTGTGTAAGTGCGACAGTGGCTAAGAGACCAATCAGAAGGTTCAGGAATGATTGTTTCTTCAGATTAGATAGTGAGTGGTGTGTGTACCCTTGTCTAGTTTGAATTCAGCACTGGGCATGAAAACATTGCCAATCTCATTAAGTATGGTAAGAAGGAAAAAATCCCTCTCTTTGGGTTCAAAGTTTGAAGTGAATTTATAATCAAAGTACTTAAATGTAATGTATACTACCCTGAGATTCATTTTCTTGTGGACATGCACAGTTAATACAAAGAAGCACCATAAATTCAGTGAAAATGCATACAACAAATACGAGCAAACAACCAAAGAGCAAAATGAACAAACTGTGCAAATAGAAAACACAGAAAAAAAGCAATAACAATAAATATCAATAAAATGAGTTGTAGAATCCTTTAAAAATAAGTCCGTAGGTTGTGGAATTAGTTCATTGATGGGGTGAGTGAAGTTTTCTTCTCCGGTTCAAGAACTTGATAGCTGAGGGGTAATAAATGTTCCTGAGCCTGGTGGTGTGGGACCTGAGGCTCCTGTACCACCTCCTCGATGAAAGCAGTGGATAAGTGAGCATGACCTTGATGGTGGGAGGTAAAGTACGGTTTTGCTGATGATTACAACTCGTTCCTTGCCCACTGCTGTTTGGCAGCTGGGGTGGGGAGTGGGGAACACATGGAAAAACTGAAGTTTAAGTGTTGGGAGCAGAAGAAAGCCCTGTGCAAACAGTGGAATGATTGCACCTCCTCACAAGCTGTTTGTCTGCACTTACCTTTGTTGTCTGACCTATTTGTAGAGTCTGCAGTTCCCACTCATCAGAGCTTCTACAGAACCATAGTGGATGCAAGTCACTTTTTGATCCTGTGGTACCCTGGAAATTGCCTAAGCCGATTGTTCACTGATCTTTGCTGTGTATCAGTGACTTGATATACAAAGTCATAATATGAAAATGTGGTAGGAAACACCAAAAGTCACAAATGTAGTAAACAGTGAAGGTAGTAACAAGTTTCAGCATGAAATAAACAGATTTATAAATTGGATTAGCACATGGCAGATGTAACTTAACAGAGAAGTGTGAAGTGATTAATTTTGGTATCAAGAATGAGGTGAGCAATATAAACTAAATGATATGATTGAAAGGTGTGCAGAATCATAGTTGTGAGAATATGTGTGCACATGTCTTGAGTGGTGTCAGGATAATTTAAAAAGACTTAAATAGACAAAGGATTTTCATTGTTTTATAAATAGAGGCAAAGAAATAATATTAAAACTGGATGAATGGCTGAAGTATTGAATTGAATTCTGGGCACACTTTGCAAAGAACGTTAAATTTTACATGGAGCAGAAGATGTATACCGGCATGATCGCAGGGGCTCCCAACCTGCGGTCCACAGAATACTAGTTAAATGGTAATGGTGCGTGGCATAAAAAAGATTGGGAATCCCTGGTCTAAAGTTATGTGAAGTAGCTGGAATTATTTTTCTTTAGAATGACATTGCATTTATGACTGAGTATACTGTTTACTGTGTGAGCTTCATGCAAAGAGGGATTTTCATTGCACCCTGCAATGACAAACTCATCTAATCAGAGAGAAACTAGTTTCCAGCAGTAGGAAGGACAGAAGATGAGGCTTGGTGTTTGGTGGGAAAAGAATCTGAAATAACAAAAGGAAAAGTTTTTCACTTGGCAGGTCTGTGAAGTCTTGAATGTTCCATTTAAAGTGATGGCAGGAGAAGATGCTCCAGTAATGCTTCAGAGTCTGGATCAAACATTTTGTGGGTATGTTTTAGAAAAAAATGCCAGGTTTAACTATTGTGATTGCCTACTATTTCTGTACTGTCTTTCAATATAAAATTTAAAGGAAAAAAGGGCTGAAGTTAACTTATTCATATGTCAGGTAGTGGATGTTAGTTGGTAAGTGAGCATTTATTATTCATCATTAATTGTCTTGTGATGAAGTACTTCACCACCACCATGAACCACTGCAGTGATACCATTGGTTAGAGTTGCAGCGTTTGGAGTCAGCAGCAATTCATTTCCATGTCTGGATGGTGTGTGGCATGGAGCAGAGCCAGTAGCTAGCGTTCCCCAAAGCCTGCTAACTTTAAACATCTTGTTCAATAGAGTGATGTTTGGTTACTGCTACTTCAGATACAAAGATGGATTTCATGTGACTGCACAAGGGCAAATAAACATTAAATCCTGAAGATTTTGGAATAAAGTAGAAAACTAGAGTAAGATAGGAGCTCAGAGTTCTTGGGTGGATAAATTTATGGAGCCTAACCAGATGTATTGTAAGATGTTACTGAAGCTTCCTTGGCTTGGTTGAGGTACCAGAAGACTGGCAGGTGGGTAATTTTCTGCAGAAGACCTTCAAGGACAAATCTTGAATTTGGATCCAACAGCAATTCATTTCCGTATCTGGATGGTGTGTGACATGGAGCATGTGTCCCCCAAAACCTGCTACCCTTCAACTTGTTAAATAGAGTGATGGGTTGGTTACTGCTATTTCAGCAGATACAAAGATAGAAGCATCAAAATTAATTTGATGGCACAATTAGAGATGGTTAGTATGATGTGGACATTACTGAGTTGTGGCTGAAAGAAGGAGCTTAATGTCAAAGGATATACTTTGTATTGAAAGGACAGGCAGGAAGGCATAGGCTGTGTTGTGGCACTGTTGGTAAGAGATGGAATTACATCTTTGGAAAGAGGTGACATAGGGTCAAAGAATGTTGAATCTTTGTGGGTGGAGTTAAGAAACTGCAAGGGTAAAAAAAACATGGGAATAAGTGTCTGGGAATAGTTCACAAGGCACAGGATAGATATGTCCCACAGAAATTCTCAAATAGCAAGGGTGGGCAACTGTGGCTGACAAGGGAAGTTAAGGACTCCATAAAATCCAACTAAAGGCAACTAAAAAGTTATAAGAAGGGAAAAGATGACATACAAGGGCAGACTAGCCAATAATATAAAGCAGGATACAGAAGTTTTTTTTCAGTTGTATAAAGAGTAAAAGGGAGGTGAGAGTTGATATTGGGCCACTGGAAAATGATGCTTGTAGTAATGGGGGACAAAGAAATGGCAGGGTACAAATGCAAATTGGAAGATTACAAATGCTACTCTACTCTTTAAGAAGAAAGGAAATTATAGGCCAGTTAGCCTGACCTTAGTGGTTATTAAGGGTGAGATTTTGGGGTACTAGGAGACTAATGATAAAATAAGTCAAAGTCAGTATGGTTTCTGTAAAGGGAAATCTTGCCTGACAAATCTGTTCAGAGTTCTTCGAGGAAGTAACAAGCAGGGTGGACAAAGGAGAGGTAGTGGATGTCATTTTCTTTCATGGGCTGATCCAATTCTTCCAGTCATCTCCCCTCCCCTGCCTTCTCCCCATACCCTTTGATGCCCTGGCTAATCAAGAACCAATCTGTCTCTGCCTTAAATGTACTCAATGGCTTGGCCTCCACAGCCGCTCATGACAACAAAATCCACAGATTTACCATCCTCTGACTAAAGTAATTTCTCCGCATCTCTGTTCTAAATGGACGCCCTCCAATCTTGAAGTCGTGCCCTCTTGTCCTAGACTCTGCTACCATGGGAAATAACTTTGCCATATCTAATTTGTTCAGGCCTTTTAACATTCGGAATGTTTCTATGAGATCCCCACTCCACCTACCTTTGTGTCATCGGCAAGTTTAGCCACAAATCCATTAATCCCATAGTCCCATTGACATACATCATAAAAAGCAGTGGTCCCAAAACCGACCCCTGTGGAACTCCACTAGTAACCTGCAGCCAGCCAGCTATTATGGGGGTGTCAAAATTGAGGGGCAACCCCCAGAACACAGATAAGAAGGAATGTATTTAGCCAGAGAGTGGTGAATCTGTGGAGTGCTCTGCCATAGACTGCTGTGGAGGCCATGACCGTAGGTATATTTAAAGCAAAAATTGATTGATGTCCTGACCAATCAGAAAACTAATGTTATGGTGAGAAGGCAGGTGTATGAGGTTGAGTGGGTTCAAGGATCAGCCATAATGGAATGGCAAAGTAGACTTGATGGGCTGAATGGCCTAATTCTGCTCCACTGTCTTGTATCTAAGCCAGGGAACTTTAGGGTGGTAGGTCTCACATCAGTGGGGAAGGTTACTGGAGGAGATTCTGAGAGACAAGCTCTGTCTGTATTTGCATTCTCACCACTCTTTTCTCACTGCTGCCATCAGTTAGAAGGTAATTATACTAGCATTTGCACAGTGTTTGTTGCTTTCTATGCTGTTGCTCTTTCATTGATTCTGTTTACAGTTACTATTCTATGGATTTGCTGAGTATGCCACATAGGAAAAAGAATCTCAGGGTTGTATGTGGTGACATGTATGTGCTCTGATAATAAATTTTACTTTGAACTCAACTTTGAACTTTGAAAAGGCAAGGACTGATTAAGCATAGTCAGTTTTATTTTGTTTGAGAAATGTTGTCTCATGGATTTAATTGAATGTTTTGAAAAGATGACAGAGGATTGATGAGGACAGGACAATAGGTATTTAGCAAGATTTTCAGCACTGTCCTGCATGGTCGACATATCTGGATGGTTAGGTCAGATAGGCGAGCTGGACAACTGGATACACAGTTTGCTTGGTGGTAGGAGTCAGCAGGTTAAGTCTGTGTGTAAAGAAAGACAGAATTTAACTTGGACAAGTTTGAAGTGATGCATTTTGGGAAATTAAACCAGGGCAGGTCCTAAACAGAATGCAGAATGATGGGGAGAGTGTATTGTTGAACAGAGACATGTAGGAGTACAAGTACATAGTTCTCTGAAAGTAGCAACGCAAGCAGACAGGCTGCTTGTGTTCATCAGTCGGGGTATTGAGTACAGGAATTTGATGTTTTGTTACAGTTGCACAAGATATTGGTGAGACTGGACTTGGGGTATTGTGTGCAGTTCTGGTTATCATACTGCAACACGAGAGGTGCAGAGAATCTTCACAAATTGGAGGGGTTGTGAAGAGGAGTGACTGGGGATGCTGGCACTGTTTTCATGTAGCAAATGAGGCTGAAGTCTATAAAATCACAGGGTGGGCTCACAGGTAGAGTAGATAGAGTAATTTTTTGCATGGTAAGGAATCTAAAACTAATGGACAGAGGTGATTGGAATAATTAAAAGCAGATCTGAGGGGTAGGTTTTACACACAGGGTGTTGTATTTATGGAACGAGCCACCAGAGGCAGGCACAAAAAGACATTTGGACACGCATGTGGATTGAAATGGTTTAGAAGGTTATGGGCTAAATGCAGTCAAATGGCTTAATAGCTTAGGCAACTTTGTTGACATAGACCAGATGAGCCGAAGGCCATTTTTCTGTTGTACAGCTATGACTTTAGTGGGTCAATGAGTATTGATTTCGGGGTTCATAATTCTGAGAGGCATTTACGGTCTGATCAGCCACGAAGAGAAATTCAGAGAAGCTATAGGGCAATGAACAGTGGAGGAAGATAAAGTTATTAAAATAATTATGAATAGTCATGAAATGAGATTGGACTGTGAGTGATGCTTGCAGTATCACTACCTTACACTCTCGTGGCAGCTTGCAAAAAGAAGCTGTTGCCTGAGTGCTGTCACAGACTTGTTGCAAGGGAACAGTGGAAAAATAAATCTGTATGTGTTCCCCTCTGGCACAAAAGACCAAGAACTCTTCAGATGTGGGGAAGTTGAGGGTGACTAACATAGATTTAATTACCAATAGGTAGAAGGAGGTGTGGAGTTTCTGACTGCTTTTTAGAGGGAAATTTTAATTCTATCTAATCATAATGGTGCTTGCGTACAATGTTTCCACAGTCGACATCTTCTGGATAGAGACAAATTTGGACTATGGTCTCCGGACTTTTTTTTCCCCCAGTGTCACGTTTTTTTAAATATATACTGTGTTTTTCGCCCGTTCTGTCTCGTTTTTTTTGTGTGCAGGTGGGGGGGGGGGTCTGAGGGCTGATGTTCTTGTTTTGTTAATTTCTTTGTGAAGGGCGAGAGATTTGGAAGCCAATGTTTTTGAGTTTCATGTGGGGGAGGGGTTTGGAGGGAAGATGTTCTTGTGTTTTTGTGCGGGGAGAGGAATATTTAGGGGCTGATGTTCTTGTGTTTCACATGGGGGAGGAGGTTTGGAGGTTGATCGTGTTGCCATTCTTTTTCTTGGTTTCATGGCTATATGGAGAATAAGAATCTCAAAGTTGTATATTTGGATAATAAATGAACCCTTTGAATCTTTTAAATCTTTAATATTAAAATAATAGTAATAATAAATACTTTATTGATCCCGAGTGGGAAATTCTTTTGTTACAACAGCAACATGAAAAACACACTTAGTGTGCAGGCTTAACTAATAAAGTACAGAATAATAATATACACAATAATTTACCAATGTGCTATAATAATTTATGAAATAATAAAACAGACTGTTGTACTATGATGTGTGTTCTCCTGTTACAGAGATGAATTGTTGTATAAAATGGACTTTGTCCCATGTATTTTTTTTTCCCAATTTTCCACTTTCCCATGTAACATCTCCTAGCCAAGCAAATGGCAGGCCATGCAGCTGTTAAAAAGCAACTTTGTTTTGGCATAAGCATATTGGTTGAGCAGAAAGTTGCTGTATTTTTTGTTGTAATGTGCTTCCCAGGAGATGTCCACTGACGTTAGGAAGACACTTGGAGATCAGGTTAATGCCACAGTAATCAACGTTATTTTGGGAATTTTACAGTCTTCTAAGGGGTGGAGTAAAGTTTTGGAAGACTGAAAATTCCTGTAATCTCACATTATTGCAAATTGCTGGTAAATAAAATGGTAGTAGTTCAAAATCGCCTCCTTTTCCATGTACCCACTTGCACAGTCTTTTATACACTTGTTTTCTTTCCCAGTAATTTATGTTGTGACACATGTGAAAACTGTGCTTTGCATGAATGACATTACTGTGATCAGTAAGTGTGGAGAGGTGTCTGTGAACAAGCCTTGCCATGAAATTGTAAATAGTTGTAAACTTCTATTTTAACAGATCTTTGTAGTCCTATTTGAGGGTTTTGTGGGTTATTGAAGGCTGATAAGTGATCAGGCTGTGAGCTTGGCTTTGGCGCACAGCAATCTACCATAGCCCATTAATTTCTACTCTTGCGTCATGCAGCGTGTTTGCTGTCCAGGTGTCTCACATTTGCATAAAAGGTCTCAGACTGACAATAGTCCTCAGCAATGATTATTAGAGGGTGCCACAGTCAGTCTATTGTACAAGGATGGTGAAGCTATTTTCTGGAGCAATACACACACAATGCTGGAGGAACCCAGTAGTTCAGGCAGCATTAATAGAAATGAATAAAAAACAGTTTGACATTTCGGGCCAGACCCTTCTCAGGACAAGAATAAGTGTTGACTGTTTATTCATTTCCATCGATGTTACATGACCTGAGTTCCTCCAGCATTTTGTGTGTGTTCTGGATTTCTAGCATCTGTGAAATCTTAGGGTATTTCAAGCTGCTTTTTCCTGGTTCTGTTTCCTCCAGACAGAACACATTGGTGCCAATACGTTCTGGCAAAAATGGCATGAGCACCAAAATATTTTACTACTATAGTAATTGATGTCTTTCTGTTCTTTTTCCTTAAGGCCACTACATAATTGCGAACTCTTCTGTGACTCTGCTAATTCATCATTTTAATTGATCTCATTGCTGCCACCAGTGGTAATTCAGTTTGCACTCAATTGGGTCAGATTATTCTCCATGTTTTGTGTGGATCTGTAATGCAGTAAATTGACTGTACAACAAGGCTTGGATATTTAATTGCTTGTTTGTTAACAAATGGAGGAGAAAGGGGAAAATATTTGGGAATATCTCATTAAATAATTGTTCACAAAATTAAGACCATTGAGTTGAATGAAGCTATAATAACTTAGGCATTCAGTGCTTTAGCAATAGTTTTTCTGAGGCCCTCAAGAGCAATTCATCTGTATGAGTGCATATATTAACCAGCAACTCCTGTTACATCCTTGTAGCAGCAGTTTCTGTTTGAATGGACCTTTGCCATTGTGGATTTTTTATATACAAGGGCTTTTACATTATCTTAGCAAAGATGGTCTCTTACTTTAGCTCTGCTAAAAGCTAGTAGTGACGGTCAATGCTGGATTGCTTGCTTCATGCAGAATACCATCTTTTACAGTAATGAGAAAACCTTGATGCCCAACTGGTTTGCTGATGCCTTTGAGGCATGCAAATATGGTGTATCTGTGATGCTTGATCACAACTCCAATATTGAATATACACTTAGAAGGAAGAGGTAGAGAGATCGAGAAAGGGGAGGGAGTTGTAAGAAATGGACCAGGTAAATTTGTGGGCAGGGTGGAAGTTGGCAGCAAAGTGGATGAAGTCGACGAGCTCTACATGGGTGTGGGAAGCAGCACCAATGCAGTCATCAATGTAGCATAGGAAAATTGCAGGATGGTCACCAGTGTAGGCTTGGAACATAGACTGTTCCACGTAGCTGACAAATCGGCAGGCATAGCTGGGACTCATGCGAGTGATTGCCACCCATTGCCCCATCTCCCAGTGGCAACCCATTTTAACTCCGCTTCCCATTCCCATACTGATGTGTCCATCCATGGCCTTTTCCACTGTCGTGATGAGGCCTCACTTAGGTTGGAGGAACAACACCTTGTATTCCATCTGGATAGCCTCCAACCTGATGGCATGAACAAAGATTTCTCAAACTTCCAGTAATGCCCCCTCCCCCTTTACCATTCCCAATCCCCCTTTCTCTCTCATCTCCTTGCCTGCCCATCTCCTCCCTCTGGTGCTCCTTCCCCTTTTCCGTTCTTCTATGCCCTTCTGTCCTCTTCTACCAGACTCCCCCCTTCTCCAGCCCTGTATCTCTTTCACCAAGCAACTTCCCAGCTCTTTACTTCACCCCCACCCTCCTTTTTCAGGTTTCACCTATCACTTTGTGTTTCTCTCTCCCCTCCCCCGATCTTTTAAATCTATTCAGCTTTTTTCCTCCAGTCCTGCAGAAGGGTTGGTTTCGGCCCGAACCGTCGACTGTAGTCGTTTCCATAGTTGCTGCCTCACCTGCTGAGTTCCTCCAGTGTGTGTTGCTTGGATATTCCTAACATCTGCAGATCTTCTCTTGTTTCTGACCGTTACTGTTTTTGTGCATAAGTCTTCTGCCTGATTGTAGAAAGTCAGAGGATACTGGGTGAATGGGTGGGGTACTTTATAATACGAATGTCTCTGTGTATACAGCGCTCCTGATAAATGTCCCCGATGGATGGCAGGGGAGACCCCTAGGCATTCGTGCAGTCCTTAGTAAAGACTTCTGCTCCAACGCTTGGCTGCTCCCATACCAGATGTAGATGCAGTTTGTCAGGACGCTCACAGTGGTGCTCCCGTAAAATTCAATAAAGACGCAGGGGTGGGAGGGCCTCGCTTGCCTCAATCTCCTTTGGAACTGAAGGTGCTTCTGTGCTTTCATATTCAGGAAGGTGATGTTGATATTGAGTGATGTCAACTCTCAAGAACTTGATGTACAAACGTTTGTACATAACTATCTTTATGGAGGGGCTGTGTATGTGCAGAGGTGGGTGGTTAGTGTGCACCTTTCTAAAGTCCACAATGTCCTTTTCTCTTCATGTTCAGACTTGGGTGGTTGTTCTCATATCAGTCCACCAGCCGTTCCACTTACTCTCTGTATTCTGGCTCATTATGGTTCTTGATGAGGCCATCCACTGTTGTGTCATAAACTGATGACTTGGTTTGAGCTGAATCCTACAACAGTATTATATTTATCTCTTATTAATAGCAAAGTCATGATGACAATTTTTTGGGGGGCATGGAGAAGAATAATTGATGAATAAATATTGTCTATCTCATTTGAAGGCACTTTCCCTGTTCCTTTTTGAAATAGTACTCATCTGAGGGTACAGATATATTTGATCCTGCTTGTGCTATTTCTGACTTCAGGCCATCCCACTGATATAGGTTTCTGGAGTCTCAGAAGGGCAACTTGAACCACAATCTGAACAACAAAATAAAATGCTGGAAACTCTCAGATTAAACAATGTCTGAAGAAAAAATGTTTCTTCCTACAGATGCTACCTGACCAGTTTTCTGTATTATAGCATCTGCAGCATTTGAATTTTCGAACCATTACAAAAAGGGAGTCAAAGCGTGCTCCCTTTATTTGTAGTGCTATGTTAATATGTTACCACTAAATAACCACTGAATATGGATTTTCATGGTATATATGGTGTGATTTTTTTTCAGGCATCTCATCCATTGACTTCATGAGATTTTTATTTGATTTCCAATGATGCCTTGTTACTTTAACAGATATGGTATTGTTAAAATATGTGTACGGGTTCTATTGAGGCAAAACACAAAAGTTCCAGGTTTATTTCAACTGATGCAAAACGTTTGTGCTTCTATTACTAGCCATTGTTGTTGGTGCTGCTCATATGAAATGACAGAATGTTCTGTCTTAGAAGCTCAGGGACACTGCTGCATCACTTAATATGCCTGAACCTTGAATCTACAAAATCTGCTCAATATTTAGTTAAAAATAGTTGCCTGCAGTCAATTTTTAATTATTGAGCGCATATGATTTAGAAGCATAAAATGAAAATCACGAAGCAGATCCTGGAAAATTTAAAATTAGAATATGCTAGAAGTGCTCAGCTGTCAAGTGGTACCTGTGGAAAGAGAAATAAGATTAAGAACATAGAACAGCACAGTGTGGACCCTTCTGCCCATGATGTGCCAACCTTTTAATGTACTCCAAGATCAATCTAACCCTTCTTTCCCACATCGCCCTCCGTTTTTCTGTGTCCCCAATGTATCTACCTTTACTGCTTCTACAACTCTTTCTCTTCTCCAAAGCCACAGACCTACCATCTTTGTAAAGAATTTACCTCCGACATCCCTCTTGTATTTTTCTCCAGTCATCTTAATATTATGTCATTTCCAATTTGGGAAAAAGTCTTTGGCTATCCACTTTATCTCTGTCTCTTGACCTCTCGTATAGCTCTGTCAAATCTCCTCTCGTCCTCTGACGCTACGAAGAGAAAACCATCGCTTGCTCAATCTGTCTTCATAAGACATGCCCTCTAGTCCAGTCAGTATCCTGGAAAATCCCTTCTGCACCCTCTCTGAAGCTTCCATGTCTCTTTAAGGTTGAGATTTTATGCAGAATTGCCTTTGAAATGTTCAACTCCTTGCTGAAACATAGTTCCTATTTACTTTGGTGCATGGAATCCTTGGCTGCTTCTCATTTATTTCCTGCAATTTAGCAATTCCCCCTTCCTCCTCTATCTTCTCTTCTCCCCCCCCCCCCCCAATTCTCCAGGTTGTAATAAAATAGTCCCTCTGGTCTTCCCCTTCCACTCACCAGCTTCTGCAATCAATCGCAAATATTATCACTTTATATCTGCCTCATGATCCTATTTAACAGGATGGCTTCTCCCTATCAAAAAGATTCCCTTGCTCCCAAGCAACACACAAAATGCTGGAAGAACTCGGGTCAGGTAACAACTATGGAAACAAATAGACAGTTGACGTTTCGGGTGGAGATCCTCCTTCATCTTATCCATCTTCCTTGCTTCTCTGCAACCTAAATCTGTTTATTTTGAGATACAGCATGGTTAGCGGCCCTTTGGCACAACAAACTCGCATCACACCCATGTGATGAACTCATCGACTAACCTGTTCGTCTTTTTGGGAGGAAGCAGTAACATCTGGATGAAACCCACGTGGACATAAAGAAAGCATACAAACTATTTGCTGAAAGTGGCAGAATGGAACCCAAGTAGCAGAAAGGTTTCAAATGTACACTTAATGTCAGAGAAATGTATACAATATACATCCTGAAATGCTTTTTCTTCATAACTGTCTATGAAAATAGAGAATTGCCCCCAAAAAATGAATGACAGTTAAACGTTAGAACCCCAAAGTCCCCTCCCTCCCACACATAAACGGCAAGCAAGCAACGATGCCCCCCTCACTCCACCGGCAAAAAAAAAGCATTGGCACCCGCCACTGAGCACTCAAGCATGTAGCAAAGCAACAACAAAGACACAGACTTTCAGTACCCCAAAGGCTAGTTGTTCACCTGGTATTTGACATAACCACAAGCTCTCTCTCTCTCTCTCTCTCCCTAATAAGCAAGAAAGAGGTGTCTCCATTTCACAGTGAGAAGGGAGACGTAACAAACACTTCTCTGGTTTATGATGTTAGAAGTCCATTGTATTGCTTTTTCCGAGCTCTGTGCCCAAAAGTCTCAGGTCTCTGGGCACACTGCCAGAGATCTTCTGACTCCCACTCCACACCGATCTCCTGCTGGGACACCGACCTTTGATCCGCCTGTCTCCAGAGCCATGAGATCTCAGACCTCCAAAGGCGAGCTAAGCTTTTTGGCTGTGTCCTTGATGTGTTGAATAACAGCCAGTTGTGAAACCCTAAGAGCGGGTCTCGTTCTCGCAAAGAACCAAAGTCAGCATGTAACTTCAAGTCAGGGTCTTCAAAAGAACCCTGAAAAGGAAAAAGAGATATTAAAGATGGAAATAGAGCCGTTTCTGAGGATGCAAGCAAAAGAGTCGCCGTTTAGTGCCATCATGACTAAGCTCTGCCCTCTTCCGGTTGGTACTGTAAAAACGTCATGTCACTATGCTACTTTGTTTTCACCATCATCAGTGCTGCAGAATGGTAAGTATTTTCAGCATTTTATTTTTCAACGAGCAGCAGCATTTAGCCACTTGGCCCCATGTGTGTTCAGTCAGAACTTTGACATGGCCACTCACCTGGAACAAGCCTGTATTCTTAGATTCCCTTCCGGTATTAAAAATGATGAACCAATATTTTTGACCCTGTGATCAAAGCCCTCTGTTTATCGGTGGACAAATCCTTGATGACTTCTGCTTTTAAAACGTAGCATGGGGCATCCTCAAAAACAAAATAAGGTGTCAGACTGGTGAATTTGCAACATAAGATAATATGTTGCTAAACAGCAAAAGATGTATTCATTTAACATTAGCATTCCTGACACTTCCATTTGTGAATGGTGCTGATTAATGAAGCAGTTAAGGGCAGAAATCGCTCGAAGAACATTTCCATCTTTAAACGTTATCGAAGCTCAGTGCCCATATCCCAAAGGTCAGGCTGATTTTACAGCTATATTCAGCTGGAAATGCCGAGCAGATTATCTGATTCTGCTTCCTCTTGATCTCCACCATCAGTGAACCCAGTTTTCCTTGACTGGTTGTGTGTGATATCAAGCAGTGGCTGAGTGCACTGGACCGCAGGCACAGTGAAACTGAACAGCATCCCAGCTGTAATGGTGATGTCTTGTACTCTCGCTTTAGCCATGCCTCTAGCTAAGCTGTTCCACTATGGTCAGTACACAATGTGGAAAATTGCTCAAGCAAGTGCTTTCCTCAGAAAACAGCATATCAGCTAATTTCAGCTGAATTGGTGACGAAGTTTTTGTCAGCACTGGTATCGGCCTCATTGATGCTCAGGTACAGCTTTGCTTGGACTCATCACATCCTTGATTCAAACGTGGACCAAACTGCTAAATACCCGACGTGAGGTGAGAGTGATCGTCCTTGACATCAAGACAGCATTTAATAGAGACTGCTGTCGAGAACTAATGGAAGAAAAGGAATCAAATTGAGCTTTCAATGGGGAATTGGAAAGTTCTTTGAATGAAAATACGTGGCTTTGGAGAAACAGTGGGATTGCTTCACCGCAAGTCAACACAGACGCAGCAGCTTGAATGACTGCCTCCCATGCAGTACAATTCCATCCTTCACTGGCTGGAATTATACATCACACACTATTGATAGTTGGCTTTGTAGGATGAGAAACATTGCTGCCCCATGATGTTAACAATTATCCCAGCTGATTAGCACAGACTACAAAATGAACAGAACCCTCCAATATTCCAGTTGCATGCAAGTTAATTAGGCAAGCTTCACTCTCTCATAACAGGGAACAGGCAAAAAAAAAGATTCGGGAACAGCTTTTTCCCCTCTGCCATTTGATTTCTGAATGGACATTGAATACCACCTCACTACTTTTTATTTTTATTTTTGTACCAATTTAATTTAACTATTTAATATAATACGAAAATTCATATTTTTCTATTATGCGTTGTAATGTACTGCTGCCTCAAAGTCAATGAATTTCATGACAATACGCTGGTGATATTAAACCTGATTCTGATTAAAACAAAACATTAAGTTATTCAATTGAACATTGAGTGTTTGTTCATGATTGCAAAATTAATCAATGAATAGAATAGCATGCAACAAAAGTCATTTTGGGAGTGACAGTGATGTAACAGTGGCAGAGTGTTTATTCTGTCTGCCATTGTAATGGAACTGAGAGTGGTAGATAGTACTTACTAAAAAAAAATTACATTTGCTGCTAACAAGTTATTGCCTCTCAAGTGATCCACTACCCTCTCCTCAGATTCCTTTTTTTTTTAGCCCTTTACCTTTTCCATCTATCACTTCCCAGCTTCTTACTTCATTCCCTCCTCCCTCAGCTGGTACTCTTTTCCCTCCTCCCACCTTTTACTCTGACTTCTGCCCCCTTCCTTTCCGGTCTTGATGAAGGGCAACCTTAAATGTCGACTGTTTATTTCCCTCCGTAAATGCTGCTGACCTGATTTCCTCCAGCATTTTGTGTGTGCTGCTCTAAACTTCCAGCATCTGCAGAATCTCTTGTGTTTGTTATTGACTCTTATTGGAGTTTTTTTTTAACTTGCATTTTCTGGATATGAATGAAGGAGGAACAATTAGTAAGTTTCCAGATGACAAAAAATCACAGTAGTCTATAGCTACAGATTGATATTGGCAAGTTGGGTGAGGAAAATGGAATTTAAACCTGTAAAATTTGAGTTGATGAAGTGTAGGAAGACTGGCAAATCTAGGATGTACACAATGAATGATGGAGCCAAGGACATGGTACGGAACTGAGGCCTTGGATTAAATGCCTAATGATGCCTAAAGGAGGTAGCACAGGTAGATAAGGTGGTTAAGATGGCATACCAGATATTTGTCTTTAGCCGGAGTAAAGAATATAAAAGCAGATGTTATGGCTTCAAATTTAAATCAGCTGGAATATCAAGTGCAGTTCTGATTGCCATGCTGAAAGAGAGTGTATGCAGAGGAGTTTCACCAGATCTTCATTGAATGTTGGGCATCAGTTATGATTTGAGGCTGCATAAGCACATGTACATGGAAACACACATTGAAATGTCATTTGCTTTGACAACACAACCCAAGAATGTGCAGGGGAAGTGGTTCTCAAGTGTTACCACCTATTCAGTAGCCAACGTAGCACATCCACTGTTTAGCAGAACAGCGACAAAACAAACCTGCCCACCTACTTATAGACATTTGTCCAACCCTAGACAGGTTAGGCCACCAGCCTCCATTGGACTCATGGACATCGAGCCTCTGACTTTCCAAGTGGACTTGCAGACCCAGGGCTTCTGGCATCGGACCTCAACTTTTAGGCTTCTAGTCAACCTTTCGTTTGCAGGATTGTTAAAGTTGGAGCTGAGAGAAGAACCTGATTGAGGTATACAAAATAATGAGGGGCATGGGGTAGATAGTTGGAACTATCTTCCCTTAGTAAAGATATTTATAACTAGACAACATCATCCAGACCCTGGGTGAAATCTGTGGAGTACTGCTGAAGTGGATGGTCGGCAGGTACACTGAAAACAATGAAGTGTTTTGTAGATGAACACTTGAAGTGTCGTGGCGTTGAAAGCTGCAGGCTGTGTGTGACAAAATGGAAAAAAATCTCCTGATGCATTAGGAGATGAACATGGTTGGCGTTGTAAACGTAACTTTGCTGAATCAAATAACAACAGCACAAAAAGATCATTACTTATCTTTTCACCCGTTTATTTCTTTGAGCTCAGCCGGCGAGTGAACTTGGACCCGACATTAGGGAGAGACCCTTTCTCATCTCCCCGGAGGTTCTACAAGTCCACTGCCCAATGTCAGAATTGTCAGAAGTTATAAGGCCACTGATACAAAAGAATAATCAGTTTGATGACCATTCCGGTCAAGTCAATGGACTACTGATACAAAAGTACAATCAATTTGTTAGACACTCCAGCCACCTTAATTAAAGAAAAGAATGTCCTACCTGGTTTGCTGGAGCCACAACTTAATTACAAAGATAAGAACATCCATCAAATTTGTGCTTTAATTAAGAAAGTCTAATTTCCATCAGGTACTGCTTTTTGTCAAAATCAAAAGGTGTGAAAAGCCCAGAGACATCTCATGTGGATCTGGGTGAACTTTAAGCCTTATCTTGCTCCAAAGAAAGCAGCTGTGAGACTTTATTCAAACACACTGCAGTCACAGACATAGTACTGAATCCATTGTTTATAGGAATCTTGAGAATCCCCCATTTCCTTAAACTTTATCAGCGTGAAGTTCAAAGCAAAGACCATGGGCAGCTGAAGGCATCCATGATGGAGTTTTGATATTGGAGAGATCATAAAACTCGAAATTCGGTGGTCTTTGAGAAATTTGAGAAAGAGGGTAAGACTATTCATGAAATTGTAAATGAGGATCTTCATATGTAGGCATAACCATACCAGGGAACAGCATAGTGTACTAGATAAATGGGGGAGAGGGGAATGGTTAAGTTAGTACATATCTTTGTTACTTTATAACAACTGTTATAGAAAAGATGATGACTGATGTCATTAGCTTTGCATGATTCATCAGTTTGGTCCTGAGGGCACTCTTTAAAAAGGAAAGGTTACATGTACTTGGTTTATTTAGTTGATATTTGAGGAGTGACTTACTTTTCTCATTGTAAAGCAACATCTGTACTTCCAAAATATGTCTAAATTATAAGCCCCTCTTAATACACTCATATCCTTATATCCTTATCTATAAATCTTTAAGATTCAAAACTCTGTAGACTGATTTTGGTTCACTTAACAATATTTGCCTCTGGAACAGAGGAATAAATTTGAGTTTTGATGGTCCATTGGCATGTAGATTCATAGAAATATAAAGCCATAAAGGGGACTACTTTTTTTTCGAATGGAGCAGAAGTAGGACTTTTGGCCCATCGAATTTGCTCTGCCATTACATCATAGCTGATTTATTATCTCTCTCATTCTCCTGCCTTCTCCCTATAACCTTTGCTCTGATTAATCTCTGACATGCATAGCTGTGTGTGGCAATGAGTTCTACAGATTTTCCATTCTCTGGTCAAAGAAATTCCTCCTCATCTGTTTTAAATGGATGTTCCTCAACTCTGAGTTGTGCTGTTTGGTCCTAGAGTCCTCCACAATATGAAACATTACCTCCACATCCATTCTATCTAGGTCTTTTGATATTTGATAGGTTTCATTAGGATTCCCCCTCATTCTTCTAAACCCCATGAGTACCGCAATCCAACACTCCTCATATGTTGACCCTTTCATTCCCAGAATCATTCTCATGCGCCTCCTCTGGACCCCCTTCAATACCAGCACATCTTTTCTTAGATAAGGGGCCCAAAACAGCTCTCAATAGTCCCAAGTGCAGTCTGACCACTTTTGTCTTCTCGTCCTCTTGAAATGAATGCTAACATTGCATTTGTCTGTCTTACCACTGACTCGACCTGCAAGTTGATCTTTGGGGGATCCTGTATGAGGACTCCTAAGTCCCCCTGCACCTCTGATTTTTTAATTTTCTCTCCATTTGGAAAATAGCCTACGCCCTTATGCCTTATGCTAAAGTGCATTACCATGCACTTCCCTACATTATATCCCTCCTTCTGCCACTTTGCCCATTCCCCCAAATCAGTCCTTTTGCAAACTCCCTGCTCCCCACCTATTTTTGTATTGTTCACCAACTTGGCCTCAAAGCCATAATTTCTTCATCCAAACCATTGACATATAATGCGAAAAGAAGCAGACCCGACCCTGACCCCTGCGGCACACCACTATTCACTGGCAGAAAAGACTACCTTTATTCCCACTCTTTGCTTCCTGCCAGTCAACCAATCTATCCATGTTGGTATCTTTCCTGTAATGCCATGGGCTCATATCTTGTTGAGCAGCCTCATGTGCGGCACCTTGCCAAAGGCTTTCTGAAAATCTAAATGAACGGCACCCACTGACTCTCCCTTGTCTGTCCTGCTTGTAATTTCCTCAAAGAATTCCAACAGATTTATTCGGCAAGATTTCCCCTGAAGGAAGCCATGCTGACTTTGGCTTATTTTATGATGTGCCTCATCCTTAATAATGGACTCCAACATCTTTCCAACCACTGAAGTCAGGTGCACTGGCCTATAATTTCCTTTTTTGTGGAGTGGAGTGAACTTTGTAATTTTCCAGTCCCAGTGACTCTTGAAAGATCATTACTAATGCCTCCAGTTTTTTCAGATACCTCTTTCAGAACCTTGGGGTGTAGTCCATCTGCCCAGGTCGCCTATCTATCTTCAGATTTTTCAGCTTTCCTGACACCTTCACCTTAGTAATAGCAATGGCACTCTCTTCTGCCCATTGACACTCATGGATTTCTGGCATATTGCTAGTCTCTTCCACAGTGAAGACTGACGCAAAATACTTACACAGTTCATCTGCCCTTACTTTCTTACTACCTCTCCAGTGTCATTTATCGGTGGTCTGATACCTACTCTCATCTCTCTTTTATTCTTTATATATACGAAAGAAGTTTTGTATCCTCCTAATTATTGACTAGCTTTCCTTCATATTTCATTTTTTTCTTTATGGCTTTTTTAGTTGCCTTCTGTTGGCTTTTAAGTTTCCCAATACTCTAGCTTCCCATTAATTTTTGCAATAGAAACATAGAAAATAGGTGCAGGAGTAGGCCATTTGGCCCTTCGGTAGCCTGCACCGCCATTCAGTATGATCATGGCTGATCATCCAACTCAGAACCCTGTAGCCTTCTCTTCATACCCCCTGATCCCTTTAGCCACAAGGGCCATATCTAACTCCCTCTTAAATATAGCCAATGAACTGGCCTCAACTGTTTCCTGTGGCAGAGAATTCCACAGATTCACCACTCTCTGTGTGAAGAAGTTTTTCCGCATTTCGGTCCTAAAAGGCTTCCCTTTTGTCCTCAAACTGTGACCCCTCGTTCTGGACTTCCCCAACATCCGGAACAATCTTCCTGCATCTAGCCTGTCCAATCCCTTTAGAATTTTATACGTTTCAATAAGATCCTCCCTCAATCTTCTAAATTCCAGAGAGTATAAGCCTAGTCGATCCAGTCTTTCATCATATGAAAGTCCTGCCATCCCAGGAATCAATCTGGTGAACCTTCTTTGTACTCCCTCTATGGCAAGAATGTCTTTCCTCAGATGAGGGGACCAAAACTGCACACAATACTCCAGGTGTGGTCTCACCAAGGCCTTGTACAACTGCAGTAGTACCTCCCTGCTCCTGTAGTACTCGAATCCTCTTGCTATGAACGCCAGCATACCATTCGCCTTTTTCACCGCCTGCTGTACCTGCATGCCCACTTTCAATGACCAGTGTATAATGACACCCAGGTCTCGTTGCACCTCCCCTTTTCCTAATCGGCCACCATTCAGATAATAATTTATTTTCCTGTTTTTGCCACCAAAGTGGATAACCTCATATTTATCCACATTAAATTGCATCTGCCATGAATTTGCCCACTCACCTAACCTATCTAAGTCGCCCTGCATACTCTTAGCATCCTCCTCATAGCTAACACTGCCGCCCAGCTTCGTGTCATCCGCAAACTTGGAGATGCTGCATTTAATTCCCTGGTCTAAGTCATTAATATATATTATTATTATTATTATTATAATATTATATGCCCTCTCTTTTCTGTTTCTGCTGTCATTGATCTCCTTTGTCAGTCACAGTTGTCTTGACTACAAGAATGCTTCTTCGTCTTTGTGTTGTATCTATTCAGCGCCTTCCAAATTTCCCTCCAGAAACACCAGCGGTGCTGTTCTGCTGTTATCCCTGCTAGTGTCCTCTTCCAATTAACTTTGTCCAGCTCCTCTCTCAAGTCTTTGGCATTCCCTTTTCTCTGCTGTAATACCGATTAAAACCGGTGTCAGCTTCTCCTTTTCAAACTCTGTAATAAGATATGAATTCTATCATGTGGTCGCTCCGTCCTGAGGGTTCTTTTACCGTAAGATCCCTAATCAAATCTGGGTCATTACATAACACCCAATTCAGAATTGCCATTCCCCAAGTGGGCTGTACCACAAGCTGCTCTAAAAAACCATCTCAGAGGTATTCTACGAATTCTCTTTTGGGATCTAGTATCAACCAGATTTTCCCAATCTTCCTGCATTTTGAAATCCCCCATGTATATCACAACATTGCCCCCCTTTTTTTTACATGCCTTTTCTCTCTTTCGTAATTTGTAGCCTATATCATGGCCACTGTTTGGAGGCCTGTATACAACTCCCATTAGGGTTTCTTTACCCTTGTAGTTTCTTAACTCTACAAGGATTCTATATCTTCCGATCATGTGTCATCTCTTTCCAAGGATTTGATTTCATTTTTTAGCAGCAAAGCCACCCCAACCCTTCTGCCAACTTGCTGGCTCTTTCAATACATTGTCTATCCTTGGATGTTAAGCTCCCAAATGTGATCTTCTTTCAGTCACGACTCAGTGGTGCACACAATGTCATATCTGCCTATCTCTAAGTATGCTACAAAATCATCCACTTTATTCCATACGCTGCGTGCATTCAAATATTACATACTCCAGAATCCTTTGCTCATCACCCTTTTCAATTTTGTCCCATGTTACACTTCATGTTATTCTATCAACTACAGTTTTGCCTTACCATTTCGCTGTCCTTCCTCACAGTCTCAATGCACACTGCATCAACTTGTAAACCAACTATCCCATCCTCAGCCCTATCACTCCTCTTCCTACCCCACTGCCAAATTAGTTTAACCCCTCCACAGCTGTAGCAAACCTACCCAAAAGGATATTGGACCCTATTGGGTTCAGCTGTAACCAGTCCTTTTTGTACAGGTTGTATCTTCCCTGGAAGATATTCCAATGATCCGTAAATCTGAAACCCTGCCCCCTGTACCAGTTCTTCAGCCCCACATTCATCTGCCAACTCATCCTATTCTTGCACTCACTGACACATAGCACAGACAGCAATCCAGAGATTACTACCCTGGAGGTCCTGCTTTTCAGCTTTCTGTCGGCTGGTCACCCTCCCTTTTTAGAATGCCTTAGACCTGATCCAAGACATCCCTGACCCTGGTACCCAGGAGGCAATGTACCACCTGGGCATCTCTTTCACGCCCACAGAAACTGCTTTCTGTTGCTCTAATTATGGAATGTCCTATCATTACTACACTCCTCCCCCTTCCCTTTGAGCCTCGGTGCCAGAGACTTTCTTAATGCCCATGAAAGAGCACCTTCCTTTCTCAATAGGCCTGCATGTATTTTCACTTCATACTTGAGGATTTTGGGGGGAAAAAAGTTTATTGAAACCTGAGCAGCAAACAATTGGATCTTATTTTTGTAGCCTCTGGGAAGTTTTTTTTTCCTGTTTTGCCATTTGCTATCACTTTTTTTTTGCTTGTTCTATTAAAGCCTTTTCTTATTTTTGACTTTTTTGGCCCTGTTACAAACAACTGTAGTTGATTTGCAGTCTGTTGTGGTACAACTGATTTCTGCCAGAAGGTGGTGCATTGATGAACTAAGAATTTAATTTGTGTGGCTGTGCTTGAGAACAGTTCAACTTGGATTCTGAGTGCAGCTTTATTCTATGGACCAAGAGATAGAGGAGAGTAATTCTGTACTCCAAGATAGCTATCTTGGATAGCTTGCTTTCATGGGAGAGTGCTTGCTGAAAAAAAAATTGACCAGATCCTATAAGACATATGGAGGGTAAAGCTATCAAGCACAAAATAATGTTATGACGGTTCTTCGAAGTTGCTGGTGAATGCAGCAGGCCAGGCAGCATCTCTAGGAAGAGGTACAGTCGATGTTTCGGGCAGAGACCCTTCGTCAGGACTAACTGAAGGAAGAGCTAGTAAGAGATTTGAAAGTGGGAGGGGGAGGCTGTATTGTTCTAGATGGTAGAGTGTGAGGGTTCAGATGGTGCTGTCCAGGTATCCAAGATGAATAATTGCAGTGCATTTTAAGTTGAGTTTACATATGCGCAAGTACGGTGAGATGTAGGTGTAATGGAAAAGTTTGCTTGGAGCAGCATCACAGGTCGCAGGTATAGGTATCATTCAGAATACAAATTATACGTTATACATAAATTATATAAGACTGTGAAGAGAGGAAACAAGACATTCAAAACAAGATACTGCAAAACACAATGTCACAATTGACAAGTCTGTGTTCGTGCAAGAGGTGGTTTATAGTGTTCAGGTTGTGCAGATTGGTTCCAAAGCCTGATGGCAGGGAAGTAGTTGTTCCTGAACTTGATAGTGTGGGACTTGGAGCTGCTTCTGTGCCCCCTGTCTGATGGTAGCAGTGAGAAGAGAATGGTGAGGATCCTTGATGGGTGCTGCCCTGAGGCAGTGCCATCTGTAGATGCTGTCAGTAGTGGGGAAGGCTGTGCCCATGATAGAGTGGGCTGTGTTCGGTACTATTTGTAGCTTCTTGTGCTTCTGTACACTGTCAGTTGGATACTTGCCAAATCTCCTTAAGCTTTTGAAAAAGTAGAAGTGCTGGCATGCATCTATGTGCTGGGCCCAGGACAAGTTATCCAAAATGTTAATGCTCAGAAATTTGAAGCTGCTTACTTCTCCATCTCTAACTCATCAATGAGAAGAGACTTAGTCTCTCATCTTTCCCTTTTTAAAGTTAGCAATTAGCTCCTTTCAAAAGACACAAAATGCTGGAGGAACTCAGCAAGCCAGTTAGCATCTTTGGAGGGGAATAAACAGTTGGAACGTTTTGGGTTGAGACCTTGAGTGCTGATGAAAGGTCTCAACCCAAAATGCTAACAGTTCATTCCTCTCCATAGATGCTGCCTGGCTTACTGAGTTCCTCCAGGATTTTGTGTGTTGCTCTGGTTTTCCAGCATATTCAAAATCTTTAAGTTCCTCGGGGTCAATATCACAAATGACCAGACTTGGTTCAATCAAGCAGAGTTCACTGCCAAGAAGGCCCACCAGCGCCTTTACTTCCTGAGAAAACTAAAGAAATTTGGCCTGTCCCCTAAAACCCTCACTAATTTTTATAGAAGCACCGTAGAAAGCATTCTTCTAGGGTGCATCACAACCTGGTATGGAAGTTGTCCTGTCCAAGAAAGAAAGAAGCTGCAGAAGATTCTGAACACAGCATGGCACATCACACAAACCAATCTTCCGTCCTTGGACTCACTTTACAACGCACGCTGTCGGAGCAGTGCTGCCAGGATAATCAAGGACACGATCCACCCAGCCAACACACTTTTCATCCCTTTTCCCTCCAGGAGAAGGCTCAGGAGCTTGAAGACTCATGCAGCCAGATTTGGGAACAGCTTATTTCCAACTGTGATAAGACTGCTGAACGGATCCTGACCCGGATCTGGGCCGTACCCTCCAAATATCCGGACCTGCCTCTCGGTTTTTTTGCACTACCTTACTTCACATTTTTCTATTTTCTATTATGATTTATAATTTAAATTTTTAGTATTTACTAATTTTAACTATTTTTAATATTTGTAATCCAGGGAGTGGGAAGCGCAGAATCAGATATCGCTGTGATGATTGTATGTTCTAGTATCAATTGTTTGGTGACAATAAAGTATAAAGTAAAGTAATCTCTTGGCTGTTTGGGTTTGTTAACATTCAGCATTAGGGTTTTGTTGTAGCATCACTCAACCATGTGTTCTGCCTCATTGCCACCTGTGATTTGGTCAACAACTGATGAATTGATAGATGGCATCGGAGCTCAGCTTAACCAGAGATCTGGGTGCAATTTGAAAATGAAACACACCGTAGGCTAACTGCATCAGCAGTGCAGTGGAGTGATTGAGTATATACAATAGAAGCCAGGCATCATTCAAGTTGGGTTCCTTGGCTTGGGTTGTAGCAAAATCTTGTTATCTCAGCAGGTGATTAGGGTTGAGAATCGGGTTTATTATCACTGACATATGTTGTGAAATTTGTTTTGTGGCAGCAGTACAATGCAAGACAGATTTAATACAAATTGCAAAAAAATGTAATAACAGTGTAAAAGGAGTAAAATAATGAGGTAGTGTTCATGGACCATTGAGAAAACTGACAATAGAGGGGGAAAAGCTGTTCTTAAAACTGAGTGTGGGTCTTCGAGTTCCTTTACCACCACCTTGGTGGTATGAATGAGAAGAGGGCATGTCCTGAATGGTGAGTGTCCCCAGTGATGGAAACTTCCTTCTTGAGGTATCACCGGATGTCCTTGATGGTGGGAAGGCTGGTGCTAATAATGGCTCAGTCTACAACCCTTTGCAGCTTGCTTCAAAGTTCAAAGTACATTTTTATCGAAGTGTGTATACATTATACAACCTTGAAATTTGTCTCCTAACAGGCAGCGATAAAACAAAGAAATGCAAAAAAAACAGATAAAAGACCATCAAACACACAATGTGCACAGAATAATAACACATCATGCCCATCAAAAAGGAACCCATTAAACAAAACCACCAAACAGCCAATGGGCAGGGGAGAAAAAACACCATACAAACAATAGCCACAAGTAAATAGCGTTGTGCAAAGTGTCCCACAGTTCAATGTAATTCAGCGCAGAGCCGAGCCGTGGAACAGCGGGTCCCTGGGTCCCAACCTCTTCAAACTGGTCCAATGCCTGAATCTCTGTCCAAACATCAAGTTCACTCACCTCAATACGCTGCCGTCCCTATTCAGCCTGTAAGTATCCTCTCCAATTCGGCATGGTGCTTAAATTGATATTGTACATTGATGCCTCTGTACAAGATGGTGCCGTAACCAGTCAGAGTGCACTCCACAGTACATCTGTCGGAATTTGTTCGTCTTTGTTGCATTAGAGCCTTCATATCAGAGACTAACTGACATCTTTGATAGAAATGTTTGGAGGATTCCTAGATGTGAGGAATTTGAAGGTCTTAATACAGTGAATTGTTGATGCTTGCTGGATACTGTGATTTCCTTGCACTGATGGCCCAAGAATTCTGAATCTTCATCATGTTTTGCTTCCTGCAGGTGCAGGAGGTCATGGATTACTATTGCACAGTGAACTCGAGCATGGTGCCAGGCTTGAGGCTTTAATTTTCAGATACTCAGGTGATCAAAGACTGCTGATTTATTGAAGGTGATAGTGAATTGAATCGTCAGTGCTCCTTCCTCCGTGAAGGGGATCAAATATTCGGGAAGTACTTCATGTCTTTGACATATTGTTAGAGACATTTTGCGGCAAAATTGGTAAGGGACCTTGAATTTGTGTATGTGAAGTTAAATGGCCTAATCTTTTGCATAGATGTAAGTGTAAAGTGAAGGATGAGTTAAAACTTGGTTGTTGAACAGGCACATATTGACTGCATACACCAGTTCAATGACTGAACTGGGAGTGACTGTTTCTGGTGTGGAGTCAACTTAGGTTGAACAGTTTCCTATTTGTCACAATCAAGAGAAAATCTGCAGATGCTGGAAATCCAAGCAATGCACGATGCTGGAGGAACTCAACAGGTCAGGCAGCATCTATGGGGGAAAAAAAAGTATAATTGACCTTTTGGGCGGAGACCCTTCGGCAGGCCATTTGTCATGAGATTTAGCTCTGCTTTAGTAGGAAGCTTGTTGGTGATGGAGTGAGAGCAAGAAAGCTTGTGTTAGAGAAGTGACATTGTTTGATATCAGTCTTCACTATAAATAAGTAAAATAACTGCAGATGCTGAAAATCTGAAGTTGTGCAACTTTGGTCTCAATTCTTGCCCTTCGCATCATAGTTTTGTGTTCTTGTTGACTAACCTATAAACCAGATGTCATTGTCTACAATTTATTGCCTTGACTTTGTCCTATCAGAAGTACTTGGTTGTTTCCACTTCTCCCTCCACCATTTCTACAATGTAAAACAAATTTTATCAGCTCTTTCGCAGTACTGAGGAAGGATCTTTGATTTGAAACATTCACTGTTATCTCTCCATAGATGAAGCAGTTTGTTTTTATTTCAATTTGTTAGAGTCTGTTGCAGATTTGTTGGTTAAAGATGAGGGTTATTTGCTATCATGGAGTAGATGTCGGATGATCTGTTTTTGCAGGCTGCCACGTTTGAGCAGGATGCTCCAAGGCCCTTAAAGATTGAAAAAGTCAGAGGCTATTTGAGATGAGATACCTTGTGTTGTGGTTGCTGCTACTTCCTGTAATTTTCATGGAGCCGATGTGTGGTGAAGGTCACACCTATTGTTCCTCTGTATGGAAACCCATACTGCAATCTGGTCAGCTCTGTAGCTGCTGGGAGGAAGTGATTGAAGAGGTCCTTGGTGCTGACCTTTGCTGTGAAAGACCCGACTGTGGGTGCCCTTCCTTCATACAAACATGCAGGATAGACAAACACTGAAAAATGGGAGTAGCTTGGATGGGGCATTTTGGTCGGCATAGACCATTTGGGCCAAAGGGTCTGTTTCTGTGCTGCATGACTGAGTAATCAATTTGGTCCTTCAGGTCTGTTCAAAATAACCTCAACTTCACATTCCTGTCTACCCATGGTAACCTGTGGTAATGTTAGTAATCAGCCACTGTTCATACTCTAAAATATTTTCCAAGATTTGATTTTAGCCACTCTTTGAGGAAAGAAGTCCCAAAGACTCATGACCCCATGAAAAGAAATTTGACCTTGTCTGTCTTAAATAGATAATCTTTGTTTTAAAACAATGTAATATTAAACCTTCTGTGACAGTTCTTGTCCTTCTAATGTATGCATGCTCGTTCATTATCTGTGTAACTGTTGACTGTGCTTTTCCCTGCAAATATTTTCAAGCTTCTCTGTGCAAACAGTGAGTAAACATTGGTTTAGAAAGCATGTTCAAGGAGTACTTAAATACTGCTGGATAATAGCACCCCAGCTTGTGCTTGAAGCACCAGCCTTTCAATTAACAGTATTAGTAGCACCACATAGACAACTTGGACATAGTTAAAGTACCTGACGTCCTGAGCAAGTTTAATTTTCCTGGATGGAGGAGAGGAGATTGTGAGTATGCAATGTGTTGCATGTTCCTCTCTGACAGTTTTTGAAACCTGAACAGGGATGTGTCTGCCCCCAGTGAAAAGTTTTGTTGCAATATAGTTTTTATTTCTAGGACTGGAGTGGCAGTGATGCTGGACGTGATGGTTAGCTGTGGGATGAAGTTTAGGCAAAATTCTACTTCCATCTCTGTCCTTGATAGGTTTTCTGTTCTCTGCTTTCATTGGGTCAATGCTGAAGAATTTTCTTATCTCCTAGCTCTTCTCATTGGTATTTATTCCTCAGGTTTTCCGTTGGACCGATGCCCTCAAATGTGAGTAGTTTTTTTTCTGCTTGATCTGTGGCAAGGTATTGCAACACTGAAAGACCACCTATGGTATCTTGTCCAACTCTTTCAGTTTTTCTGGCATGATCAGCAAACCTGTAGCTCACAGCTGCAGACCCAGATTATACTATCTGCTCTGATTGATGGGACATGTCCATCACATGCCCAGCACCAGACCTGCAAAATTCACTTTTTCCTGAACAAGAGATGAGCAGACAGACAGAAAAGGGGATTCAAGAATGTTCTCAAAGACCTCTCCTATCCAACAGTTCCATGAATGAATGGGAATCCTTGGACCATGACTACTTTTGGTTGACATTGAAGACATAAACTACTTTGGGAATGTGCAGTGTTCAGCATGAATTGTGGAAAGAGTTTGCTGCCTTCCAAGCTACACTCAGTCCTGCTCTGTCAAGTATATTCTGCCCCAAAGGTGTCACAACTTTTGGTCCTGTGTTCATGGTGGGGATATGGCCACAAATTTTTATTTTGTTTGCCTTGCTCTGCTAACATGTCGAACAAACTTGTCGATATTTATAAATTAAACCAGTATTATTCACCTCTAGAAGTACCGAATGGTACTGCAACTATCTACACATAGGACACATAGGATGTGTAAATGTGCCAAAGTACAGATGACTCTGTGCAGCTCTTCCATGCTTTAAATGCAGGAATTGGATTGGGAACCATGACTAGTTGTAGAAGGAAGTAGTTGCCTTTTCAAACCCTTTAGTGGTCAAGCCACTTTAAAACTAGATAACGACGAGGAATAATAGAGATTCTCACCAGAGGAAATTATTTGTGTTCGTGTCAGAGTTTGTTCATCCGTCCTCTGCTGTGATAGAAATTTTTTCTTGACTTTAATTGTTAATTGGTTCCTCAGTGTCTCCTCAGTATTTCAACAATGTCACTGATGTTTTCTGGTTCTGTTGTCAGTTCTTTCAGTAGAAATGCATAGTTCAAAAATGCTTAGCCCTTTTGTTCATAACACATTTGGCAAATCATTTTCCATTACTTTGGTACTTTCAGATGTACTTGAATGAAGTTGTACTTACAGTGAAGTACTTTAAAGGTATTCTCATGAGTGAAATCACACAATCTCCCCACAGGAGCTGTGAAACAGAAGTGTGAAAATCACCAGATGATCCGATTTATGTTGGTAGAGGGGAAAATATTGGCGTCCTTTTGGGGAAGGCTGCTTTGTTCTTCAAGGAAATACTCTCGTACAGCAATTTAAAGCGATGAGAAGTAGGTTTTGTAGCTTATTTGCGTGCCAGCAGTTCTTCAGTTTTTTTCTTAATATCTTGGAATGGTTATCAAAATCACTTTCTTCTGACAATTGTTCAGAATACATCCAACCATGGTTGTTTTTTCACTCTGATTTTAATCATTGTTGCCTGTTGATAGCAATTGCTCTTTCAGCATACTGTTCTTGTTCCATGTCCTGTTGATTCCAAGGCTGCTGTTCAGATTCAGGTTTATTGTCACTGTTTTACATGATATAAAATTTGTTGTTTTACGACAACAGAACACTGCAAAGACATAAGAATTACTATAAACTATAATATAGTGCAGAAAAGGAATAATCATGTCGTGTTCAGAAATCTGATGGTGGAGGGGAAAAAGCTGATCCTGAGTCATTGTCCGGGTCTTCAGACAGCTGTATCACCTTTCTGATGATAGCAATGAAAAGAGGGGAAGTCCCAGATGGTGAGAGCCCTTAATCATGGATGCTGCAGCCTGTCTTGGATGTGGGGAGGGTGGTGCGTGCAATGCAGCTGGCCTCTTATGGTCCTGTGCATTGCATCTTCCATACCGGTCTGTGATGCAATCAGTCAGAATGTTCTCTACTGTACAAATGTAGACACATGCAAGAGTTTTGGACATACTATATCTCCTCAAACTTGTAATGAAATAGAAGCACTGGCAAGCTAATTTTAAGTAAAAGATGAGTTGAAGTTTCACTGATTTGCCTAAATGAAGGCCCCTTGGTTCCTGTGGGGTGTCTTTCCTGGAGGTTTTCGTGATGTTTGCTGGGGCAAAACCCGCATTTTTTAAACTTCAAAATTATTTACAGTAAATGACATTAAGGAGAATGGAATAATTGTTACTCTGGATCAAATACAGCACAAAACAGACAAAAGATAAAGAACACAACACTACAGAAAACACACAATAAATATGAAGACATAAGACAGCTTATATACATTGATTGTATGTCAATAAAGTGATGCTCGGCTGTAAATAAAGGTGACTGATGGGAAACAAAGTAGTGGTGGAGTTAGTGGGTGGAGATGTCGATCAGTCTTATTGCTTTGGGAAAGTAACTTTTTGAGTCTAGTGGTTCTGGTGTGGATGCTACATGGTCACCTCCCTGAGTCCATGAGCAGGGTGTGTGGGATCTGTCATGATATTACTGGCCCTTTTCCAGTACCTTTCTGTATTTATGTCCATGATGGTGGGTAGGCTGGTATCAGTGATGTGTTGGGAAGTTTTGACTACTCTTTGTGGAGCCCTCCTGTCTGTGCAGTGCATTTTCAATACCAAGCAGTGATGCATCTTGTTGGAATAGTCTCAACTGCACATTTATAGAATGGGTGTGCAAGTTCCAGCTCTCTTCAGCCTTCTCAGAAAGTAAAGGCATTGGCGAGTTTTCTTGACTGTGTAGAATGTATTCTGGGATCATGAAAGATTGTGTGTGATGTGCACTCTCAGGAGTTTGAAACTGCTTGCAGTTTCCACTGCTGTGCTGCCGATGTAAAGGGGGTGTGAGTGGTGCGAGTTCTTTTGAAGTCAATAATCATCTCCTTGTTGACATTGAGGAAGCGATCAGTTGCTTGGCACCAGGCCTCAAGCTCTTCTCCCTCCTCTTTGTGTGCCATCTCATCTTTGTTGGTGATGAGCCCCACTGTTGTGTCACCGGTGAACCTGACGATGTGATTGCATGGGTGATTGTCCATGCAGTCATGATTGAGCAGAGTGTCCAGCAATGGGCTCAGCCTTGGGGTGCACCTTCATCGAAGATGATGGGGAGGGAGGAGTGGTTGTGCATCCTGACTGATTGAGGTCTGTCCGTTAGGAAGACCAACACCCAGTTGCACAGAGGTGTATTTAGACCGAGAAGGGGGAGTTTGTTCACTGAGGTCCATGGGACAATAGTGTTGAATGCCAAGATGAAATCCAGAAAGAACATTCTGATGTAAGTGCTTTGTTTTCGAGGTGTGTAAAGGGCCAGGTGCATGACAAATGCCATGGCATCTGTCACAGGCTGGTTCTGTTGGTCAGCATGTTGGTGAGGGTCTGAAGGCCAATTTATACTTCTGCGTCAAATCTACACTGTAGGTACGGCGTAGCCACGTACCCTATGCCATAGCCTGACGCGCACCTCCCCAAATATGTAGCTACGCATCGTGGCGACGCAGACCGCAACAACTGTGATTGGTCCACTTGGTGATCGTTTTTTCTTGTACTTTCTGAATGTCTAATTCCTGTAAGAAACAGTGGCTGGATTACCTCATTAAGTTTTCTCCACTTGAATGATGATGCAAGAATTTAATTAGTTTGCAGTGTCATTCACAATGATAGTAGCTGATCTTGAGCCTTATTTCACACAAGATGTTGTAGCAGAAGTTAGTCGTTTGGCACCTTGTGTCTGTTTCATTCAATAAAGTTTCTGGGCCTAGATAGTGGGCGTGGAGAGCATGTTTCCAGTGACAGTTAAGCCTAGGACCAGAGGGCATAGCCTCAATACCATGTCCCTTTTAGAACAGAGATGAGGAGGAATTTCTTCAGACAGTGGTGAATTTGTGGAATTCATTGCTATAAACAGCTGTGGAGGCCCCATCATTGGGCATTTTTAAAGCGGATGTTGATAGCTTCTTGATTAGTCATGGCATCAAAGGTTATGGGGAGAAGGCAGGAAAATGGGTTGAGAGAGATAATAAATTAGCCATGATAGAATGGTGGAAGAGACTTGATGGGCTGAATGGCCTATGATTTATGGTCTTATGGTCTTATGGATTCTTAACTAAGCCAAATTATATGAGGATCCAAGGAAATAGTTAAAGATAAGTATTTGATGCCGGCCTTTACAGAAAGCATCCTGCAAATAATGGGGAGCAGCAGGTCTGGGAGTGAATAAGAAGTTGAAAGAAACAATCACTTTGAAATGAAAGTATTGGCATCGTTAATCAGACAAGGATAAATCCCTGGAGCCTCACAATTTTGCTGCTGGATACTGATGGAATCTTCCGAACTTGGATCAAATTGTGGGTAGCCCGTCAGATTCCAACCCAAGTTCCAGATTTATTGAATAAATTAGGAAAATAATCTCTCAAACAGCGGTAATGAACCCAACTCTGTCTTTCAGGGAAGGAAAGGCTTCCTTACATGACTTGGCCAGTATGGAAGGCCAGATGTGTGGTTGATTTATTTTTAACTACTTTCTCCCTTCAGTGTAATTATTAATGAGCAGTAAGTCCTGCTATTGCTGATGACTTCTGTATTCTGTGAATGAATACGTGAAGCATAGAACCTATCGGTTTCACTTATTACCCGCACATAGAAACTATTACACGCTGAATTAAAACACTGAAGGCTTGACTTCACTTAAAAAATTTTTTGTGTGGGCGCACACACTTGCAGATGTTCTCATGAATTCCCAGATGTTATAGCTCAAGATTCCACCTGCCCAGAGTTTAATTTGGACAACTGTGCAGTATAAAGCAGTAATTAATGCATGTGTAAAGGGAGCTGGATTAGGCATGTAATAAGGGTAGTGAGATAATTGTAATGGGGGACTTCAATATGCAAGGGGATAGGGAAAATCAGATTGGTGTCAGATTGCAAGGGAGGGAATTTGTTGAATGCCTATGAGATGGCGTTTTAGAACAGCTGGTGCTTGAGCCTACTTAGGGAAAGGTAATCTTAGATTGGGTGTTGTGTAATAGCCCAGATGTTATTAGGGAGCTAAATGTAAAGAAACCTTTAGGAGGCAGTGATCATAATATGGTTTAATTCATACTGCAATTTGAGAGGGAGAAGCATAACTCATATGAATCAGTATCACAGTGGAACAAAGGGAATTACAGAGGATGAGAGAGGAGTTTGCCCGGGTGGATTGGAGGAGGATACTGGTGGGGATAACGGCAGAGTACAGATGGTTGAAGTTTCTGGGAACAGTTGACAAGTTGCACGATAGATGTGTCTCATAGAGGAGGAAGTTCTCAAATGGCAAGAGCAGGCAACTGTGTTTGACAAAGCAAGTTAAGGACTGTATAAAAGCCAAGGAAAGGGCATATAATGTAGCAAAAGTGAGTGGGAAGTTGGATGATTGGGAAGCTTTTAAAATCCAACAAAAGGCAACTAAAAAAGCTGTAAGATGGGAAAAAATGAAATATGAGGGCAGACTACCCAATAATATAAAGCAGGATACCAGAAGTTTTGTTTTCAGTGAAATAAAGAACAAAAAGGGAGGTGAGAGTTGACATTGGACCTCTGGAAAATGATGCTGGTGAGGTAGTAATGGGGGACAAAGAAATGGCAGATGAACTTAATGGGTTCTTTACATCTGTCTTCACTGTGGAAGACTAGCAGTGTGACAGAGGTCCGTGAGTGTCAGGGAGCAGGAGTGAGTGCCATTGCTATTACAAAGGAAAAAATGCTAGGCATACGGAAAGGTCTTAAGGTGGATAAGTAACCTTGGCCAGATGAACAACATTCCAGAGTCCTGAGAGAGGTTGCTGAAGAGATAATAGATGCATTGGTCATGATCTTTCAAGAATCATTTGATTCTGACATGGTCCTGAAGGAATGGAAGATCGCAAATGTCACTCTACTCTTCAAGAAGGGAGGAAGACAAAAGAAAGGAAATTTATAGGGCAGTTAGCCTAACCTCAGTGGTTGGGAAAGTGTTAGAATCTATTATTAAGGATGATGTCTCAGTGTACTAGGAGACTAATGATAAAATAGGTAGAAGTTAGCATGGTTTCTGTGAAGGGAAATCTTGCCTGACAAATCTGTTAAGAGTTCTTCAAGGAAGTAACAAGCAGGGTAGACAAAGGAGAGGCAGTGGATGTCATTTATTTGGATTTTCAGAAGATGTTTGATGAGGTGCCACACATTAGGATGCTTAAGGTAAAATTCTGTGGCGTTACAGGAAAGATATTGGTGTGGATAATGGAATGGCTGACAAGGATGGGACAGGATGTGGGAATAAAGGGGGCCTTTTCTATTTGGCTGCCAGTAATTAGTGATGTTCCTCAGGGGTCAGTATGGGGCTGCTACTTTTCACATTGTCAATTGTTTAGATAATGGAATTGATGGCTTTGCAAAGTTTGCGGATGATACAAAGATGGGCGTACGGGTAGGTAGTGCTGAGGCAGCAATACGATTGCTGCAGGACTTCAACAAATTGGAAGAATGGGTAAAAAAAAGTGGCTGATCGACTACAGTGTTGTGGAATATGGTAATGCATTTTGGTAAAAGGAACAATAGTGCAGACTGTTATCTAACTGGAGAGAAAGTTCAAACATCAGAGGTGCAGAGTAGCAAACCTATGGAATGCTCTGCCACAGACTGCGGTGGTGGCCAAGTCTGCGGAAGTTGATCATTTCCTGATTGGTCAGGGCATCAAAGGAAATGGCGAGAAGGCAAGTGTATGGGGTTGAATGGGATCCGGGATCAGCCATGATGGAGTGGCGGAGTAGATTTAGTGGACTGAATGGCCTAATTCGGCTCCTGTGTCTTCTGGTCTATGGCCTTCACAAATCTGGGCATTGTGTATAAGAGTTGGCAGATCATGTAGCTGCTTAAAAAAAACTTTGAAGAAAACCAGCCTCCCTTCCATGGACTTTGTCTACATTTCTTGTTGCCTCAGAAAAGCAGATAGCATAATCAAAAGTTCCTCCCCTCTGATCATTCTCTCTTCTACCCCCACCCCTCCCATGAGACAGATGCTTTAAAAAAAATCTTGTAAACATAGAACAGCAGCCTCATTCACAGCTTCCACCCTGCTGTGATTAGACTCCATGTCTGTCATACACTGTGATAAAATATGGCACATTATCATCTGCTGTGATATGTTAGTATGTTGTATTTAATGCACAAGATTAAATATTTAGTCAATTCCTTATTGATTATATAACAGTATTTAATCTTGTACATTAAATATGAGTTTGACTTCATGCTTATTATCACTGACATGTATTGCGAATTTTTTTTGTTTAGTGGCATACATATTGCAAAAGGAGGAAAATAGTGAGGTGGTGTTCACGTGTTCATGGACTGTTCAAAAATGTCATGGCAGAGGAGAAGAGGCTGTTCCTAAAATGCTGTGTGTGTGTGTGTGTGTGTGTGTGTGTCTGTTTTAAGGTTCCTGTACCACCTACCTGACAGTAGTAATAAGAAGAGGGCTTGTCCTGAGTGGTGGGGGTCCTTAATGATGGATGCCACCTTTTTGAGGCATCACCTTTTGAAGATTTCCTCAGTCATGGGAGGCTAGTGATCTTGATGGAGCTGTCTGAGTCTGAGTCTACAACCCTCTGCAGCCTCTTCTGATTCTGTGCATTGGAGCCTTCATACCAGGTGCTGGTGCAACCACTCAGTGCTCTCCATGGTACATCCGAAGAAGTTTGCAGGAGTATCTGGTGACATACCAAATCTCTCCAAACTCCTAATGAAGTGTAGTTGTTGGTATGCCTTCTTTGTAAAAAAAAAGCATCAAAATTTTTTGGCCTAGTATAGACTGAGATATTGATGCTTAGGAGCTTGATGCTGCTTACCTTTCCACTGCTGACTCTGTGCTGTGGACCAATGTACGTTCTCTCAGCTTCCCCTTCCTGAAGTCCGCAATCAATTCTTTGGTCTTACTAACATTGGGTTGATGCAAATTTTTTGTTGTGACTCCACTCAATCATCCGATCCTTCTCATTGCTGTATGCCTCCTCACCATCTGAGATTTTGCCAACAACAGTTGTCATCAGTAAGTTTATAAGTGGAGTTTGATTTGTGTCTAGCCACACAGTCATGAATGTAGAGAGGGTAGAGCAGTGGTCTGAGCACGCATCCTTGATGTGCTTATGTTGATTGTCAGTGGGGTGATTTTATTTCCAATCTGTACTGACTGTGGTCTTTCGAGGAAATTAAGAGTCCAGTTGCAGAGGACGATACTGAGGCCCAGGCTTTGAAACTTGTTGATTCGTTCTGAAGAGATGGTGGTATTAAACTATAATTGAAGCTGTAATCAGTAAACAAGCTGTTGTGGTGGTGGGCAAATTGCAGTGGGTACAGGTGTTTGCTCAGTCAGGAGTTAATTCTAGCCATGACTAACCTCCCAAGACAGTAGATGTGTGCGGTAGTTGAGGCAGCTTACTCTGCTCTTCTTGGAACCTCACAATTGACCTTATCATGCCCTTTGCACCTTATGGCTTACCAGCACAACACTCTCTGTATTTGTACATTATTTTATATTCTATTGCCTTTTTCCATTTAAGCACAATGATGTTTCCGTTGGCTGATAAAACTAATATTTTTCACAATCTTAGTACCTGTGACAATAATGTGTTCAGTTCTAGTCACTGCATTACAGGAAAGGTGTGGAGGTTTTGGGAATGTTGCTGAAGATGTTCACCATGATGTTGATTAGATTGGAGAGTGTTAGCTGCAAGGAGAGGTTGGTCATATTTGGATTCTTTTTGCAGGAGTGTATAAGATGAAACAGGATGTGACTTGATAAGAATATAAAATTGAGAGACTTAAGTTAGGGCTCTTGGTCAATCTTTGTCCCAAGATGGAAATGTCAGATTTGAGACAGCAGAGGTTTAGGATTAGAGGGGAAAAGTTTAAGGAAGACTTTTAAGAGGATGATCTGTGACTAGAATGTGCTGCTGAGGAAATCCTAGAATCAGATGTGCTAGCACCATTGAAGAAGCAACTTAAATTGATACATGAGTAGGCATGATATAGAGGGATATGGACCGTGTGTAGACAGGATGGGATTTGGTTCACATTGGCTAACACCAATGTCTTCGATCAAAAGTCCTGTTCCTGTGCTGTCCAATTCTAAGTTCTGCCCTGACATCCCTTTAAATATAGTTTAATCACAGGATTTTCTTAAATTCTTTAGTATTGCTAATGTTTACTAGAATCATGTCTTTGGATTATCCATTACATGTTTAAAAATATGCACTAAGATAAACTTAGCATTGTGCAAAACTTAAATATTCCCTGACATTACAGCAAGCTACATATAGTACTGTGCAAAAGACTTGGGCACATATATAGATATAGCTCAGTTGCCTTAGACCTTTTCGTAGTACTGTTTGTCAATGTGGAGCGGAGAGCGAGTTTGTAGATCTGGTGGGAGCAAAGAATATTGGGAATGGCAAGGTTGGAGTGTTACATGAGGAGTGTGGCACTGGTGGCAGAGAAGAGTGGCGAGATGGGTTGGTGGGAGTGTTGGTGCGGGTTCAGACACAACCAGCCCTGACACCAGGCAAGGTCATTTACTGACAAACAAATTGTTCCCCTGGTGCTTCCCACTCCTTCCCTTCTCCTTTCCCCTTTTCCCAAACATGGTTCTCCTCTCCCTGGCCCCTTCCCACTCTCAGTCCACAATAGTTACACATATCAGAATCAGGTTTATCATCACTCACATATGTCATGAAATTTTTTTGTGGCAGTAGTACAGTGCAATACATAAAGTTATTACAGTGTGCAAATGTTTTAGGCACATGAGCTACACATGCCCCGAAGACTTGTGCACAGCACTGTATCTGATAAACAAATCAGTGCCTTTATACTAATTGTATATACCTCAGGGTATCCACTTGATCTATGCCTCTGTGTACCGATATTAAGTCACTTCTCATACTCCTCTCCAAAGAGAGAGGACCCAGCTCACCAAACCTCTCAGCATAAGGCAACATCCTAGTTAACCTCCTCTGTGCCCTCTCTAAAACCTCCACATCCTTCCTATAATGAGGCGACCAGAACCAAACACAGTACTCCAATTGTGGTCTAATCAGGGTTTTATCGAGATGCAACATTACCTTGCAGCTCTTGAGCTCAATTCCCTGACACTATACGCCTTCTTAACCACCCTATCAACATGTGCGGCAGCTTTGAGGGATCTATGGTTGTGGACCCCAAGTTGTGGCAGAATTGGGTGGGCTTAGAGAGAAGTTGTATCGAAACAATTGCAGTCAGTGTTTTGAGTAATGTGATATACTACATCGAAGTCTGAGCAACAGTCATTATAATATCATACTAATACACAGTTTATGTTTGGCGCCATTGATAGCTAACCAGCATATTCCGTAGGCATCAGGAGGGTCGCGGATATTGCAATGTTTTCAATGCCTCTCTGATTTGGACTGTGTTTGTAAAGTTTGTACCTTAAAGCCCCAAAAGGACTCACTTTGGGATTAATAGTTAGTTGCAGCTGGTGTCCTATAATGTGATAGAAGCCTTTTTCAAGTAACAGCCAGTTCTATTTGACTATTATAGAAAATCTGTTATTGCTTTTAAAATTAAGTCAATTATGCCTTTATACTTAATTCCTGCTCCATTTCAGAAAACAAATTGTTTTTTTGTGATCAGATCTGTTAACTTAGAGCATAATTTATTTCTTGTAAATATCATGTCACTCATCGTTATCTTGTTTGGGGTTATGCTTGTATTGTGAAAAGCAGAATCAGCTTTCTGGATATTGCTTTCTTGTGAGAAAGGAAACGTGTATGCAGAGCAGCACCCACTTTCCCAATACTATTTCAATTAAAACCACCTAACATTGTGTCCAGACAGCCTAGCTTTTTGAAACTTATCTTGCCACATATTATGTATGTGGAGTCCTCACCAGGGGATCTTGTATCGCTGCATAGATTATATCATCCTTATGAATTGTTATTTTTATTATTGAATGCTGCAGTGGAGTCAGCCTTCACACCTGCAGTTGGCGTCTGTGTTGTCCAGTGTTCATTTATGTAACTGTTCAAAGTTAACCTTATACAGGCTGTTGTTTTGTTGTCGCTGCCTGTCCATGTGATTCTCCTGGCCTTGACCCAGATCTGCAGCCCTGCATGATGCTCAAATCAGTTGCACACCTGGCCCTGCCCTGCCCTCAGCTCCTGCTGCACACTTGCTCACCATGTTTTTGGGTGTAGGCACACTCAAACCTCAGCAGCTGAGCACTGGTATGCTTTTGTTTCTGAGCAACACACACAAAATGCTGGAAGAACCCAGCAGGTCAGGTAGCATCTTTGGAAAAGAATACAGTTGATGTTTCAGGCCTAGAATAATACTCCAGAGTTTTGTTTGTGTCGCTTGGATTTCTAGAATCTGCATATTTTCTCTTGTTGGTTGCAGGAACATTGGTTCTTGTCTACCTGATCTTCCATCTCTCCCCATTATCGTAGTCATGTTCTTGATGTTTAGCAATTGTTTTCATAAATGATCTGATCCCAATGGAAAGCACATGGTTGTAGGGAGGTCAAGATGTGCTTTGTAGTAGGATACCGTTGGACATGGTGGAAGTTACGGAGATTGATGTGCTAGATATGGAAGCTCCTGTGGTGGTAGTGAAGGACAAAGGTACTTATGATGTCAGGAAGAGATAGAGGAGAAGTGATTGAGGGCAGCAATGATGGCAGTGAAAGGGAAATTGTCTTTTTCCTTTATTCTGTAATTTTTGTGGATTTCAACTGGCCTAGCAGAGTATTCATGACAATGTTTGATGAAAGAAAATTCACTTCTATTTCTTAATGTACTATCTTGACCCTATTTTCCAGTTTCCCCAATGTACTTGCTTTTGAGAAGCTTTAAGTTCAAAATATACTATTTTTCAGGTTCTTGGTTTTCAGTGCTGCAGTCCAACATCATTCCAGCAATTGTCTGCAATTTGCTCTTGGTGCTGTATCAAATTTTCATATTAAACATATTGCAGAAAAGTTAATTTTAATTGAACATCAACAAACAACAGGAATTCTGCAGATGCTGGAAATTCAGGCAGCACACATCAAAGTTGCTTTCACCAGCAACTTTGATGCTTAAATGAACATGTTCAGTTTTAAGTATATGATTTGACATCATGAAACAAAATTTTCTCCCACTTGTTTCAGAAGCAGGTGCAATATCACTGGCATGCCATGAAATTTGTACATAGTAGTGCAAAAAGGAAAGGGAAAAAATAGTGAGGTAGTGTTCTTGGGTTCATTGTCCATTCAGAAATCTGAAAGTGGAGGAGTAGAAGCTGTTCCTGAAACACTGAGTGTGAGCCTTCAGGTTGCTGTACCACTTCCTGAATGGTAGCAATGAGAAGAGGGTATGTCCCAGGTGATGGGGTCTAATGATAGATGCCACCTTTTTTTGAGGCATCGCCTTTTGAAGGTGTCCTCTATGCTGTATGATGCAGCTGGCTGAGTTTACAACTTTCTGCAGCTCTTTCCGATCCTGTGTAGTGGCCCCTCCATAGCAGACAGTGATGCAAACAGCTAGAATGCTGTCCAGGATACATCTGTAGAAATTTAAAGAGGTTTTGGTGATATACTCAGTCTCCTCCAAGTCCAAATGAAATATAGCCATTGTTGTGACATCTTTGTAATTGTATCAATATGTTGGACCCAGAATAGATCTTCAGAGATGTTGACACCCAGGAACTTGAAACTGCTCACCCTTCCCACTGCTGATCCCTTGAGGATTGGGTGTGTTCCCTCGACATCCCCTTCCTGAAATTAACAATCACTTCCTTGGTCTTACTAATGAGTGCAAAATTATGATTACAATACCACTCAACCAGTGGATCTATCTCATTTCGGTGTGTCTCCTTGTCACCATCTGATGTTCTGCAAGCAGTCGTGTCATCGGCAAATTTATAGATGGCGTTTGAGCTGTGTCGAGCCACACAATTCTGTATGTAGAGAGGAGAGCTATAGGCTAAGCATGCATCCTTGAGATGAGCTGCTGTTGATTGTTACTGAGGAGGAGATGTTATCTCCAATATGCACAGACTGTGGTCTCTCAGTGTGAAAGTCAAGGATCCATTTGCAGAGGGAGGTACACAGGCCCAGGTGTTGGAGCTTGTTTGTTTGTACTGTGGGTATGATTGTGTGGAACACTGAGCTGTAATCAATAAATAACAGCCTGATGTTGCTGTTATCTAGGTGATCCAAGGCCAAGTGGAAAGCCAGTGAGATTGCATATGCTGTAGACCTTTTGTGGCGATAGGCAAATTGTGGCAGGCCCAGGTTCTTGTTTAGGACCCACCTCTCAAACTCTCAAAGCACTTCATCACAGTTGATATGCGTGTCACTGGGTGATGGTCGTTGAGACATCTCACCCTGTTCATTGTCGCCCTTATGAAGCAGGTGGGAACTTCGACTGCAGTAGTGAGAGATTTATTTTAAGACTCATTCCACTGAGATGCAACACTGAGCGTCATAGGAAGTCATTCCTGCCTGTGGCCATCAAAATTCACAACTCCTCTCTTGGAGGGTCAGACACCCTGAGCCAATAGGCTGGTCCTGGACTTATTTCCTGGCATAATTTACATATTACTATTTAATTATTTATGGTGCAACTGTAACGAAAACCAATTTCCCTCGGGATCAATAAAGTATGACTATGAATATGTCCTTTAACACTCCTGCAAGGTTGTTGGTACAGGTTTTCAGTGCCCACCAGGTACGCCATTAGGGCCTTTTGCCTTGTGCTGATTCACCCTCTTAAAAGACATTCTTTCTCAATTCTGTTTCTGATCTAAAACTGATGTTTTTGGCACGTTTTGCCTCACCTTTTAACTCTACTGTATTTAACTCCTGAGTATAAGTAGGAAAGTAATCTGCTGTATACAAGGCTGTGGCTTTGTAATTAAATCATTTGGATCATGGCTGAACTACTTTAACTATCTTTTTTATTCTTACATCCTTTGGTGAACCACAGTTCATTCCTAAATCTAGGATATGACTGGGGATATGATTAGGCTAGTTTCCCTGGGCCTCCGGCAGAACTCAGGCCATTGAATGGAGAGAATGTGGAGAGCCTGAGACCAGTAACCCGTGGGTGTGAGGAGCAGCAGTTTGGATTGTCCTGCCCATGTGGACAGGATTCAGTATTGAGGCATTTGTGTAGAACTCGGGTAGTACTTTCCTTTGACAGCAAGCTTTCTGTGATAAAAAGGTGGATTTTTGCATGTCCACTGATTCACCTGATTGACAAGTTACGTCAAAGCTGAATTAAATCATTTGAGGTGATATGCAGATTTTAGTTTCGTTTTTATTTTTGGCTCTCTGTTGTTTCTACAGATCCAAATATCAGTAGCCCCAGAGTTGATCATAAGTGTTGTCTTGTAAATTGTAAGTGCAGGCCAACTGTGGGTAACCAATTGTATTCACTTTTACAGATATCCATAAGTCTATTTTGACTGTTGGGAAAACCAATGTATTTTATAACCACACTTACAGGGTACTGAAATGAACAGCATGAAGACTGATGAGAAAGAAAAATTACTAAAAGTAGAGAAATAGACTGTGCGTAGTAGGAATGAACATGTGTACATGCACCAGACTTATGAATTTCATAGCATTTTGGCAGCTTGTTTGAGTGAACGGGTATCCAGAAATCTGCCATTTGTAACCCTCAGGTGACTGTACACTGTTCACAACCTCATGCTTTCTCATGCCAATGTGCCTCCAATGTCACTGTGGACATCCATCTATGTATATAAGCTATCTTATTTATATTTATTGTACTACTTATCATTGTGTTCTTTATCTTACTGTTTTTTTTCTATGCTACATCGGATCCAGAGTAACAATTATTTCATTCTCCTTTACACTTGTGTACTGGAAATGACGCTAAGGATCTTGAAGGTTGCCTCACGATTAATGTAAATTATTTTAGAGATTTGAGGATAAGCAGTATTCTTGGGAATACGCCTTTAAAATTCCTTAGTATTTAAAACTGCTTTTCAAGAGGAAAGTCGGGGTAGAATTGTTCTCAGAATGGGGCTATTTGAATACTGTTGAGTTGAAGATGAGCATACTTGTTCATTTCTAACCATTTATTATTCAGAAAATAATCACATTAACAGACATCCCACCTCTCCCGGAAGTTCCGGGAGTCTCCCGCATATTGATAGTGGCTCCCTGATGCTCAGAAATTATATACAACATCCTGGAAATCGATTTTTTTTGAGAGCGAGAGAGAGAATGCGAGAGAGCCATGGCAGAGTGTTTTAAAAAAATAAAACGTACTTCACCCCAGACTACACTAAATTGTACCCCTGCTTAATAGGGGTCAAAACTAATGACAGTGTTGCTCGCTGCACTGTTTGCAAAAGTGACTTTTCTATTGCCCATGGTGGATTAAAATGTAAAAGACATGTTGAGGTGAGTTTAACAGGTGTCATTCATTAATTAGCATAGCTAACGTTATTTAAACTAGCTGGCTTGCTGCTAAGGAGCTACTCTATTGCAGATATCTCACCTCTCCCAGAAGTTCCTGGAGTCTCCTCCAAATTGGTGGTGCTACCTCCCTGAAATGAGTTATTGCAGGGTGGGATGTCTGCATTAAGGTGAAAGAAAAAAAAATTATGTTGAGATGAGATGGAGAGACAGAATTCTGCTCCTGGAGTATAAAGTCCACATGGATCATTTGAGTGGTTTCTGTTCCGTACTTCAGTGTAGTTCTGTAATCTATTTCAATTCTCTAACACCAAGAGATAAAAGGAACCTGTGAACTTGTTGACAAAGGCAAAATCTACGTGAATACCTGAATGTAGATCATTAGGTTGCAAGTGGAGTGTTTTGCTTTAACTGGGTGCTTGCAAACAGTGATGCTGCAAGCAGCTTGCTTTGAAGTGCAATCTACAGATATTAGCTGGGTAAGATGGTTTTGAGTTAGCATTAAAATTTACTGATGCACATCATTGCACTGTCTAACGGTGCACTGCTGCTGGACTCTTCAAATAATTGAATTTAACCCATAAAGCCTCCAGTACAGTATTTGAATATCATCAATATTTGCAAGAATATAAATGCAACTATCAGTAATAAATATCTGAAAGTTGATGAATTGGTGTTCATAAAACCTCAAATAGATGTTGCACACTGGATGTTTGTCAGTCTTTGTAGTTTTCATTGATTCTATTGTATCTCTTTGTCCTACTGTGAATGCCTGCAAGAAAATCCATGAGTAATATTTGGTGACATGCATACTTCGATAATGTACTTTGAACTTTTGAACTTTCAACTGGATTTTAAATAGCACCTCTGGCAGTGTTTGTCTTACTGGTTCACTTTTATGTTGCTGTTGGGTCAAACCTTAGCAAAGGGAACTGGCATTAACTGTATATACTTCCCCTGCATGTAGAGCAACTTCCTGGCTGACCCATTTCTGCATTATACCAGAACAGAACTTTGTCAGATGTAATTATTGTCACATGTACCCAGGTACAGAGGGAAAAACTTGCTTTTGCATACCATCCATACAGATCTTTTCATCACAATATAATTGTTATGAATTGTTATGCAGTGCAGTCAGACATTAAGGTGCAAGACCTTCATGTTTTTGGTCTTCAGTTATTGATCTATCGAAGTCTGTATTTCTCACATTGAGAAATCTCTCTCTGTACTTGAGCAGAATAGTAAACTTGTAAAGTTACTGATGTGTAATAAAATACGAGAGTGGAAGAGAAGTAATTGTACAAATGCAGAGTAATATTTCCTAATTCTAAACAATTGAGATAATTGTAATTTAATAGTCATACAGCTTAGAAATGGGCCATTTGGCCCAACTGAGCCATGCCAGCTACCAGGCACCCTTCCACATTCCATCTCCCAGCAGTTGGTCCAACATTTTCTATGTCTAAACATGTCAAGTGTCATTCTTTAAATGCTTTCAAAGATCATGCTTTAACCACTTTCAGGCAGTGCATTCCAGCCATTCTGCATTCTCTGAGCCAAGTCTCTTCCGAATTTTTTCCTCCCTTATTCTAAATCAGGGTTTCCCTACCTGGGGTCCACAGAACCCTTGGTTAATGGTAGGGTCCATGGCATAAAAAAAGGTTGGGAAAAGGGTGGGGGGGTTGGTTTTCAGGTGTCTGCTCTACCTGTGCACCTCAGTTTTATTTATCATGTCTGCTGGTAGCCTCCTTTGTTCCAGGAAGAATAGATCTACTTTTTCTAGTCTCTCATAATTAAACTGCTCTATTCCAGATGACATCCTGGTGAATTTATTGTTTTACCATCAGTTCTGCTGTGGTGGGTATCTGATGTGAACTCCAGCCTACTCCATTGCTCTGCCAGGATGTGGTTTGGGGCTCAGAATTCTCGTATGCCCCCACTGCTATAGAATGGTTACAGTAACAAGCTCAAGAGCATGACTGGGGAGAGCTGTGAAACTAGGTGGAGATGGTAGCCTTCAACACATCCATCAGGCAGCGATGAGAGGCTGCAGGATCCAGGTGATCATCCAACATGTGGAGTAGCAACTGATGGTCCCAAAAAATGGCCTGTACCTATCGTAATTGCCTGGATACAGCTTGAGTCCCACATTTCAATGCTGAGCGGCAGTGCTACTTACTCCAGCTTGCCCAGCACTAGCCATCAAAAGATGTCCTCTTACTGTGGGGGTAATGGATAATATAATTAGAGAGCCTCTGAGACATTGCTTAAAACATATTGCACAACAGTCCTGGGTCTATGCAAATGTTATGACATGTACTCTTGCAAGTGTTTTATTTACTGACTTGGTCTGATTCACATCAGGCCAACCCACACAGCGATGAAGTTGCCAGTACATTACTGTAGGAGTGCTTCATTTCTGACTGTCAGAGCAGATGTCTTCTATATAGTAGTTTGTGGGTATGCACCTGGAGTATTGAGACTACAGGACTAGGTGCTTTCATGAATCAGCACTCTCGGCAGAACTAAGGGGGTAGGTTAGTGAACCATAATTGCATTGGCTGTAACATCTAAATCTTTTAATGATTTCTATTTTGCCACCATCTATTTAAATTTCTTTTGAAATTTAGTTTGAATTGAATCTGACTGTTGTGATCCTGTTGGATGGGGTAAATATTCAATAAGGAAAAAAATTACATGAAACATTAGCTTATTTAATTCTTTTGGAGGTACATTGAGTTAAACCATATGGACCGGACTGATGTAAGTGTAGTTCCTCCAGCATTTTGTGTGCATGGATGGTACATAGCCACCTCCCTAATGGGAGTGGGACAAACAGTCCATGAGCAGGGTGGGTGGGATTCTTCTTGATGTTACTAGCCCTTTTCTGGCACCTTCCTTGTATATATGTCCTTTTTGGCAGTTAAATTGGTGATGGTGGTGCATTGGTCAGTTTTAACTACCCATTGGAGAACCCTCCTGTCAACCACAGTGCAGTTTTCATACCACGCAGTGATGCAACATGTTGGGATGCTTTCACTGCACATCTGTAGAAGGTTATGAGTATTGATGTGGATAGTTCAGCTCTTTTCAGTCTCCTCAGAAAGTGAAGGGTGTTGGTGAGCTTTCCTGATTGTGTAGGATGCATACTGGGGCCTTGAGAGATTGTGAGAAATGTATTTTGAACTTCTGTCTCCACAAATACTGTCCAAGCTGAATATGAGCTGTCAATACTTTTGGACTTCGACAGTGTATGCAGGCTTTAAGTTACAAAATATTCTTTAGTTCATTTAAAGAAAAGTGCATACACTTTTGTTCACAGCCAAAAACATTCGGGTTGAATGGAAAATGTAATTTAGAAGCTCTTGAGACATTGCTTAAAATATCCTGCATGGCAATCCAGGATCAATGTAAATCTTGTGACATGAGATCCTGCAAGGATTTTATTAACTAATTTGGGCTTAATTAGGGTTTTGTACAGCATGGCAGCTAAAGTAGGCAGGTCATCACTACTGAGCATTCAAACCAACAATCCTGCAACACGATGGTGTGAATAATCATGAGAATTGTGCTCATTCTGAACTGAAATGGTTGTGGTACCTCTGCTTTGTTATGGTTGGCTTTTAAACATTTTTCAGTTTGTTTGCTGTTGCATTTTGTGTATTTTATTTTTGCAATGAACAAACTCTTAGATTCTGAGAGAGCAGTCAGATTGTAGAAACTATTTTTTTGAGATTGAAAAGCCCTGTATCGAAGCTGCATCATCAAAACTAGCCATTCTGTTATGTGGCCTATTGAGCGTGCCAGGTGCACAGTGCTGTCGGTTCAATAAGCCAGGCTTAGTTGTTCAAGTACTAATTGCGTAAACCCTCAATATTTACCCCATTCTTTTCCCTATAGTTTGCAGTCCATTAAATAAAGGAGTGGTATTCCATAGTTCTGAATGGTGCTTAGAAAAATATTTCTTCACTCCCTCCCCCATCCATTTGTGTCTTCCCTCTCCTGTTCTCCCTTTGAATGTTTGTGGGACTTTTTTTTTATGAATTGATTGCAGTGTGCAGATTTGCAATTTTACAGAAAGCTTACAAAGAGCCTTGCTACATTGAGCAGCATGTGCTTTTATATCACAAACAAGAGAATATCTGCAGATGCTGGAAATTCAAGCAACACACACAAAATGCTGGATGAACTCAGCAGGCTAGGCAGCGCCTGTGGAAAAAGGTACGGTTGACGTTTCGGGCTGAAACCCTTCAGCAGGACTAAAGAAAAAAAGCTGAGGAGTAGATTTGAAAGGCGGGGAGAGGGGAGAGAGAAACGCCAGGCTACAGGTGAAACTGGGAGGGGAGGGGGAGGGATGAAGCAAAGAGCTGGGAAGTTGATTGGTGAAGGAGGGCCATGGAAGAAGAAGAAGTGGGGTGGGGAGAAGCATCAGAGGGAGGCGATGGGCGGGCAAGGAGGTAACATGAGAGGGACAAGGGGATGGGAAATGGTGAGGGCTGGGTGGAGGCGTTACTGGAAGCTGGAGAAATTGATGTTCATGCCATCAGGTTGGAGGCTACCCAAACGGAATATAAGGTGTTGTTCCTTCAAACTAAGTGTGGTCTTATCTCGACAGTGGAGGAGGCAATGGATGGATATATCGGAATGGGAAGTGGAATTAAAGTGGTTGGCCACTGGGAGATCCTGCTTGTTCTGGCAGATGGAGTGGTCTCCCAGTCCACGTTGGGCCTCCTGGCACTTATCCTTGCAAGCAGAACAAATGCTTCAGCTGCCCCTACACTACCTCTCTCACTACCATTCAGGGCCTCAAACACCCCTTCCAGGTGAGGCAACACTTCACCTGTGAGTCTGTTGGGGTTGTATACTATGTTTGGTGCTCCCAGTGTGGCCTCCTGTATATCGGTGAGACCCAATATAGATTGGGATACTGCTTCGCTGAGTGTCTGCACTTTGTCTGCCAGAACAAGTGGGATCTCCCAGTGGCCAACCATTTTAATTCTACTTCCCATTCCCATTCCGATATGTCCATCCATGGTCTACTCCACTGTCGGGATAAGACTACACTTAGGGTGGAGAACAACACCTTGTATTCCATTTGGGTAGCCTCCAACCTGAAGGCAGGAACATCGATTTCTCAAACTTCCAGTAATGCCTCCACCCACACCCCCCCCCTCACCATTTCCCATCCCCTTGTCCCCCTCTCATGTTATCTTCCTTGCCCACCCATCACCTCCCTCTGGTGCTTCCACCACCACCCCCACCTTCTTCCATGGCCTTCTGTCACTTTCACCAATCAACTTTCCAGCTCTTTTTTTCATCTGTCTCCCTCCTAGTTTCACCCATCGCCTGGCATTTCTCACTTTCCTCCCCACACCTTTCAAATCTATTCCTCAGCTTTTTTTCTTCAGCCCTGCCGAAGAGTTTCGGCCCAAAATGTTGACTGTACTTTTATCCATAAATGCTGCCTGGTCTGCTGAGTTCCTCCAGCATTTTGTGTTGTGCTTTCACATGTAGGGTGAGAAATTTGATGCAATCCAGCTTAGGCTGTTTGAAAACCTGGAGGTTTTTAACAACCTCTCTGGAGGTGTTTGGCCTTCTTTCCAGGGTTTTAAAAAATTTTATTTCACAGCTTTGAGAGAGCTGTCTGTCAGACTGACAACTCAGTATAGCACAATTGTTATCTGAATGAAAGTAGTGGGCATGATCTCCTCAAAGTGAAAACCAAATCTGAACTTTGGTCTATTTAGTTTTGCTCATTTAAAACAAATAACACCTGTCATTGTAAATAAGTAATTGAAAAAAAGCACAGAATGAAACTGTAAATATGCCTCAAAAGGTCATGCAACCTTTTATCCACTATATACATTGGAGTGTCAGAGATTGGAGTTCAATTCTGGCATCCTCTGAAGGAAAGTTTGAATGTTCTCCCTGTAAGTGCATGTGTTTCCTCCAGGTGCTCCAGTTTCCCCCCCACAGTCCAGAGACTTAACAGTTTGTAGGCCATTTGGTCATTGTAAATGGTCCTGTGATTTAGCTGGGGTTAAAACAGTAGGTTGCTGGGTGACTTGGCTCAGTGGGCTGGAGCGCCTTTCCACACCATATCTCTAAATAAAATAAAAATATTAGATCCTGAAGATATGGAAGGAAAAATTTGCTTTCTGTCTGAATTAGACGTAAACTGATTTGTTTATTGATGTAGGATTTGAACTATCTTCCGCAAATGCTTGTGGAATGCTTGCGAGAGTTGCAATCTTGCAATCTTCAACTGGAAGACCAGAGGATGAAAATTTGAGATCAGTGAATATGGTGACAATATATTTAATCTAATGTGTATTTTAAGTGCTCATCCTGTGCCCATCGTTCATTTTAGGCTTCAAGCTTTCAATTTTTTTGTATGAGAATAATAGCCTCTTTGCTCATTGCCCATCCCCCACTGTCAGCTGCACTTAATTATAAATGATCTGACTAGTATGGAATCGCCCTGAATGAAAACGTGGGTCTGTGAATTGGTCCTCTGACTAATCGCCTCCTGTTGTAGCAAGCAAGCAGCGTGTAGCCAGCTCCGTGTGTCTGCAGTCGTTTAATGCAAATGCAAATTGACTCTTTGTGTCTCATATCTGAGACCAGCAGGTCTATGTAGACTAGAACCAACTAATATAAATGGATAAGCACAATGTGCAGAGGTCAGCATTCTGAGATCAGGAAAAAAGAAGCATCTTAAAGCCATCTCCAGTAATGACCAGGGAGGCAAACAAGGTAACATGGATCAGCAAGCAATTTAAAAAATTACAACCGAGTCGACTTGGTGTGTATTTGCGTCGTTCATTGTTGGATAGGGAAAGATAGGCACCAGCATGTGCTCTTCGAGCAGAGTACAAATGAATTGAAAAATATAATTTATCAATATAACTTTCCTTACCCTGTTTCAGAGGTTTGTGTGTTGACAAATTTCTGGTGGTGCTGACTGCATGGCTGGATACAGGAAATGGTATCATTTAGAATTTGTTCATTAGCTAGTAATATGTTTGCATCAATCTGACGATGATTTCTAATTCCTTTTTTTCCTATAAGTACCCTTTGAGTTGGTGCTGATAGCACACGGGCATTTTCCATTTACAACACATTTAATTAGAGCCATACATGATAAAAGTGGCCTCTTGTCATGGCATAAACTATTTTGTAATGTAGAAAAATGCCATTCACCCTATTGTAACTAAGCTAGCTTTTTCAAAACTATCAAATTAATCTGTCTTTTCTACATAGAATTGCACATTCCCCTCTTAAAATATTAATTTAACATCCTTCATAAAATATGAAGGAGAAAATATCAGACAACAGGAATTCTGCAGATGCTGGAAATTCAAGCAACATACATCAAAGTTGCTGGTGAACGCAGCAGGCCAGGCAGCATCTATAGGAAGAAGCGCAGTCGACGTTTAAGGCCGAGACCCTTCGTCAGGACTAACTGAAGGAAGAGTGAGTAAGGGATACTCTTCCTTCAGTTAGTCCTGACGAAGGGTCTCGGCCTTAAACGTCGACTGCGCTTCTTCCTATAGATGCTGCCTGGCCTGCTGCGTTCACCAGCAACTTTGATGTATGTTGCGAGAAAATATCAGAAGCTGTTTTGTACAAAGAATTTTGTTAGGGGATGTTAGGGGACATCCTCAATTTCTCAGTGCTGTAGTCAGAGGTTCCCAACCTACTTCAAAAGAACAACCATCATACTAGTGCCAAGAAGGTCAGGGTGAGCTGCTGCAATGACTGTCACTCAGTGGCACTCGAGTATACTTTGAGGTGCTTTAAGAGATTGGACATGACTAAAATCAGCTTCTGCCTCATCAAGGACATGGGCCCTCTACAATATGCCTATTGTCACAATAGGTCAACAGCGGATGCAATCTCAGTGGCTCTCCATTCAGCCTTGGATGGCTGACAATAGAAATACTGAAGTCAGGCTGCTGTTTATTGATTATAGCTTAGCGTTCAACATAATCATATCCTCAGACCTAATCAACAAGCTCCAAAGCCTGGACTACTGTACCTCCATCTGCAACTGGATCCTTGATTTTCTCACAGGGAAACCACAGTATGTACAGATAAGGATTAATACCTGCTCCTCACAGTCTATCATCAGTGACATACCTCAAGGATGTGTGCTTAGCCCATTGCTCTATTCTCTCTACACCCACAATTGTGTGGCTAGGCACAGCTCAAACACCATCTGTAAATTTGCTGACAACATATCTATTGTTGGTAGAATTTCAGATGATGTAGAGGAGATGTACAGGAATGAGGTAGATCAGATGGTTGAATGGTATTGCAGCAACAACCATTGTCAGTAAGACCAAGGAATTGATTGTGGATTTCAGAAAGGGGGATCCGAGGGAACAGAAATCCCAAGTTCCTGGGTGTCAGCATCTATCCTGGACCCAACAGGCTGACGCAATCACAATGAAGGCACAACAGCAACTATATTTCATTTGGAATTTGAGGAGAATTTGTATGTCACCAAGGACACTCGCAAATTTCTACAGATGTGCCTTGGAGATATGTTGCATCACCATCTCGTATGAAGGGGCACTGCACAGGATCAGAAAAAGCTGCAGAATGTTGTGGTCTCAGCCAGTTCTTTCATGGGCACTAGACCCCCCCTCCCCCCCAACATTGAGGACATCTTCAAAAGGCGATGCTTCAAGAAGGTGGCATTCATCATTTAAGACCCCCATCACCCAGGGCATGCTCTCTTCTCATTGCTACCATCAAAGAGGAGGGATGTGAGCCTGAAGGCACGTACTCAATGTCTCAGGTACAGCTTCTTCCCCTCTGCCATCAAATTTCTGAATGGACAATGAACCCAAGAACACAACCTTAGTATTTTTCACCCTCTTTTTGCACAACTTATTTAACTTATTTTTCTTTGTTTACATATGCTTATAAGTATTACAATGTACTGCTACCACAATACTACAAATTTCACGACATATGCCAGTGATATTAAACTTGATTCTGATTCGGATGTTCTGAGAACCTGAGCGGAACTTCAACCAGATTATTTTTATTTTCTCCATAGGTATTATTGGTAAATTTACCCATTTACCCTCTCCTTGTTGCCTGTAGTACTACGAGTACTTTGACCTCCAATATCCTGCTCATATGTGGAATTGTGACTTGGTTCTTGGATAAATTTTTGCAAATTATCAAACAAAGGCTGGGAGCCAGACTTCTGGATCTCATCATGATTGGACAATTCTAAGTTAATTTGAGCATTCTTAATTGATGGTAGAATTAAGATAGGCTAATTCATGAGAATTGATAATTAAATCTTATTTATCAGGAAATTACTCAGATAAATTTGCTGTTCTATTTAAGGGCCACCATAATTAACAATTTTTTTTAACTGCTTGGTTGTTTTATTTGTTCTTGTGGCCATATCAATATCACAGGTTGGACCACAGTAGAACTCCTCCACAGGAAATAATGGAATTAATATCCTTGGATTAGTAACTTGTTTGAAGTCACAGTTTGCTAAGAAGCTTTGGAGCAGTCTGGAGGAATAAGCATATTTAGCCAGCTTGCTTCATCCCCTATTCTTACTTCACATGCTTTTTCCTATCATTCAAGAATTGTCTTCTACGCACATGCAAGAGAGGCTCAGTGGTGCGGAACAAATTATGTCAGTATATATGTATACAATGTATTCCGGTTAATTGGAACACATTGGAACCAGCACACTTTGGCCCAGCTAAACAGTTGCCCCAATTAGCCAATGTTTCATGGTAATAGTTAAAAAGGTATTTTTAAAAAAAGACGAACTACCACTTAACTGAGTAACAGTTAACTATTTAGATGAAATACAGAATAAATTAGAACAATGCCAATGCTACTAAAGCTCTGTAAAGCTGTGTTCCTAACAGTTATTGATGGAAGAATTCATCATTGTACACTGCCATGTATTGGGTTACTCTGGAGGGGTTGTCCCTCTGTTGGAGGGGCTTGTGTCCATTTAGGGGCAGCTCACTCTCTTTTTGGTCCCCACTCAGCTTTCATCTGTGACTGCATGTAGCTGTTTGCATGTGACAGCTGCCACACCGCTTCGACAGGCGGGCTAAAGCAGTGAGGGTAGCTGGCAGTCCTTGTATCCTGGTGAAATAGGGACATGTGTATCCTAGCATGTGAAGTCCGCTCCAGTGGTCTGGGCAAATGAGATCAACAGCGATCTAATGATTAAGAAGGCAGGTTCTGCCATGCTTCATGGAGAGTGAAGGTCATGATAAGGCACAGAAGTTGTCATGGTTATCAACTGCAACCAAGAAAGATCACAGTTTGTGATGGCTAGTCATACTGGTGGACCTGGACTTCTGAGGTCACAGAAGTGGAACTGTCCCAGTGCCACAGCTTTTCCACTTTTAAAAACTTTCCCACACAGGTTTCACTGTCACCGTCAGATATGATGGACAACCAACACAGTTGTTCTTCTGATTGACTGTAAATGAACAAAATTATTGCAGACAACCTAGAGCAGATAATGGGCTTCCTTTATACAATGCTTTGGGTGATTGCATCTTCCAAATCCATTTTCAATGTAGCATTTAAAGTGTTTGTTGATAGATTAAAATTCTTCGCAGTTCCTAACTTGCTGAAGTAATGAACTCGTTTTATTTTCGCTCGTGGCCATTTCTGGCATCTCCAAGCTTGATTGCTTGAAACTACAGTGAGCAAAATAGCTCTGAATTGTCTTGTTTCTCACCAACTATTAGTTAGATAAATCACTTTTTTTAACACAAACACACACAAATGATGCTATTCATGCTCAGCACAGTCTTGTGTCTAACGGCCATACAAGTTCAGGTGACTGATGCTAGGTAGAAATAGTTCAGCAACTGTTTCCTGTCCCAATTAAGCAGCAGAGTGCCCCAAATAAATGAAGGGAATCCATTTAAATAAATGAAAAGTGAAATAAGTGAAGCTATTTTCTCGATTAGTTTTTATTCTTTAAGAGTTGTTTCAAATAAGCAGCTATCCTAATTAACCAATGGACCAATTAACTGGAATCCACTATTTCAATGGGTATTTTTTCAATTTAATGAATACTTCCTATAAGATACGAATTAGACATGTTGAGTGAGTGGGCAAATACATGAAGTTATCCAACTTGCAAAGCGATAGGTTGAGTTATATCTTAAGTGGCAATAGTGCTGTGCAAGGGGATCTGGATGTTCTTGCACCCCAGTCAGTGAACACAAACAAAAGCAATGCTGGGAAATCTGAGCAGCTAAATGGCACTTAGGGCACAAAAAAACCTCAGTGGTCACTAAATCAAACAGGTAATCAGACAAATGGCGAAAAAGGCAAACGGTATGTTGACCTTCATTGCAGAATGACTTGTATCTTCATTGTTCTTTATTATTAGTATGTCTTTGTACAGTTTATAACACTTTGACAAGCCTATGCTTGGAAATATTAAGTGCAAATTTCCTTACCCAAGAAGGAATATACTTAATAAAGTGGGAACAAAATATAAGTTCACCAGACTAACTTTTGGATGGCATGACTAGAAATTTGACAACAAATCCTATTAAGATGTAAAGAACTTTGGTTCAGAGAATGAGTACAGGGAGGATTTTCTCCTGATAGAGGGATTGCCTGGAACCAAGGCTCTATCCTTGATCCATATTTAGAGACTGAAGTAACAGTATTTCTTATCTCAGGGTCCTGAATCTGTGGAATTCTCTGCAAAATGTCTTGGAGCCAAAGACGTGCTAATAGGGTAATTGGCTCCTGCTGTACCTCAGTACAGGTGGCAGTGTACCGATTGCCAATTACAGTGCATTCCAGTTACGTCTGGTTTAGTTTTTCTTTTCAGAGCTGTCCAAAATAAATGGCTGCCTCGATTAACCAATGGCTCAATTAACTGGAACCCACTGCATCTTGGAGTGCAGATAGTGGCAAAAGTCAAAGGATAGGTTAATGGGTATGTGGGAGAGTAGTTGTTCCAGGGCTGCTGGGAATGATGGGAGTCGGCCTGTATTTGATGGGCTACACTGGTGCCTCCTGTCTTATAAAGTGTCTCTGAATACATTTAAGATGGATGTAAATTTCTTGCCATAAAAGCATAGGGGGAGAATACAGATATAGTGTCAGTATTGAATGGTGGAGCAAGCTTAAAGGGTGGAATAACTTATTTTACTCCTTCCCATTTATTTGAGGGCCTAAGTTATAGGGAAAGGATGAATAGGTTAGGACTTTATTCTCTGGAGCGTAGGAGGATGAGGGGAGATCTGAAGTTGTTTTTGTATACAAAATTATGAGGAGTATAGATAAGGTAAATGCAAGTAGTTTTTTTTTCCCCACTGAAGTTGCTTAGACAGGAACTAGAGGTCATGGATTAAGAGTGAAAGGTAAAATATTTAAGAGGAAACTGAGGTGGAACTTCACTCGGAGAGTGGTGTGAGAGTTGGACAAGCTGCCAGCGGAAGTGGTGGATGTGGACTTGATTGTAATGTTTAAGCAAAGTTTGGATGAGTACATGGGCGGAGGGGGTATGGAGGATTTGTGGTCCAGGTGTGGGTCAATTGGACTAGGCAAAATGGTAGTTCAGTACAGGCTAGATGAGCCAAAGGGCTATCTGTGCTATGTAGTGCTCTATGATTTTATTTCTAATCTGAGGTGAAATTTGGCTCACTGAAGTTTTTTGTTGAACATGAATCTTTAAAGCAGAGGGGGGAAAAGTTCTTGTTTTAATTTGGTCAATGGAGATACCCAGCTGTGTTTCAATGATCCTAAGTTGACAACATGAGCTGAGATGGGGATGTGAATTTTCCCAACTGTGATGAGGAATGGGAAACATTTTGGCAAAGACTAATTTTCTTATGTTTACGCAGTACATGTAGCGGGAATAAGAGGCGGCAGGTTACTTATGTTAATAAACATGACAAAGTCTGTAAATGCCGGAAACTCTAAGCAACACACAAAATGCTGGAGGAAATCAGGTCAGGCAGCACCTATGGAAATGAATTAACATTCGATGTTTCAGGCCGAGACCCTTCTTTGGACTGAAAGGGAAGAAGGAAGATGCCAGGATAAAAAGATGGGGCTGGGGCAGGGGAAAGAGGCTAGCTGGAATAAGTGAAACCAGGTGGGTAAGAAAGGTAAAGGGCTGGAGAGGAAGGAGTCTGATCGGAGAGGAGAGTGGACCATTGGAGAAAGGGAATGGGGAAGCTCAGGTGCCTGATGTTGGGTAGACAAGATAAACCAAACAATTTATTTGTAGCATCACCCACAATACTGGAGGACTCACAGCACTGCCGAAGTGTTTCAGCCCAAAATATCGACTGTAGATGCCTGGCCGACAGAGTTCCTCCAGCATTTTGTGTGTGTTACTTGGACTTGAAGCATCTGCAGATTTTCTCTTGTTAGTGAATTTATTTGTAGAAATGAGTCAGGCTGTTTGTGGGATCCATGGTCTTCGCAAGCTTCTCGCTTGCAGAGCATTGATTAACAATATAGTACAATGCATTTTGCTAGGGAAGTGATAAATCCAAACATACATAACAGATTTATAAGATCTAAGATGCAACTAGTGAAATCTTTGTATTTCCCGGAGAGAGGATTAGTGCATTTTTGACAAGACAGTTGATTAGCCCCAGTGGCCTGTGGTTTAAGTTAAATGTCTTACAATTAACGATTTTCTTTCAGTAAACTTGGCAATAACTGGTCAAAATAATTAGGAAAAGTGTTACTTATGAGCTGTCTTTAAAAATAGCAAATGTAATTAATAGTGATCTTTTGTGTAAAACTGCATCAGTTATTTAAAGGCATTGAAAATTGAAATACAAATTTATACCAGAACAAAACTTATCAATTCAAGGTGTGACCATCTTTTTGAGAAGGTTTGCTAAGCATTAATTATGGCTGTTTCATTATTCTTAAACATGACCAAAACCAAAGATTTTAGTTAGATGTTTGATACAGAAGTGAGAATTCATGACCAGAATTGCTGCATTCTTTGTAGCATTGTCTATAATCGAGTGAAGTCACTTGAACTTGTGTGAACTTCAGCTATTTATAAAGAAGTTGACCTGCATTTTTGACTAAAAATAAATCTTTCTATCTGTCATTTTCCTTGTTCTCTTCCTCCCTGCTTTATGAAATAAACTGTTTGGTTTCAGTTTCTTTGTTTCAGGAACTGATGCAAACGATGGGGTTATTCAAGGCGAGTGCTCACTGTGGAGGGAGACCTCTTGTGGATGTTTTTCTCTCAGTTCTTCCCTTCATACAAACAAAGAAAGATAGAACAGTACAGGAACAGGCTTTCCAACCATGATGCCAATTTAATCTAATACCAGTTATCTGCCCATGTTTAATATCTCTCGTATCCTTACCTATTTAAATGCCTTTTGAACATTAGTTGTCTGTTTCCACCTCCTCCTTGACAGTGTGTTCTTGTGAGTCTTTGTGTAAAAACTTGCCTTGTAAACCTTCTTAAAACTTTCCCACTTTCAACTGGAAACCTCCTGGTATTTGATATTTCCACCATAGCAAGAAGACTATCTTTGCTTCTTTCAGATTGACCCTCAGCCTCCTATGCTCCAGTGAAGGCTATCGAAATTTGTCCAGTCTTTCTATGTAGCTCAATTTGATGATCTCCTGTGACCTTTTAACCCTCTCAAGCCTTCACGTCCTTTGGGTGACCAGATCTGCACTCAAAGCTCCAAGTGTGGCCTGAACAAAGTACTATACAGCTGCAACATGACTTACTGACTGTTTGAAATCAGGAAAGATGTTTTCAAATGTGAATAAGCCCTGTCCCTAAACTTTCAGTAATTTTCGTACCATTGATGTGAGGCTCACCAGCCTATAATATGGTGGTTTGACCTTATTCACAGGAACACCATCGGCTGTTCAGTCCTCTGGGATCTTGTTGTGGTGATATAGAGCATACATAGATCTGTCATGATCTTAACAATCTGTTATCTTGCACACCGCCCCCAAATGTCTGCTCTGTAATAGGTCCTATTAGACTCTGAAGACTTGTGCACCCATGTCTTGATATCACCATACTCCTTCTTGATCTCACTACCCTCTGTCCTTTAGTGAATACTAATCTAAAATACTTGAACTTCGTCCATTTCATCTGTCATTGGCCACGGTTTCTTGACATGCTCCAATAATGTGAAAATTTGACTGCAGACGTAGAACCAACTAAAGTGGTTGTTGCCTGACTACATTTCAAATTGAAAATGATAACTCAGCAGTAAAGTTCAAATGCTGCTGTTCGATAGGTTCCCCGCACTGAATAGCGACGCAACCTCATGATCAATGGATCCCGTCTAAAATTTAGTCCATAACAATGACTTGACAGCTAGTTTGCAAAATTCATTATGAAGATGCTCTCCATGTATTCAGCACTTGGCTTTCACCTTGTTTGCAGGGCGTGCAGATTGAAATTTTAAAGCAAACTGTATTTAAAAAAACTTAAAACATGAGATTCTGCAGATGCTGGAAGTCCAGCGCAACACATACAAAATGCTGGAAGAACTCAGCAGCTCAGGCAGCATCTGTGGAAATGAATTAACAGGTGATGCTTTGGGCAGAGATCCTTCATTAGGGTTGGAAAGGAAGGGCAAAGAAGCCAGAATAAAGTGGGGGGGGGTAGAGGGAGTACAAGTTGGAAGGTGGTAGGAGAAGCCAGGGAGGTGGGGAGAGGGAGATGAAGTTAGAAGTTGGGGGAATGATAAGTGAAAAAAGTAAAGGGCTGGAGGAGAAGAAATTTGATAGGAGAGGTGAGTGGACCATGGGAGAAAGGAAGGAGGAGGGGCAGTAGGAGAGGTGATGGGCAGGTGAGGAGAAGAGGGCAGGAGATAAAAGTTTATTTTGATTCCCATAAGCATGTTCTGCCTCACTTTGGTTGAGGGGCAAACATGTTTAGGGAAATAAATAAAGTAGCATGTGCTGTAAATTTGAAATGAAAATGGTGCTGGAAATGCTCAGCAGGTAAATGCAGCATCAGTGGAAATAGAATCTTGTGCTTTAGGTCAAACACCCCTTTCCTCAATGTAGTTTGGTTATTTTACAAAATATTGTTCTTCAACTGCACATCACTTCCTAGAGTAGTAAGGATTCTTAAAACCAAAAATGATTTTAAGAGAATGAGCAATGGAGATGGGTGCTGACGCTTTGTTTCAATTGAAGTTTCCTATTAGTGTTTTTTAAAAAAGTCTGATATGTGCATCTCTGGGAAGACCAGCCTTGTTGCCCCATATAACATATTGATGAGCCGCCTTCCTGAATTGTTAAGTTCTTTGAGAAAATACTTGTGGAATGCTGATGAAGAATTCTGGGGTTGAATCACAACATGAGGTAGTAGTCATTTATGTCCAAATCAAGGTTAATGTATAACTGGAAGTGGTGTTTCTAAGGATCTGCTACCCTTTGTTGGCTGTGAAGGTGGTTGTTTTGGAAAGTGTTGCCAAGAAAGTGATGCCTGAAGTTTTACCTGCTGTATCATTGGTGTATCCAAAGCTATCTCAACTCTAAGCTGTGTTTACTCCCAGAGTGTCTCAACATTTCTGCCAACAAGATGTGCTTTAAGATCTATTTCAGAACAAGAAAGAACTAAACTATTTAACTCTTGTGATCTATTGCTTGTACGTGTTCCATATTGCTTTTGTATATTGCTAATAAAATCTGTCATAATTAAAATTGTCTTTAGATCTTGCACCACTTTAGTTTGTAGAAGAGTTGGAAATTATTAATGTCTTTTGTGTGACGATATTTGTGCTTTTAACATGTTAAACTTTACTCTTAAGTGCAAACTTTTTTTTACAATTCCAACTTTAGAAGTCAAAGCTAGCTCTCAGAAGCGCGTGCAGAAAAGATTAACAATATTACTTTGGCTGGAAGGCTTGAGTTGTGGAGGACAGGCTGTGGCTTTGCTTGGAGTGTAGGAAGCTGAAGCTGACCTTCATGGTATAAAACTCAGGGAAGGCAAATTAAACAAAATTAGGAAGGCAAAGATGATTCATAGAATATCAGTAGCAAATGAGATTAAGGGAAACCCATAGTCGTTTTATAAATCTTTTAGACTAACCATGGTAGGGCCCAAAGAGATGAGAGGCAATCTGTGAGTAAAACTGGAAGATATAGGTGAGGTTCTAACTGAATACATTGTAAGTGTTCTCAAAGAAAACAGTTAGTAGTTAGTACACTTGGCAAATTTTAGTTAAAATTTTCATTATGTACCTGGTCGGGCTCAGAAAACCTGTGTCAACCAACTGGTGGAAGTGTTCACGAAGATCTTCAGTCTCTCACTACTGTATTCGGAGGTTCCCACCTGCTTCAAAAGAGTGACTGCCATACCAGTGCCCAAAAAGAGCAGTGTGAGTTGCTTCAACAACCCATGGCACTGACATCTACGGTGATGAAATGCGTTGAAAGGTTGGCCATGGCAAGAATCAACTCCTGACTAAGCAAGGACCCAGACCTGTTGGAATTTGAGTATTGCCACAGTAGGTCTATAGCTAATGCAATATTACCGGCTCTCTACTTGGCCTTGGACAATAGTCATACCTATGTCAGATTGCTTTTTATTGACTACAGCTCAGCATTCAACACAATCATACCATCTGCTATAATGAACAAGCTCTAAAACCTGAGCCTTAGTGCCTGGAATCTTGACTTCCTCACCGGTGACTACAATCTGTGCAGATCAGAAATAACATCTCCTTGCAAATAGTCAACACTGGTGCACCTCAAGGCTGTGTGCTTAGCCCACTGCTCTATTCTCCACACCCACCATTGAGTGGCAAGGCACAGCTCAAACAGCATCTATAAATCTGCTGTTCTGGCAGAATATCAGATGGTGACAAGGCATACAGGAGCAGGATAATTCAGTTGGTTAAGTGATGTTGAAGCAACAATGAGTGTCAGTATTCAGTGTCAGTAAGACTATGGAATTGATTGTGGACTTCATCTCCCAGGACATGCCTTCTTCTCATTGCTACCATCAGGGAGGAGCCTGAAGACCCACACTTAACATTTCAGGAACAACTCCTTCCCCTTGCCATTGGAGTTCTTTGTGGGCAATGAACGTCCTCCTCTACTGTAAAGATGAAGCCACACTCGGGTTAGAGGAACAACACCTTATATTCCGTCTAGGTAGCCTCCAACTTGATGGCATGAACATCGACTTCTCTAACTTCCTCTAATGCCCCACCACCCCCTCGTACCCCATCCGTTATTTATTTATATACACACATTATTTCTCTCTCTCTCCCCTTTTTCTCCCTCTGTCCCTCTGACTATACCCCTTGCCCATCCTCTGGGTTTTTCCCCCTCCCCTTTTCTTTCTCCCTAGGCCTCCTGTCCCATGATCCTCTCACATCCCCTTTGCCAATCACCTGTCCAACTCTTGGCTCCATCCCTCCTCCTCCTGTCTTCTCCTATCATTTTGGATCTCCCCCTCCCCCTCCCACTTTCAAATCTCTTACTAGCTCTTCCTTCAGTTAGTCCTGACGAAGGGTCTCAGCCTGAAATGTCGACTGTACCTCTTCCTAGAGATGCTGCCTGGCCTGCTGCGTTCACCAGTAACTTTGATGTGTGTTGCTTGAATTTCCAGCATCTGCAGAATTCCTGTTGTTCATGAATACTATCTCATTGTTTTGTCTCTTTTTGGATTAATTTAATTTTCTTATTTATCTATACTTACTGTAATTTAATTTTTATCATTATGTATTGTAATGTATTGCTGTTGCAAAACATATTTCATGACATAAACAGTGATATTAAACCTGATTCTGATTCTGATCCTGATAAGAAGGATGTACTAGTATTTCTAATTCCAGGATGCTTTTCTTCCTTGACTAAATGTTGCTGCAAACAGGCACTGAGAACAAGCTGTTTTCCATCCTTTGTGTTATTATCAGTTATTTCGAGGCTTAGAGCGTACCTATCTGCACTGATTCTTCCCAAAAATAATTGTAAATATGTTCAAAGGTTCATTTCATGCACCCTTCTGTGCCTTGTGTCAAATTTTATTCTTTATTGTCAGAAATGGATAGTTTTTAACCTTGTACTTCCGATAATATTTAGTCATCGCAGCCTTTTGCCCCTTAAGGATATAAGCTAATACAGTCATATTCTATTCTCTTATCCCTCCCACTGACTTATGTTGTGAGCCATTAACCAATTTGTCAATTTATAATGGACATACTCTCATTGCTCGGAAGTCAGCTCAATCTAAATTGGGAATCTTAATAACCAACTATTTCATCTTTCTCCTTTCTGATCACAACCAAAGCCCTGATTATATAATTACTGTTATTTGGTAAATGTTCCTGAACCATCAAACTATTGACTAAATCTGGCTCATTTCTAAACCTAGCAAAGACTTGCCTCTTTGGTTGTCAGATATGTAACTTCACTCACTTCAGCTCTGAACTGATTCTCCAATTTACAGACTCAGTCTTTGGGACTCTTTACAATTCATATTCTTAGTATTATTTGATATTTGCACAATTGGTCATCTTTTGCAGTTTGGTTGTTTGTCCGTCTTTATAGTTTTTTGTAATTGCAATTGTATTTTATTTACCCTACAGTGGAAGGTGTATTGAGTTGTTGGTCAGTCTTTGTGTAGTTTTTCATTGAGTTGATTGTATTTCTTATTTCTACTGTGAATGCCCACAAGAAAATGCATCTCATTGTAGTATATGGTGATAGTTACATACTTCGATAACTTTGTTACTTTTGCATTTAGAGTGCATCAGTGACCTTGATGTTCTTGGTGAATGGAAGATCGTGGGTTTGAGGAGCTGCCAAAGACATTGATTGATTGTTCCTCTGTGTGTAGCTTTTAATTGATTGTGTTGTATTTCTTCTACTGTGAATGCCCACAAAGAAATGAATGTGGTTTGCGGGGTGGGGGCTGCAGTTTGGAATACTTAAACACAGTATCTTGACATAGGTTGTTCTTCAAACTGGATTAACTAGTAAGGTTGAACAATTGATCCTGTAGACATATTAAAAATACAGCAGCCCTTGGACTGAGCTTGTGCGGTGACTAAGTGTTATAGATTTAGAATTGGGCAGTCTTTGTGATGGAGGAGCTTAATGTATGAGCTTCCTTTGGAGAGGGGTGGTGTTGTTGACCATGCCAGAAGTTCTAAGGAGGAAGACAAGTATGAGGGATGGTGCAACACAAATTGAGTTGCAAAGCTTTGTATTCTTGACTTGCAAGTCATCTTCTGTAATTGCTTTTTCTAATTTTGTGATGTCATCTATTGTATTTAACTAATGTATGATGACCTCAAGTCAAAAAAATATATAGGAAGTCACCTTAGTCATACAGCACAGAAGTAGGATCCTTGGCCTAACCTGAAATAAGATATTCTAGCTCCCAAAATGTTGTATTTATGATGCGTAGAAATGCTACTGAATTGTAGATATTATAATTGAAATATTTTAATTTACATCTGAATGAACATGACAATATTGTTATATTGCATACAGTGGCATGCAAAAGTTTGGGCATCCCTGGCCAAAATTTCTGTTACTGTGAATAGCTAAGCGAGTAAAAGGTGAACTGAGCGTAGGGTATGCTGCTACGCCGTACTTACGGCGTACATTTGACGCACAAGTATAAATCAGCCTTGGGATTTTCAATTCTTCTCTCGGGGATTTTCACCCATTCTTCCTTGCAAAAGGCTTCTCGTTCTGTGAGGTTCTTGGGCCATCTTGCATGCACTGCTCTTTTGAGGTCTATCCACAGATTCTTGATGTTGTTTAGGTTGGGGGACTGTGAGGGCCATGGCAAAACCTTCAGCTTGCCTGTCTTGAGGTAGTCCATTGTAGATTTTTGAGGAGTGTTTAGGATCATCATCCTGTAGTAGAAGCCATCCTCTTTTCATCTACGGCTTTTACAGACGGTGTGATGTTTGCTTCCAGAATTTGCTGGTATTTAATTGAATTAATTCCTCTACTCGTAAATGTTCCCTGTGCCGCTGGCTGCAACACAAGCCTAAAGCATGATCGATCCACCCCCGTGCTTAACAGTTGGAGAGGTATTCTTTTCATGAAATTATGCACCCATTTTTCTCCAAACATATCTTTGCTCATTCCTGCCAAAAAGTTTTATTCAAAAGATTCAAAGGAACGTCTAAACAAGCCTGATGCATTTTGGAAACAAGTCCTGTGGACTGATGAAGTTAAAATAGAACTTTTATTTATCACCGAGAATCTGTGGATAGACCTCAAAAGAACAGTGCATGCAAGACGGCCCAAGAATCTCACAGAACTAGAAGTCTTTTGCAAAGAAGAATGGGCGAAAATCCCCCAAACAAGAATTGAAAGTCCCAAGGCTGATTTATACTTGTGTGTCAAATATACGCCGTAAGTACGGCGTAGCAGCATACCCTACGCTCTACTCTATGCCAACCCTATGCTGTAGCCTAACACGTTCCTCTCCCAAAATGTAACTGCGTCGCGGCATCGTAGACCGCAATAAATGTGATTGATCCACTTGGTAGCATCGCATTTCCTCCTACGCTGCAGTAGCTTCCCATTGGGCGACTGAAGGCCAGGGAACGAACTCTGGCTGCAATGCTTTCCATAAAGCTTTACAGACCTCCGAAATTATGGAGGACTCTGTGCTTGATGCCAGTTTGTAGCTAGCTGTTACAGCCTGTTGACTTCCACCTGAAGCTAAAATTCGAGTGGTGATTGCCAGTCTCAGAGTATACTGTGCATACACTGATGCGAAATAAATGGTTGGAGACGATGAACCAAATCGTCAAATTACCTGCCGACATCCGAAAATATTTGAAATACATTTCCTCATCCATGTCTCTCAGTGGCCGAACAAGCACAGAAAATTCAGCCTCCTTCAGTTTCAGCCGCCATTGTTTGAAGTTTGAGTTTCTTCGTGTTGAGTTTCCACACAGTGGCATAGAAACCCCACTGCTAACTAGTGCTTTGGCGATGAATTGCAGAGCGATGCAGACACACCAATGTACAAGTATAAATGCTCACCACAGCGTAGCCCACTTGCGTAGGCTATGGCGTAAGCTAGTGCGCACAAGTATAAATCATTCTTTAGCTGGCTATAAAAAAACGTTTACAAGCTGTGATACTTGCCAAAGGGGGGTGTTACTAAGTACTGCCATGCAGGGTGCCCAGACTTTTGCTTCGGGCCCTTTTCCTTTTTTGTTATTTTGAATCTGTAAAAGATGGAAATAAAAGTTTTCATAAAATATTAAAGAAATGTGTCATATTTAACTTTATGCCTTTTGGAAATCAGTTCATCTTTTACTTGCTTAGCTAATCACAGTAACAGAAATTTTGGCCAGGGGTGCCCAAACTTTTGCATGCCACTGTAAATGTTGAGGAACGGTTTAACATGCCTGGCTATATTTGGAAACTAGATGGGTACTTAATTTCTGTGTGAAAAGTTGCATCCTTTCTCATAAATTATGATGTTTCACACAAAATATAGCCCAAGACCCTGAGTCCATGGATGTTGCTGCAGACTTCAGTCAAACGCAATACAGCTCATCTTCTGCTGAGTGAACACTGGGAGGTAGCAACGACTCTAGCTTGGACACCAAGCCACACCACCCCTAGCACTCTGGTGAAGCGCGCTGACACCAACGTCTCTCTCCTGGGCAGCTGTAAGCAAGCAACATTGCAGCTTAAGGCCTAGTCCTTGCTATGACCCAGGCCACGCTGCGCCACCTCTGCCGCCCACCAATAAATTAGTGAATTGGACTTGCAGTATCCAACATTAACAATGTTCAGAGTCTTGTGATTACAAGAAAAGCGATTATTGGTGATCATTCACTGTTAGACTGCACACTGCTTTTGTGCACAGACTCTGTTTCTGATGCCAGTAATGGTATAATCGTGCCAAGTCCAGTTCCTTCAGTTTCTCTGCCAACAAGCAACTCCATGATGGGGTAGACCTGCAGTACTTTGAATTCTTAATGTTCAACAGCATCTCACAATAATAAAAAATACGTTTACGAAAGACCATAACACCTTCGGTTGACCCAGTGGAAGCAGTTGTGTCCAAGTGCACTGCCATCTTACTGGAAGACCTTGTGTACAAGCTGACTACCATATTTATTAATGTAGTAACTATACATAATGCTTTAAAATTTCAAGATTCCAAAACCCTGAATGAGACTATTCAAACTCAAAATAATGCTATTTCATTTTGATATTTTATGATCTGATCAGAGTTTTATCTTTGAATACAAATGTATAGATGATGAATCGCCTAATCCAACTGTCAAGCTAGAGCAGCTATATTACAGCTGGTTTCTGACAAACTCTACTTTTTACTTTGATTCTAATCTTGTTTTTAAGCTTGTACCATTTCTTGTATCCAGAAAGGATTCTTTAACTTCGTTCCAAAAAAGGTTTATTGTAATTTTTAGTGTCACGTCCTTGACTTCCTGAAAGCGGAATTAGTTTTTATCTTTTACTCCTGTTCTCTTTGATGAATGCAGCTGTTAATTTGTGTAATTCTTCCTTGGGGTTTATCTTTCAGAATTTGGCTGTGATTATGGGAATTGTAAACTGCCTTCCCTTCATAGTGTAATGAGGTGAACAAATACAGTGCTTTGAAAAAGTATTGAGTACCCCAACCCTTTGTTCACATAAATAACAACCAGGGATTTTGATCAATTTAACTGAGAATTTCTGTTTGTGAATCACATTTCCCCCCCCCCTCCCCCCGGTGGAGCCCCAAAAAAACGGAAAGTTATAAAGAATGAGAAACTAAAAATACAAAAATTGAAATGCCAGCAGTTGAGAAGTATTCACCAGCCCCCTTACTCAGTACTTAGTTGAATGACCTCTTGCACCTTTTACAGCCGGTAGTCTTTTTGGATAAGTCTATCAGCTTTGCATAACATGATGGAGCATGATTTGCCTATTCCTTGCAAAGTTACTCAAGCTGCGTCAGGTTAGCTGGGGAGAGGCAGTGGACAGCAGCCTTGAAGTCTTGCCAGAGATGTTCATTTGGATTAAGGTCAGGACTATGACTGCACCACTCAATTTTGTACATTTGAAGCCTCTTCAGGGTTGCTTTTGGTTGTTGTCCTGCTGAAGAACAAAATTCAAAGTAAGTTTATCATCAGCTACCCCATCTGGGTTACAGGCTTTTCATGGGTTCATCGTCCTGAAGTGGCCTCAGAGACTGAAATCACAGGATCATTTGGGGTTCTGAGAATTTGTGATGGTTTCTCCATGTTTTGATGATCAAAGCAAGCATAGAAGGCTGTGAGCTCATTTGAAAGCAAAGCCCTGTTGTTTCCTTTCGTCACTAGATGATACTTTATCAGGGGTGATAGCATTCAAGCTCTGCCACAACTGTTGAACATGCTTCGTTGATTGAAGTTTAGTCCGGGATTGCCATTTTGCTTGTGAGTTGGCTTTCTGGAGATTGTACCTGAACCTCTAGTACTTTCTTGATCACCCCCTGACTTGAATGCCTCTGACTTGGCCCTCAGCAGATTGTAGATCTCATAGTTCATACGGGGCTTCTGGTTGGGGAAGAGTGAATGATTTTGTGGGGACATATTACCCAGTTTCTTTCTGGCAGAGGCCAGTAGGTTTCTCTATCCAGGGTCTCTGTATTTAGCAGCATTAATTTTCCCATCAATCCTGACCAGATTTCTAGTCCCTGCTGCTGAAAAGCAACCCCAGAACATGATGTTACCTCCACCACACTTTAGAGGACGGATGGTGTTACTTAGCTGATATGCAAGGTCAGATTTACACCACATGTACAGCTTAATAAAAAATATATCCTTGCCTGTAAAGAAAATGCGAAGCGTCACTTTGAAGGTACTGGAAAAATTGGAAGAAGGTCTTGTGGTCGGATGAGACTAAAGTGGAGCATTTTTGCCTCAACACAAAGTGGTACGTGTGGCATAAACCTAATACTGCTATAATACTGTAAATCGAAGGGGTAAGTATAAGGATGTGGAAGTTGAAATTGAAGACTCGCACTGGTCTTTATTCAAAAGGAAATGCAGCAGTCTTAGACTGTATAGAGTTTTGGGAAGCAATTACAGTTTTGATTGTTAACCATAATAATGTGTTCCTTTTTTATTGAGTGTGAAGATGCTTATATCCGGGTGCTGGTGACAAAGCACTAATTTTAGCTATCCTTTTTCTTAAATTTTATTTTCTGAGTTTGCAGCAACATTGCAAGAGTTGTATTTTCACAGCGATGATTTTTCATCCCATCCTTAAGTTCAACAGGAATGAATCTGATCATACAATCAGAAATACAGGTTTCTGACCAATTTCCAACACCCTCCCCAATGTTACGGCCTTCATTAGCCTTGCAAGTTACTGGATCCCTAATATCACCTCACCTCACCTCTGAAATCTATTTTTATTTGTTCCTGGGATTTCATCATGGATTTTTCTTAATAGTGTTGCTCAGCATTGTTCTGTTCTTTTCCTCTTAGCCAGTAAACCACGTAATTTAGAGAAATTTAGTGCAAAATAACTCCAGAAGACAAAATCAAATCTGATAGTGAAAGTAATCCCATGTACTTGTTCACACAAAGTAAATTGTGAGTTTTGTTATGCAGTCTATTTAGATAGGAATTGTCTTGAGTTAAGTTTTTTTTTGGTTTGAAAGAAGATGGGGAATTTTCAAGCATCATCTTGTGGTTTATATAGCGCTTTCAACTTGTAAATGCCCAAAGGCCATATCCATCTGACCCATATAAGCATTATTTTTGAAAATACTTTAGTGGGAGGTTTTTTTGAGTTTGTCAGTCTCTGTGTAAGGTTTTTCATTGATTCTATTGTATTTCTTTGTTCTAAATGAATACCTACAAGAAAACACATAAAAGTTGCTGGTGAACGCAGCAGGCCAGGCAGCATCTCTAGGAAGTGGTGCAGTCGACGTTTCAGGCCAAGACCCTTCGTCAGGACTAACTGAAGTCCTAACTGAAGGACTTCAGTTAGTCCTGACGAAGGGTCTTGGCCTGAAACGTCGACTGCACCTCTTCCTAGAGATGCTGCCTGGCCTGCTGCGTTCACCAGCAACTTTTATGTGTGTTGCTTGAATTTCCAGCATCTGCAGAATTCCTGTTGTTTACCTACAAGAAAACCAATCTTGGGGTAGTGTGTGGTGAAGTATATACACTTTGTAATTTTCAGAGAAGGCATCATTATTGTGCTGCTCATCTGTTCACCCATCTGCGGGGTACATGTGTTTCATTGAAAAAGTTCAAAAAATCCAAAGTACATTTATTACGAAAGTACATATATGTACTTGACACTATGTACACCTTGAGATTCATTTTCTTATGGGCATTCACAAGTAAATACAAAGAAACACAATGGAATTAAATGAAAAATCACACACAAGATGGACAAGCAGCCAATGTGCAAAAATAACAATCTGCAAATACAAAAAAATAGATAGCGGCATGAGGTGAAGAGTCCTTGAAAGTGAGTCTGTCGGTTGTAGGAACAGTTCAGCGTTGGGATGAATGAAGTTATCCCCTCTGGGTCAAGAGCCCAAAGGTTTAGGGGTAATAACTGTTCCTGAATTTGGTGGGGTGGGTCCTGAGGTTCCAGTATCACTTTCCTGATGACAGTGAGGAGAGCACTGTGTTCAGTTTTTAATCTGTGGAGTTCCTTCCCCCCTCATTTATACTGAAGAGAAAATGTGAAGCTAGGTAATGAGAACATAAAACAGGAGATGGAGTGGGCAGTTGGCCTCTTGAGCAGGAAGAGGCCACTCAATCCAGACTTTCTCTGTCAATTAAGATTATCCAGCATCCTTTTTGACTTTTTACCATCAGGCAGGAGACTAGGAAGCATAAAAAGAAGAATGGTCAAAATGAGAAAGCTTCTTCCCCTAGGCCATAGGCTGCATTGTATTTGAAGTGTCACTGGTTAATCTGTTCAGTACCTTACAATATTTAATATTAATGAACTTCAGTTATTTATTTGGGATCCATCCTTCATAGGTTATATTTTATGTGTACTACTGTGCTTTACACCCTGGTTTGGAGAAATATTGTCTTGTTTATATATGCATCTTGTTTATATATACATTATGTACATGTGTATAGCTAAATGACAATAAACTTGACATGACTCATAATCTTTCACTCTCACTATCAAGAATCAAGTTGCCCTTGTCTTGTTGATATTCAAAGCCTGTAGTGCAGCCACACTCTGAAGACCATGACCTTCAGGGGAAAGGAAATTCTCCTGCCTCATGTAAAAGTATGATTCCTAATACTGTAATAATGTCCTTCAATAAGGACATCAGTGCTGTGCCCAGTATTCCAGTATTCCAGATGTGGCTAACTACATCTGCAGATGGACTAGTGCATATTCTGTACATCGTCTTTGGCCTTTACATTTTGTTGACGTGTTCACCACACCCCCCACTCCAGAATAAGACACATTTGATGGCCAAAGCATTATTTTTCAAAGGCACAGGATTTATCTATACCTTTCATAACTTATGCCCACCAGTATCATGAATGCTATTAATTATTTACAGTCTGCCTAACCACACTTAGCAAATTCAGCCATAAGTGCTTCATTCTTGTACCCCTTTTTTGAACAATGTTATTTTTTTTCTACATATGGAGCGAAATGCAACACTTTCATTTGCCACTAATTCTCTCACCCTTTTCTACTGTCTTATCCATATTTTCTTGCATTCTTTTCCCATCCTGAGTTCACCAGCCCTCCTGACTTTTGTACCATCTGCTGATTGTGTAATTGTGCTCCCCCACACTCAAGTTGATAATGTACAAAAAGCAAAGCAGTTGTCCTGTTACCAAGCCCTACATAATACTGCTGTGTTCCTTTATGCTTCTTTAATTATTGGTTTTGTTTTTAGATTTGTTTTTGTTCGTACTGAAATAGTTTTCTGTAGATTTTATCGACTGTTTTGCCTTTTTTTTGTGCACTGATCTTGCTTTATGTTCCCAGATGTATTCCTAACACCTTGGTGTGCTGAGGAACAGAACAGATGGCTACGTCTCTCACTTTTGTTCTTTCTTGTTTTTTTCTCTGCTGATTTCTCCCCTCTCTGGAAAGTATTGACTTCTTGTTAATTTAGCTAGGTGAAATTGATCAGCATGCACTATCTCTATTGAAAGTGTTTTTTCTCTCCCAACTTCTCTTTAAACCCTTCCCTCCCTCCCCCAACTTTCCCCCAAGCGTCCTGTGAGGATATGCGTTCAGTCAGCAGGATATTGAATCACTTGGGCAATATCAAAGCTGAGCCCTGTGCTTTTCTCATCTGCCATCTGTTCCCCTTGCTCCGAACAGGGAGCCAAGCTGCCTTTTTTTTGTTCCCCACATCTAATTCAAACGCAAAGGCCAAATGAAGCAGATCCACCTCTTTTTGTCCTGGATGAGCTAACTCAGCACAAAATGAAAACTCAGAACTGGAATATTGCTGATCTGTAGCCACCTCTGGTCTGTGCTTTGGAAGATTCTATTGCTGCCATGACACCTTTTTTGAAAAAAGCAGTTTTGCAGGAAATTTCGATTATCTAATATCATTTTTGATTAGTGACTTCTTAATGAAATATTTGTTTTTATTACAAGTTAGTTTTTGAAATATCAGCATTTAAACACTAGCTCAGTGTCCTAATTATATGAGCCAATGGAAGTGGAGGTCGCCTCACAACCTTTAGTTATGCATATTTGTAATGCTTGTTACAAGATGGCAGTGAAATAGTTAATGTAATGCAATGCACATTTACATTTTCCCTCCATTTAGAATCAATTTAAATATTGAGAAAAGGAACCCATTTGATTGCTTAGACTTCAAGATGTGTAAATCAGCACTCTCAGGCACCAGGTCTTATGATGTAGCAGGTGTAGAATTTGCTTTGTCCGCAGTTGAATCAATTATGTTGGTGTTAAAAATGCAAGGCAGTGCTTGCTTAATGTTACAGTTATCAAATTATTCCAGGCTAATAATTTATCTATACTTGTGGTGTTTCAGAAGTAATTACATTTGTTTACTTGTTGCTGGATTGTGACTTTAGGAAACTTCTACCTCAGCTCAGTGCAGCAGAAAAAATCTGCCTGGGCTATCATTCAGATACAGTTGAAGTCAGAAGTTTACATACACCTTAGCCAAATACATTTAAACTCACAATTCCTGACATTTAATCCTAGAAAACATTCCCTGTCTTAGGTCAGTTAGGATCACTACTTTATTTTAAGAATGTGAAAATGTCAGAATAATAGTAAAGAGAATGAATTATTTCAGCTTTTATTTCTTTCATCACTTTCCCAGTGGGTCAGAAGTTTATATACACTTTGTTAGTATTTGGTAGCATTGCCTTTAAATTGTTTAACTTGGGTCAAACGTTTTAGTTAGCCTTCCACACGCTTCTCACAGTAAGTTGCTGGAATTTTGTTCCATTCCTTCAGACAGAACTGGTGTAAGTGAGTCAGGATTGCAGACCTTCTTGCTTGCAAACGTTTTTCAGTTCTGCCCACAAATCTTTCGGATTGGGGTCAGAAATAATGTCAAGTCTGGTTCATCCTTGGGAGCAATTTCCAAATGCCTGAAGATACCACGTTCATCTGTACAAACAACAGTACACAAGTATAAACACCATGGGACCACGCAGCCGTCATACTGCTCAGGAAGGAGACGCATTCTGTAGAGATGAATGTACTTTGGTGCAAAAAGTGCAAATCAATCCCAGAACAACAGCAAAGGACCTCGTGAAGATGCTAGAGGAAACAGGTAGACAATTATCTATATCCACAGTAAAATGAGTCCTATGTTGACATATAACCTGAAAGGCTGCTCACCACTGCTCCAAAACTGCCATAAAAAAGCCAGACTACAGTTTGCAAGTGCACATGGGGACAAAGATCTTACTTTTTGGAGAAATGTCCTCTGGTCTGATGAAACAAAAGTTGAACTGTTTGGCCGTAATGACCATCGTTATGTTTGGAGGAAAATGGGTGAGGCTTGCAAGCTGAAGAACATCATCCCAACCATGAAGCATGGGGGTGGCAGCATCATGTGGGGGTGCTTTGCTGCAGGAGGGACTGGTGCACTTCACAAAATAGATGGCATCATGAGGAAGGAAGATTATGTGGATATATTAAAGCAACATCTCAAGACGTCAGCCCAGAAGTTAAAGCTCGATCACAAATGGGTCTTCCAGAAGGACAGTGACCCCAAGCATACCTCCAAAGTTGTGGCAAAACTGCTTAAGGACAACAAAGTCAAGGTATTGGAGTGGCCATCACAAAGCCCTGACCTCAATCTAATAGAAACTTTGTGGGCAGAACTAAAAATGCGTGTGTGAGCAAGGAAGTCTACAAACCTGACTCAGTTACACCGGTTCTGTCTGGAGGAATAGAACAAAATTCTAGCAACTTACTGTGAGGAGCTCATGGAAGGCTACCCAAAGCGTTTGACCCAAGTTAAACAATTTACTCATTTTACTGTGGATATAGATAATTGTCTACCTGTTTCCTCCAGCATCTTCACAAGGTCCTTTGCTGTTGCTCTGGGATTGATTTGCACTTTTTGCGCCAAAGTACGTTCATCTCTACAGAATGCGTCTCCTTCCTGAGCAGTATGACGGCTGCGTGGTCCCATGGTGTTTATACTTGTGTACTGTTGTTTGTACAGATGAACGTTGTATCTTCAGGTGTTTGGAAATTGCTCCCAAGGATGAACCAGACTTGACATCATTTTCTGACCTCAATCCGATAGAAGGTTTGTGGGCAGAACTGAAAAAACGTTTGCGAGCAAGGCGGCCTACAAATCTGACTCAGTTACACCAATGCTGTCTGGAGGAACGGAACAAAATTCCGGCAACTTACTGTGAGAAGCTTGTGGAAGGCTGACCAAAACGTTTGACCCAAGTTAACAATTTAAAAGCAATGCTACCAAATACTAACAAAGTGTATGTAAACTTCTGACCCACTAGGGAAGTGATGAAAGAAATAAAAGCTGAAATGAATCATTCTCTCTACTATTATTCTGACATTTCACATTCTTAAAATAAAGTAGTGATCCTAACTGACCTAAGACAGGGAATGTTTTCTAGGATTAAATGTCAGGAATTGTGAAAACCTGAGTTTAAATGTATTTGGCTAAGGTGTATGTAAACTTCTGACTTCAACTGTATATAGGTTTATCAATGATTCAGTGCAAATGAGGGTTAGTTGAATCATTTTCTGCTTTGTCCTCAGACTAAATTACTAATGACACATATTCATCTAATAAATTTGATGGATATCATCAATAAATGTATTGATGTCCAACTGGAAGGAATTTTATTTCAAGGACTGATTTTCTGGTACATGTATTCAGTTGGAAATGTGTAAGATATGCTTGATAGTTTAATTTTAATGGAATTGACATAAATTGCTATGTGAGCATGTCATACTTTAGTACTTAACATGTGAATTTCAACACTCCTGGCATTGCTGAAATGTATTGATAAAAATTGACAGACATATTTGTTCATTCTCCCCTAATATTGTGCAAATTCACATTTATTTATTCCATTTATATCAAAACATACAGTGTAATGCATCATGTAAGTTGATCAACACAACCTAATGATGTGCTGGGGGCAGCCTGTAAGTGTCGCCACCCATTCTGGCACCAACATAGTATGCCCACAGTGTTCTGCAGGACATCAGCAACATTTTCCATCAGTATAAGCAGAAGTTCAGCAGCATCTATGCATGCAAGTTTTGAAGCTTCATCACAATAGCGTAGTGAGTACTTTATTTCATCTCATTTATTTATATATTTTAGGGGTGCTGCACAGGCCCTTCCAGCCTAATGAGCCCATGCTGATCAATTACACCCATGTGACCAATTAACCTACTATCCCATACATCTTTGGAATGTGGGAGGAAACTGAAGCGCCCAGAGGAAACCTACATGGTCACAAGATAACATACAAACGACTCCTTACAGACAGTGGCAGGAATTGAACCTGGGTCGCTGGCACTCGAAGGCATTACGCTAACCACTATGTCATCGTGCCGTCAATTATTGCTAACTCCACTTTTCCTAACACAGGACAAGATCTTTATAATTCATATTGTGGATGTTAAGCCTGTACTGATCCTGAAAGAATAAAGTGTAAATCAATAATTTACTTTGAAGCTTGGATTTAATACCGTCATCCCCTCAAAACTAATCAGTAAACTCCAAGATCTGGGCCTTAATATACCCTTGTGCAGTTGGATCCTGGATTTCCTCACTTGTCGACCCCAGTCAGTTCAGATTGGCAAAAACATCTCCATCAGCACAGAACCACCCCAGGGATGTGTGTCTTGCCCCCTGCTCTATTCGCTTTACTGTGTGGCCAAGTACAGCTCCAACACCATATACAGGTTTGCTGATGACACTGTTGTGGACTGTACCAAAGGTGGTAATGAATCAGCATACAGGAAGGAGATTGAAAATTTGGCTGAGTGGTGTAATAACAGCAATCTCTCACTCAATGTCAACTTGTAGACTTCAGGAGAGGGAAACTAGAGATCCATGAGCCTGTAATCATCGGAGGACCAGAGGTGGAGAGGGTCAGTAACTTTAAATTCCAGGGTGTCACTATCTCAGAGGAGCTGGCATGGACCCATCAGGTCCTTTATTTCCTCAGGAGTTTGGACATTCAGCACGTCATTGAAAACCTTACCAAACTTCTAGATGTGTGGTAATTCCCTGCATTATGGTCTGGTATGGGAACACCAATGCCTTTGAGTGGAAAATCCTACAAAAGGTAGTGGATTCAGCCCAGTACATCACAGGTAAAACCCTCCCAACCATTGAGCACATCTACATGAAACGTTGCTGTAGAAAAGCAGCATCCATCATCAAAGATCCTCACCACCCAGGCCATGCTCTTTTCTCACTGCTGCCATCAGGTAGAAGGTAGAAGAGCCGCAGGACTCATTCCACCAGGTTCAAGAACAATTACTACTCAACCATCAGACTCTTGAACAAAAGGGGATAACTACACCCATTCTTCTTCTGGTGTTCCCACAACCAATGGTTTTACTTTAAGGACTCTATCTTGTTACTTCATGCTCATTTTTACTGTTATTTATTTACTTCTGCATTTGCACAGTTTGTTCGTTGCTTCTGTTTACAGTTACTGTTCTATAGATTTTCTAAGTATGCCCGCAGGAAAAAGAATCTCAGGGTGACGTGTGTACTCTGATATATTTTACTTTGAACTTTGATTACCGCTGGACCAGTTTAAGGATGTTATGTTCCCTACCCCAAAAAATATTAGTGAACAAGATGAGCCTCAAAATAGAATTTTCTGCCAATGATAAATTACTGGTATTTACTGAAAATATGTGACCGCCGATCAACGTAGTACAAAAAATCCTTTGATCAATGATATCACAAAAAGAAGGCAGGAGAATGGGGTTGAGCCATGATCGAATGGCACAGTAGACTCAATGGCTTAATTCTGCTCCAATGTTTTATGGTCTAGAACAGGGGTTCCCAACCTTTTTTGTGGCATGGATGAATACCATTAAGCAAGGAATCTGTGGACCCCAGGTTGGGAACCGCTGGTTTAGAATATTTTGGTTTATTTCAATGTATTCTGTGTGATTGGAGTGCAGTCTCCCGCAAATACCATCAAGCTCAGATGATTTGATTTTCAGGTACAGATTTCTAACCCAATCTTATTTCGTGCATCAAGAGCAAAGTCTGTATCTGAGTGAGAGTTGGTGCTGCTTTGTAAATACTGATGGTGCTACATTTGTCTGTGTATCTCCTGATAAATTTTGTGAGTACATAATCTGACTGTTAATCTGCGAGCATTTCATCTTTTTATAGAAACATCCCGGACTCCACCTTCCGCCTGTGGACATGTAAGACGCAGTGTCTTTCTGTCTGCCTTTAATTTCTCCCTTTCCCGACTTAAACTTTGAAATTTTAACTTTATTCAGTCGGATCTTGCAGAGTGATAATTATAGTTATGGCTACCTTGAGAAGCACTAAAAGAAATCCCATTACAGGTAATGGTAAGCCTAAAAAAACTGACGAAGCTGCAGAGGAGCCAGCCTGGGTTAAGATTAAGATTAGAGACTCAAGTGAGCTCTATCATCGCTGAATTAACAAGAAAGTTCTACAAGAAAGTCTTCTCCCTTTGGAGGAGAAATTTGATTCTTTGAGCTTGGATCTTAAAGAGGCAACTCACAATGCCGCTGATATTTTTTCTTGTCTGGAAAAGGCTCAACAACGAATTGTTGATTTGGAAGCTCACTCTCGTTGAAACAATATTCGAATTGTTGGATTGAAAGAGAAACCAGAATTAGCCGACACACTGGACTATTTTGCTAAGATGTTTCAATTTCTATTTCCCAAGGCTTTTCCACAATTGCTCGACATTGAAATAGCTCATAGGGTTGGAACTTCGGGACAAGGTAAAAACAGACATGTTATTGTGTGTTTTCTTTGTTTTCGAGACAAAGACCATATTATTAAACTGGCAAGAAAACAAAGACTGTTTAAATTTCAAGGCTCTGAGATTCGTTTCTTTCAAGACTTTCCACGTGAAATTGTTCAGAAACGTTCTGGATTTGCTGCCATAATGCATATGGCTTTTCAAAAACGGAAGTTTCCTTTTCTTCAATACCCAGCTAAATTAAGGCTTTTCACTAAAGGCTCTGGAATTCGTATTTTTGAGACCCAGCCGATGCATTGCGTTTTATTAATTCTCTCCCTAATGAGTCTGAAGCCTGAAGTTTAAAGGATTTACAATTGTTTGATCGTTTCGTGACAGAAGGAATGATGAGATCGGAAGAATTGAGTATAGAAAGCCTTGGTATTAAAATGTACCTTTATCTTTGAAATAGACTGTTTTGGATGGTTTTAATTTTGAAGATATCATATGGGATCTGCTGAAAGACTGTAGAAACCTTAAATCATTTAGAATTTCTTTCTGTTTGCTACATTTATGAACTAATAGTTTTTTTTGCTTTGTATGTTTTTGTTAGAACTTTTAACTTACTATTCGGGTTTTTTTTCACGTTTTATAGATGTAATAAGTTAAAGATGGTGATTATTTTTTCTTCTGAGCAAATACTTCAAGAATTTGTTTTTGACGTTTTGTTTTTTCTTATGTAATGTTATGAAGCTTACTTTCTAAACTGAAGGTCGTTTCTGTTAACTTTAATCTATTTAATGGGTTGTATGTTGACTGTAAATGAGTTGTATACTCGGGAGAAGGAGACAGATTACCTTTTTTCATCTGTACCTTTTATTTAGGCAGGTGGAGTTCAGAATTGCTTCTTATGTATTCTTTGGGGCTTGCGTCGATAGATATCGACTTATTTCTGGGCTTTGTAGGTTGGGTGGGTTTTTTCCTTTTTTTTATTTGTGTTTTTTATTCCCATTATGGAATTCCGGAGCGTATGCAAATTGTTATTATTGTTGCTTATTACCGCCATTCACGACTACCTTATCCTGACATGCATCTAATTGTTTTCTTTAGATATAAAGCTTCATGATGTTACTTAAAGAGTTAAATGTTTTAAGTTGGAAGGTCCATGGTTGGAATCATCCTATTAAGTGTAAGAAAACATTTAAAATTATTAACTGATTCCAACCTGAGTTAATTTTTGTACAAGAGACGCATGTCAGGTTATGTGATAAATATCGATTTTTTAAAATTTTGGAAGGGTCCTTAGATTCACACAAACTCTCAAAGTAAAATTAGGGGTGTTTCCATTTTCATTAATTCTAATATCCCCTTTAATCAGGAGGATATTATATCTGATATTAATGGTAGATTTTTGATAAAGGAACAATTTACAATAAGAAAATGGTTTTGGTTAATATATATGGACCAAGTGCTGATGATTCTTCCGTTTTTAAAAGATGTTTTCACTCTATTACCTGATTTAAATGAATGTATGTTATTAATGAGTGGAGATTTTAATACTTGCTTAAATCCTTTATTAGATAAATCATCATCGAGACATCAACTCCCTAATCGCTCTGCATCACTTATTAATTCCTTTTTAATTGATTATGGTTTAATTGAAATCTGGAGACATATGCATCCTAGCGATAGAGAATATTCCTTTTTTTCACATGTTCATAATAAATATTTGAGAATCGACTATTTTATAGCCGACCCTCAACTTTTATTTAATGTTCAGAAATGTGAATATGATGCAATTGTTATTTCTGATCATGCTCCCTTAAATTTAATATTTGATTTGAAAGATGTTGTTTCTACAAGACCACCTTGGCATTTTCCAGAACATTTGTTACAAAGTTCAGATTTTGAGTTTATTGAAACTCAGATAAGAGTTTGTTCTCTTTAATAATACAGGAAACGTCTCAAAGTTAGTAATTTGGGATACGTTAAAAGCTTATTTACATGGTCAGATTATTTCTTATTTAGCTAAGTTGAAGAAACAGACAAGAATGGAATTAGATAAAATTACTAAACAAATTAAAGAATTAGATAATATCAACGCAATCTTTCCAAATGTTGATTTGTTTAAAAGAAGAGTGGAATTATAATCACAATATAATTTATTATTAACTTATCCTATTGAAGGATATTTGCTTAAATTAAAAAATCAGTTTTATATTTTTGGGGATGAAATCTTTATAAAGCTAATGTAGTTCCTTTATTGGACTCTATGAAACAATTATTTTCTAAATGGAATCCTCTTACACTTTCTTTAATAGGTCGTATTCATGCTGTGAAAATAATCTTACCTAGATTTTTATATACTTTTCAAAATATACCTATTTTTCTAACTAAAAATTTTTTTGATCAAATTGATTCTACTATTTCGTCTTTTATTTGGAATAATAAAAACCAAGAGTTAATAAGTTTCATTTACAAAAATCCAAAAAAGATGGTGGGCTTGCGCTACCTAATTTTAGATTGTATTATTGGGCTGTTAATATTCGCCAACTATTCTTTTGGTTATATTGGCTCACTAAGAGCCAAAAACCAGCTTGGATTGATTTGGAATTAAAAGCTATTAAACAATTTCATTTAACTTCATTATTAGGAGCTCCATTGCCTTTACAACTTGCTAAAATTCCCAATTTAAATCTCTACCCTGTTTTTAAACAGTCCTTACGGATTTGGTTTCAGTTTCGCAACTCTTTTAATTTTAAACAATTTAAATTGTCTAGCCCTGTGTTTCAAAATTTGCTATTTAAACCTTCAATTACTGATCCCATTTTTCTTTTATGGAGAAATAAGGGGATCTGTTCTTCTGCAGATTTGTTTAGTGATGGTTGATTGTTAATTAGCAAATATTCTCTCTCTCATACACTTGCCATATTTTCAGGTTAGCCATTTCTTACAAAAATGCTTCTACGTTTCCATATATGCAAGAATCTGATTTGTTGGATACTATTTTGAGTATGAATCCTTTAGTGAGAGCTTCCATTGGTAGAATTTATAATTTATTTTTACTACAAAAAGATAACCTCTCACTAAAGATTAAACAAGATTGGGAGAGAACTTAATATGACTTTTGTTAACGAAGATTGGTTGCGAGTTCTGAAAATGGTTAATTCTTCTTCGATATGTGCCAATCATTGTTTAATTCAATTTAAAGTTGTTCACCGTTATTATTTAACAAAGGAGAGGCTATCCAAAATACTTCCTAATATAGACAACTATTGTGATAGGTGTAAAAATGAAGTAGCTACTTTGTCACATATGTTCTGGTCATGTTCCTCATTGAAATCTTTTTAGAAATCTTTATTTCCTACAATTTCTAAAGCTTTGAAAATTAATTTACAACCTAATACATTGACTGTTCTATTTGGAATAGTTCTGCATCATATTCAGGGTATTTCATTTTCAAACCAACACGTAATTGCATTCGTTACATTGTTGGCAAGAAAGGCTATTTTATTGAAGTGGAAAGATACTTCTGCCCCTACACTAATTCAGTGGTTTTCCCAAGTAACGTTAAGCCTTAGTTTGGAAAAAATTAGTAGAACTTTTGATCCCTGATTCGATTTTGAGAGAAGGTGGAGCTGTTTTGCCAAATATTATCATTTAATTTGAATTAATTTATATGGTTTCCTCCCAATTTTAAGTTATATAAATGTGATTTGGTGGTGGTTGTTTGTCTTTATTCACGTTCATATATATATAAAAAATTAATTGTAAGGTGTATTGCTCTGGGATTTGGTTCCTAATGGGTTTTTTTTCTTTTGTTGTTAGTGGGGTTTTTTTTTTAGTTGGGGATCTTTTTTTTCCTTTCTCTTGTATAATTTTTTTTCATCGGCATATACAAGTTTTTTTCTTCAGCTTTAATTATATATTTACTAATTTGTTGAACTTCTGTATTTTGTAGCTGTAGAAGATTATATATCAATAAAAAGATTTTCAAAATGAAATATCCCAATTTTCTGACCAAGTAGATGTCAAAGTTGCATTGCTTTGTGATGGGAAAGCTACAGCATCATTGGCTTTCCCAGCTACATTTATCGGGAGACACAAAGACAAATGCAGAGCCGATATAGTATACCAAACTACTCCTATACTATTCTGGCTCTGCAGTTGTCTTTGTGTCTCCCCTGATAAATTTTGTGAGTGTATAATCTGACCGTTAATCTGCTAGTATTTCATCTTTTTAAAGAAACATCCCAGTTTTCTGACCAAGTAGATGTCAAAGTTGCACTGCTTTGTGATGGGGGAAAACTACAAGATCATTGGCTTTTCCAGCTGCATTAAACAGATCAATTCTACTGTAACTCAAAGTTTCATCATTAAAATCTTCCCTCAACCCCCCTACTGTCAATACTGGTTTCCTGTCATTGTGCTCTCAGTCCCAGCCTCCTTTCCCCTGTTATGTTCCAACTCCCATTGCTTTTGTTTCTCTCCAGCTGTTCCCAACCACTGTTTCTCACTCCTGTCCCTGCTGGTGTGCTGTATTTACTTGGTGCAGTTCTTTAGCCAAGGTTATGCCGCAAGTCACCCGTGACCGTTCTTATCAATGATGTCCTGGCCCCATATTTGTTGCAATTAAGGTTTTTAATAAATTTTAAAGATGAAATGATTGAAATCTTTTATATCTGGGATTGCTGTGTAACAGTTTTGTGTGAAATTCTCTAATATGGTTGGGCAGGAAAGATCCATAGATGCTATCTCAGGGAAGCTTGTCATGACAATTAGCATTCATTTTGCATGCAGCTGGTGCATTGAAATCACCATAGTATTGATATTTAAACCATTGTTTGGCATTTTTAGCAAGGTAGGTAGCAGCTTTGAAATTTCTAAATTGCTGGTTTTATTTGATCCCTCAGAGAATGAGCAGAAGAACGGTAGTGATGTTTGTGAGAGACTGATTAAACCAGTTCTGAAACAACACTTGTAGTATCTCCCATTTTGATCAAATTATACACAGAAGCAGCAGGATGTGTGAGAAGCTTGGAAGCATGAATAATTGAATAATGTCCATTATATTGACCATCGGTGTCAAAACCAGTTATTAATTAAAGTCAGCTTTCTTCAGCCACACCAAGTTAGGTCTCCTCTTGGTTTTCAACGTAGTGTATGGGAAAGAAGAAAAAATGAACTATATTTTTGGAACTATATTTACAATTTAATGAAATGTGCAAATTCTGAGCTGTTTTCCAGGGCTTTGTCCCAATGATAAGTGATGAGCACAACCTATAATTTCAGACATAATGCACAGAAATAATACATCATTAATATTGCCTTTTCAGAGCTGGATTTAAAATGAGACCTGCTGTTACAAACCCACCATTGGAGGTTTTTATATAATGTATTCCTTTTTCTTCTGAAGTAAAGAAGTTGCTGCAATTTCTGACCATGGAAGATAAAGATGATGTGTCTACATTCTTAAAGCAAATGTTTTCTTTAACCTTTGCAGTACAGTTATACACTCTGGCAGCTGGAAAATAGTTTGAAAAAATGCACAGATGTATCCTTCTCACAACAACCACCTTCCAGTTACTCTGCTTTCAGTCATCAGCAAAATAATGTCAGATGTTGGAAACCATGCAGGCATGAGCCACCTACTCAGCAATGGCCAGTTTGGCTTACGCTGGGACCAGATGGCACCAAATCTCATTATAGCATTGGTCCAAACACCATCCAAAGAGCTAGATTCTGGAGCTGCGCGCAAAATGAATACTGCCCACATCAAGGCAGCATTTGATCAAATTTGGTGTTGAGGTTTCTTGGTAAAACTGAAGGCAATGACCATTCAAAGGAAAACATTCCAGTGGTTGGAGTCATACTACCTCACAGAAATGTGGCTGTGGTTGTTGGACACCAATCCTCTCAGCCCTGAGAAATGATTATTATTTCCACAGGGCAGTGTTGTCGTCTCAACTATATTCATCTGCTTCATGAAGAACGTTCCATTATTATATCAGAAGTGGGCACCTCCTCTGATGGCTTAATGTCCAAATCCGTTTGCAGCCCTTGGCTCCATGCAGCAAAATTCAGAATAATATTCAGAAATAGGCTAATAAGTGGCAAGAAACAGCCACATCACAGAAGTGCCAATCAGTTGACCATCCCCAACACGAGAGAGTTTTTAACAAGCTATCTTTCAACATTCAATGTCTATAATTAGCCAGAAACTTAATCTGACCAGCCATACAAATACTCTTCATCCAATAACATGTCACCACCAGGCACATTCTAAAATGCTGAAGGCTTTTCTCCCTTCAACTTCCTGGTCCACTCTCTGATCCTGCCTGCTACTCCCATCATGTGATTTGTTTCCCCAGGGAACTTTAAAGGAGGTGGTCAAGATTGGCTTTAATTGTCACATGTATATCGATGTATAGAGTGAAGTGTGTTGTGTCAAAGACTAACGCAGCCCAAGGATGGGGACATTATGCAAGTGTTGCCATGCTTCTAGTGCCAACGTAGCATGCTAACCCCAAACAAGAGAGCATCTACCGATGCTGGAAATCCATGCAACACGCACAAGATGCTGGAGGAACTCAGCAGGCCAGGCAGCATCTATGGAAAAAAAAAAGTACAGTTGATGTTTCGGGCTGAGACCCTTTGGCAAGACTGGAGGAGGTCTATGTAGGGTCTCACCGATATGCAGGAGACCACACCGAGAGCACTGGACACAGTATATGACCCCAACAGCCTCACCTGGAAGGTCTGTTTGAGGTCCTCAGTGGTAGTGAGGGAGGTGGTGTCAGGACAGGTGTAGCACTTTTTCTGCTTGCACAGATGTGCCAGGAGGGAGATCAATGGGGAGGGACGAATGGACAAGGGGGTCGCATAGGGAGCAATACTCTGCCCCCCCCCCGAATGTAGGGGGGTGCAGGGGAGGGGAAAATGTGCTTGGTGGTGTGATCCCATTTGGAGATGGCAGAAGATCCAGGGAATTGTGTGTCTGATGCAGAGACTGGTTGGGGTGCTAACTCGTAAATGTTTGGAATGTGGGAGGAAATGGGAGCGCTTGAAGGAAACCCACGTAGTCTGGGGAGAACACTCTAACACCTTGCAGACAGTGGCAGGAATTGAACCCTGACCTTACAATCACTGGTGCTGTAAAACATTATGCTAACTATTACACTACCATATCATTCCAAAGGAGGTGTATATGTCCTTTCACCTCTTCTCCTCCTCTCATTTAAGAATGCACATTGTGGTTTCAAGAGAAGTATTCTGCATTTTTTATGTGAGAAGCTGGGATCTGAAGGTGACCAGAGTACTCCGTAATCTGGTGATGACCGAGCAGGTTAACATGGGGCGAAGAAACAGAACTGCAAGTTCTCGGCTCAGATTGCACTTGTAGAGGGAGAACGGGGGTAACCCCTCAACAGAACCTGCGTGCTCATTTCATTTAACAGTACTCACTTTCATTTACATGTTGCAAATATTATTTCCGATACTCAGCAGAATCAGCTTTATTATCATTGTGTATAAGTAATTTATTGTTCTGTGGCAGCAGTAGAGTGTAAGACAAAAATTGCCAGAAGTTACCAAAAAGAAAAATTAGTGCTGACAAAGACTAGTGAGGTAGTGTTCATGGTTTCATGCACCATTCAGAAATCTCGTAGAGGGAACAAGCTGTTCCTAAAACGTTGAGTAGCTCCTCCCAACGGTAGTAATGAGAAGAGGGCACGTTCCAGATGGTAAGGGTCCTTAATGATAGATGCAGACTTCTTTGAAGCACTACTTTTTGAAGATGTCAGAATGCTCTTTATGGTATGTCTATAGAACTTTGCTAACATACCAAATTTCCTTAAAATCCTTGTGTAGTATAGATGTTGTCGTGCTTTTGTGATTCCATCAATGCATTGGGTCCAGTGTGTTAACTTCAGATTTTTAATTGTTAACCACTGGTATAATTGTTTAAATTGGCAAACTTGACATGTGGTTTTACTCTGAAGTACTTTCTGAGCTGAATTCGGAACTTGGTATGACTGATTAAGATACTTGAAATTTTTACTGTGAACACTTCTGCACAGCTGCACAAATAGTTCTGTTTAAAACTTTTGAAAATTAGGCAAAGTATAAATATAATCATTGGCATATAAAATCTTGATGCTGTCCTCTTGAATTTAAAACATAGAAAAGCACATGTGTTTGTTTCCAATGGCGTGTGCCTCAAGTAGCCTCTGACAACCAAGTCCATCGCCTGGCCTTCATGTGTTGCTTAGCTATTAAGCCCAGTAGAACCGTTTCTACTGACAGGAGAAGGGGGCAAAGTTGGGTTACTGCCACCTTAAAACCAGTCGCATTGAGCAGATGGGGCTCATCAGCCATGGTTAGCAGCACATCCAGGAGAAGGAAAACTCTAATCACAAACCTCCACTGCCTTGTGGCTATACTGACTCATGGGGAAGGCTTCAGGAGTAAACCCCGAGAGAAGAATCCGGAGCTGAAGTTCTATATTGAGTTCAATGCTGACTGGCAACTCCTGTGATGTATTGGTACCAAACTGTATTGGTCTCTGCCATTCCTTTGGGGTCATCAGATGCGTGGAGAGGGGAAGCTTGCTCCATGGGCAACAGCTTGCTCTCTTTATTGTACTGCCCTGGCTTGAATATCTAGGCAGCTAGGACGCAAAGTCTGTGGTCAACTTTGACTGACAGAGGCCCTCAGCCTCAAATGTTGGCTGTGTCTGTTTTTTGAGTAATCTGGACCAGTGTATTATTCTTACAGACTCTACTACTTATAGACATAGTATTTCTGACAGGCCTATTACTAAATGCAGAGGTAATTATGTGACAGTTTTCCAGTTCATTCGTTCTTGGGTGTCGGCTTTAATTCTAATCCCTGCATTTATTGCCAACCCTTCATTGCTCCTGAAAGATGGTGACATCCGAGTGACTTTTAAGCCATTTCAAAGGGAACCTCAGTGTCAACCACATTGTCAGAAGTTGTCTCAGCTAGCCTAAGGAAGAATGGTGTGTTTACTTTTCTGGAGTATGCTCATGATCAAGAAGGAAAACAGTTATAAGGGCAGCAGGGTAGTGTAGTGGTTAGCACAATGCTTTAAAGTACTAGTCACCAAGGTGCAATTCTTGTCACTGTCTGTAAGGAGTTTGTAGGTTCTCCCTGTGACTGCATGGGTTTCCTCCTCTTGTTCTGATTTCCTCCCACAGTTCAAAGATGTGCCGGTTGGTAGGTTAATTGGTTACTGTAAATTGTCATGTGATTAGGTGAGGGTTGAATCGGGGGTTGCTGGGTGGCATGGCTCAAAGGGCTGGAAGGGCCTCCGTGCTCTACCTGAGTAAGTAATATGAAATAAAGCCAATACATTATTGATAGTTATCAAATCTTTAAACCTGGTTATTAACAGTATAAATGTTGCTGTTACAGTGCCTATAAAAAAGTATTCCCCCTCTCCTCTCCCCCCCCCGGGGGGAAGTTTTCACGTTTTATTCTTATACGACATTGAATCACAGTGGATTTTTTGAGACTGACCAACAGAAAAGACGAGTGAAAACAGATCTCTACAAAGTGATCTAAAAGAATTACAAATATAGAACCCAAAATAATTGATCGCCTGATTGCTCATCACCTTCAAGTAAGCATTCAGTAGATGTACCTTTGGCAGCAATTATAGCCTTGAGTTCGTGTGGATAGGTCTCTGTCAGCTTTGCACATCTGGACACTGTAATTTTTCCCCATTCTTATTTACAGAATTGCTCAAGTTGTGTCAAATTGCATGGAGATCGTCAGTGAACAGCCCTTTTCAAGTCCAGCCACAAATTCTCAATTGGATTGAGGTCTGGACTCTGACTTGGCCACTCCAGGACATTAACTTTGTTGTTTTTAAGCAATTCTGTATCGCTTTGACTTTACGCTTGAATTCATTGTCTTGCCGGAAAACAAATCTTCACCCAAGTCGCAGTTCTCTTGCAGACTGCATCAGGTTTTCCGCCAGGATTTCCCTGTATTTGGTTGCATTCATTTTACCCTCTACCTTCACAAGCCTTCTGGGACCTGCTGCAATAAAGCATCCCCACAGCATGATGCAGCCACCACCATGCTTCACAGTCGGGATGGCGTGTTTTTGTGCTTATGCCAAACATAGCATTCAGTCTGATGGCCAAAAAGCTCAATTTTGGTTTCATCAGACTGTAGAACCTTCTTCCAGCTGACTTCAGAGTCTCCCACGTGGTTTCTGGTAAACTCTAGCTGAGATTTCATGTGAGTTTTTTTTTCAACAGTGGCTTTCTCTTTGCCACTGCTGCAACTGGTGAAGCACCTGGGCAACAGTTGTTGTATGTGCGGTCTTCTCCTATCTCAGTCACTGAAGCTTTTAACTCCTCCAGAGTTGTCATAGGTCTCTTGTTGGTCTCCCTCAGTAGTCGTCGTCTTACACAGTCACTCAGTTTTTGAGGACTGCCTGCCCGTGGCATATTCTTTCTATTTCTTGATGATTGACTTAACTGAACACCAGGGGATCTTAAGTGACTTGGGAGTTTTCTTGTATCCATCTCCTAACTTATCGATTTTCAATAACCTTTTTGCAGAGTTGCTTGGAGTGTCCTTTTGTCTTCATGGTGTTGTTTTTGCCAGGATACTGACTCACCAGCAGTTGGACCTTCCAGATACAGGTGTAGTTTTCCTGCAATCAATTGAAACACCTTGACTGCACACAGGTGATCTGCGTATAACTAAAAAAAAAAATTGGCTGCACCAGTGATTATTTGGTGTGTTTAAAGGGGGTGAATACTTAATTATTTTTTGTTATACAGATCCACAATCCCTTATCCGAAATCCTTGGGGCCAGTTGCATTTCGGAATTCAGAATTTTTTGGATTTCAGAAAATTGATAATTATATTGATAATTAACTTGTCTCAGTCTGGGTGGACTTTAGAACCCGGGGGAGCTCCGAACCTATGCACATCCTCCCAGATACTTTAAATCATCACTAGCTTACTTATAATACCTAATACAATGTAAATGCTATATAAATAGTTGTACTGTATTGTTTAAGGAATAATTACAAGAAAAAAAGTCTGTATGTGCTCAAACAACGAGTGCTGGAGAGAGAACTTCCGGGTTTTCCTGATCCATGCTCTTTTTGACTTATTGGAATAAATGTAGAACGTAAATACTCTGGGACGTATACAGGTTCAAACTAAGCTAAATACTCTACAGGTACAGTACCTGATGGGCCAGGAACAGGATTCTCAAGTTATGAAGCAGCACTACGACAGACGGCGTTTTTAAAGACTTCTTCAAGTGTCATCTGTCTCATTAACATAGGTTTATGTCTAAGCAATCTCTCTTTAACTGAGTAAACTGCCATAATCTCATTGTTACTCATAGGGGTATCTGCAGCTCTTTTTGACATTTTCACAGTGAAATTAAACACAGAGTCAACAGTGAACACAAAATATCAGCAAACAGCAAATGCACGTGTAACCAGTATGAGAGTTGAGCCACAACTGACGTCTGGTGGCCTCTGTTAGTGCTGCCACGTCACACCTGAGTGATGTCAGCTGTTGACGCGCCAAACAAGCCTTGTTACGACACGCTCCACACTCCACGAGAAAAACTTCGGTTTTTGGAGCTTTTTGGATTTCAGAATTTCAGATAAGGGATTGTGGACCTGTATTTGTAATTAATTTGGATCACTTTGAAGAGATCTGTTTTCACTCTGACTCAGAAGTGTATTTTTCTGTTGATCAGTGTCAAAAAAGTCAAATGAAATCCACTGTGATTCAATGTTGTAAAACATTAAAACATGAAAATTTCCAAGTGGGTGAGTACTTTTTAAAGGCACTGTCCGTAGAACTGTGTGGATAATTTCATGTCTATTTACCTGCCCAGTAATCCATAAACCACAGTAGAAATCCTGCAGATTTCACAGGTGATAAACACGAGATTCTCATGAGGCTCAAGATCTACAGAAGCTCAGAGGTGTGTTGACATGGCATGTTGGACTGATATGAGTTCAGGTGAAGAACCTGTTTCCGTGCTGTATAACTCTAATACCCTGTGCACGTTGGGAAATATCAGTGCTCAGTATATCCAGCCCTGAAAAGAAACACGACTATTGCACATGCAAATCATTTTATTTTGTCAGACGAAGTGATGATTTTGGACTTTTAACAAATTTTGGTATTTTGTGGACATGGAACACCATGAATTTCTTTACCAGTTGGCATCTGCTTTAGGTAATCCTGAAACCCTTCAGCTGGCTAATTTTGCTTTTAATAGATTATGAAAGACAATATTGGAAAATGCATGGTCATGCACTTTGGTAGTAGAAATAAATGTGCAGACTATTTTCCAAACAGGGAGAAAATTCAAAAAAACTGAGATGCAAAGGGACTTGGGAGTCCCTGTGCAAAACATCCCAAAGGTTACCTTGCAGGTAGAATCGCAGTGTTAGCATTCATTTCAAAAGGTCTAGAATATAAGAGCAAGATGTGATGCTGAGGCTTTATAAGGCACTAGTGAGGTCTCATCTTGAGTATTGTGAACAGTTTTGGGCTCCTCATCTAAGAAAAAGGGTTCGGAGGAGGTTCACAAGGATAATTTTGGGAATAAAAGAGTTATCATATGTGGAATGTTTGGCTCTGGGCCTGTACTCACTGAAATTTAGAAGGGTGTGGGGGGGAGGCGCAGAATCTCGATGAAACCTTTTGAATGTTGAAAGGCCTAGACAGATTAGATGTGGAAAGGATGGTCAGGGAGTCAAGAACAAGAGCCTCAGGACAGAGGGGCATGCATTTAAAACAGATGCGGAGAAATATCTTTAGCCAGAGGGTGTGAGTTTGAGGAATTTATTACCACAAGCAGTTTTGGAGGCAAGGTAGTTGGGTGAATTTAAGGCAAAGCTTGATCGGTTCTTGAATGGACACAGCATCAGAGGTTACAGGGAGAAGGGCAGGGAGTGGAGCTGGGTGGGGTTTGGGGGAGAGAAAAGGATCATCCATGTTTGAATGGGGGAGCAGACTCGAAGGGGCAAATGTCCTAATTTTGCTCCTATGTCTTATGGTCTTATTAGCCATGAGAGGCTTCTGATAACTTTTTAAAGATTCTTCGCTAGGCTGTGTATCTTTTTATTTTTATTTCATCTGCAGACCTTTTGGAGCATGTTTCTCTGATGTAGATGTCATGACTGTGTTAAATTCAAAGTAAATTTATTATTAAAGTACATATGTCACTGTATACTCCGCTGAGATTCATTTTCTTGTGGGCATTCATAGATACAAAGAAACAGAATAGAATCAGTGATGAATCACACACACACAGATGGACAAAGAACCAATATGCAAATAGAGAAAGCAAATATTACGTAAATAATATTGAGAACATGAATTGTTGAGTCCTTGAAAGTGAGTCCATAGGTTGTGGATTCAGTTCAGTGTTGGGTTGAGTGAAATTATCCCCTCTGCTTGCAGAGCCTTATGGTTGAGGGGTAATAACTCTTCCTGAATCTGGTGTGAGACCTAAAGCTCCTGTACTTCCTTCCCAAAAGTAGCAGCGAGAAGAGAGTGTGGCCTGAATGGTGGGGGCTCTTGATAGATGTCAGCATTCCTTGTAGATGTGCACAATGAAGGGAGAGCTTTTCCTGTGACGATGTGCACCAATGGCAATGTCACAACTTAGGGCTGTTCCTAAATGTTTCGACTGAGAAGACATTTTGGGGTTAACCACAATGGTGTGTCTGGGATCACCCATAGATCAGGCTGGATAAAGCTGGCACATTTCTTTCCCTGAAAGTCATCTGTAAACCAGATGTTTTTAATGAGGATCCTGCAGTTTCATTGTTAATTTTACTGAAGCTGATGTTAATACTGTGAATTGAATTTATTCCCCAGTTGCCATTAGTGATTGGAACATGCAACTCTCCATCAACAATGCAGGCCTCTGGCTATTAGGTCAGTAACTTAACAGCTGTGTTGCCACATCTCCTGGGTGTTTCTTACATTATCCTACCCAAAGTTGGTAGCATATTTAATTTGTGCAGCACAATCAAACTGTGTATCCCGCAATCACAGATTATGTACTGTTAATCGAAGAAACTTCTGGGACGAAACAGCCCACCAGCCCTGATATTTCATGTTGAATTTGTGCTGAATGCTTTAAATCTCAGTCTGTACTTCGTGAGAAGCCAGTGAGAATTCAATTCTGTACATGAACCCTGTTTAGGTATTAGGAGTTTGGTTATTTCACATGCATTTCTTATTTTGAAAGAATATTTCGACTGGTCAACAGTAGTGTAATGCATGGCTGACGCATGGTTAACTATTTCAGATCCCTCTTGTAGAAAGCAATTTTCAACTAGTTTGATTCACTCCTCATGACTTTTAAAAGCAACTGGGAACATTGGAAATACCAGAAAGTATGGGACCAAACAACACCCAGGCAGTATACGGTAAACTTACTATCCAAAATTAGCGTAGACTCCAACAAAGCTATGTCAGTATGAAATATAGTACTCTCTCCCTGTGACTACATGCATTTCCTCTGGCTGATCCCGTTTCCTCCTACATCCAAAGTCATGCAGATTAGTAGGTTAATTGGTCACATGGGTGTAATTGGGCGGCTTGGCTGGAAGGGCCTGCAACCATACTATGTCTCAAGTGGAGTATAGTTGTACAAGAGATTCTGCAGATGCTGGATATCTGGAGCAGCTCTTATAATATTTTGGAGGAACTCACCAGGTCAGTTGGCATCTTTGAAGGGGAATAAACAGACTTTCAGTCTGTTCATTTCCCTCCATAGATACTGCCTGACCACTAGTTTTCCTCCGAGTTCTGTGTGTTTCTCCAATGTAGTTGCAACAAGCCTACAGTGTTCAAATTCAACCAGCTCTGTTCACTTAAGAAAAACAGGATGAATCCAATCCATGAGATTATCAACACACACAAAAAATTCTGGTGAACGCAGCAGGCCAGGCAGCATCTATAGGAAGAGGTACAGTTGACGTTTCGGGCCAAGACCCTTCATCAGGACTAACTGAAAGAAGAGATAGTAAGAGATTTGAGGGGGGAGAACCAAAATGATTAGGAGAAGATGGGAGGGGGTGTAGGGAGGGATGGAGCTAAGAGCTGGAAAGTTGATTGGCAAAAGGGATACGAAGCTGGAGAAGGGAGAGGATCATGGGACGGGAGGCCTTGGGAGAAAGAAAGGGGGAGGGAGGGAATACGGGCAAGGAGTTATAGTGAGAGGGACAGAGGGAGAGAAAAGAGAGGGACAAAAGGGGAAAAGAAAAATAAATAAGGGATGGGGTACGAAGGGGAGGTGGGGCATTAATGGAAGTTAGAGAAGTCAGTGTTCATGTCATCAGCTTGGAGGCTACCCAGACGGAATATAAGTTGTTGTTCCTCCAACCTGAGCGTGGCTTTACCTTGACAGTAGAGGAGGCCATGGATAGACATATGGGAATGGGATGTGAATTTAAATTGTGTGGCCACTGGGAGATCCTGCTTTCTCTGGCGGACAGAACGTAGGTGTTCAGCGAAACGGTCTCCCAGCCTGCATCGGGTCTCGCCAATAGACCGCATTGGGAGCACCAGATGCAGTATATCACCCCAGCCGACTCACAGGTGAAGTGTTGTCTCACCTGGAGGGACTGTCTGGGGTCCTGAATGGTTGTGAGGGAGGAAGTGTAAGGGCATGTGTAGCACTTGTTCTGCTTACAAGGATAAGTGCCGGGAGGGAGATCAGTGGGAAGGGATGGGGTGTGGTGATGAATGGACAAGGGAGTCGTGAGGGGAGCGATCCCTGCGGAGAGCAGAAAGTGGGGGAGGGAAAGATGTGCTTTGTGGTGGTTTCTACTTGGTTTCCGATCAATCATCCGCAAAGTGGTAGATGGTGGTGTTAATATTATCAAGTAATTTATTTTTCAAACTCAGTTGTAACCTGCTTGCAAATTCCCTGTTTGGGTTTTGGTAAAGTCACTTACTCCTGATCTCCTCAGACTTGCAGCCATAGTTATGAACAATCCCCTTAATGTCGGTGGTGGAGAGACTCAAGGTAGGGAGTTTGACCATCTTCGTAACTACCTTTATGGAAAACTTTGTTATTCACAATTTACTAGACCATGCCAATCATTGACTAAGTGTTAATCTCAGAGGAGAGATTAGAAAGACATGAATTTTGATCTATCTGTTAACTGAGTATGATGGTTGAAAAAAACAATGACCTGTAATCTTACTTATTGCAGTAACTCTCTTCAGAACAGTCTGAGGTACACCCAGGTTGCTTCAGCTAATTTGCCTCTCACTGAAGGTCAGAAGTGGGATTTCTGCTAATTATGTTTAATTGCATTCACAATTGTCAACAAAGGCGATCCATGCTGCATGCAGCAAGATCCTAATGAATCTGAGTTTGGTCAAATAAGCTGTGTTGAACACAGGTACCTCAAAGATTGTTGTTGAAGATGGTCAGACTTTTCATCCTGAGTGTCTTGACTGTCAAATTCTTGAGCACTGTTGATGACAATGGTTGCAAGAGTAAATCAGAGGTTAGGTATCTACAACAGAAAATAATACTTGAGCAAAGCCTTTCAACTATCTACAAAAATTTCCAAATGCCTGAATGAGTGCATCTCTGTACTGAAATAGTCATCTCAACAAAACATCTTTCTTCACTTGTTTGCCCATTTACATTAAGTTTTTACTCTGCTTACTGTCTGACTAGTTTGGCTGCAGTGTGTATCATCTGCTGAATACGCTGCCAGTATGCGCTGCAAAACCTGCAGCCATTTGGGTTTGAATTATGTCTGATTGCTTATTCCAAGTCAGAATTTTCGTTTTTCAGCTCAGTCATGTTGATCTCTCAAACTGCATGAGTTGCCCACCATAATTTTAACATTAGAGCTGTGTGTAAACCGTAAGACATAGAAGTAGAATTAAGCCAGTTGACCCAACTACACGAGGAAATCTGCAGATGCTGGAAATTCAAGCAACACACACAAAAAATGCTGGTGAATGCAGCAGGTCGGGCAGCATCTATAGGAAGGGGTACAATCAACGCTTCAGGCTGGGACCCTTCGTCAGGACTAACTGAAAGAAGAGATAGTAAGAGATTTGAAAGGGGGAGGGGGAGATCCGATTTCAGATCCCATTTTCAAATCTCTTACTATGAATATGTCCATCACAGCTATCAGTGTTTATCCGAATGTTAAAAGGCCTGAACAGATTAGATATGGCAAAGTTATATCCCATGGTAGGGGAGTCTGGGACAAGTGGGCAAGACTTCAGGATTGAAGGACGTCCATTTGGAACAGAGATGTAGAGAAATTACTTTAGTCAGAGGGTGGTAAATCTGTGGAATTTGTTGCCACGAGTGGTTGTGGAGGCCAAGTCATTAGGTGTATTTAAGGCGGAGATGGGTAGTTTCTTGATTAGCCAGGGCATCAAGGGGTATGGGGAGAAGAAGGCAGGGGAGTCGGGATGACCGGAAGAACTGGATCGGCCCATGATTGAATGGCGGGGCAGACTGGATGGGCTGAATGGCCTGCTCCTATATCTCATGGTGTTATAAGCATCATGGAGCAGCGAGCAGAAGGCCTGTTCCTTGCCTCTGGTCGCAATGCCCAAACCTTTTCAATCCTTGGGGTTTTTACGCAATTAGCTGCTTGCTTTTGATGGGAAAGTGGCTATTTGACTATGTTTGAAGGAAAGAGTCTCATCCAAATATATACTGTTTGTAGCACGGTAGTGTACCTTGCTAGAGATGATCAATTGGGGTTCAATTCTCACCTCTACTTGTAAGGAGTTGTATGTTCTGCCTATGACTGTGTGGGTTTTCTCTGGGTGCTCCGGTTTCCACCAGCATTCCAAAGATGCAAATTGTGAGCATGTTAGGTTGGTGCTGGAAGTGTGGATTATTTGGTTTTACACAAGTGGTGCATTTCACTGTTTCTGACAAATAAAGCTAATCTTAGAACCAAAGTACATTTATTTTCAAAGAATGTATAAGTTATGCAACCCTGAGATTTGTTTGCTTACAGGTAGTCACAGAGCAGGAAACCCGAAAGAACCCAATTAAAGAAAAAAAAGACCAAAACCTGATGCGGAAAAGAAAGAGGGAAAAAACCCACAAATCACGCTAACAATTGAAACGACCAACAACATTCCGAACCAAATTGGGTCCTTGGATCTGATCCCCGAAGCAGTCTGGAGTAGGCCCAAAGTGTCACTTATAAGTTCATCATATTGCAGGGCACAGCAGCAGGGCAATCTTCATAGCCTCAGCGCCATGGAGAGAGGAGTGAACGCCACAGAGAGCGAGTGATATCAGTTCTTGCCTTGTCTTTTCAGTCTGTTTAGTCCGGCATTTAAATTGAACAAACAACAAACCAGTGAAAGGCTCCAGCACCCTTGAGAGAGGAATGAACAGGGAGAGCAAGTGAATTGGGATCTCGCCTCCCATTTGGCTGACATTTAAATTGTCCAAACAGCGGATCGTACTTTGCACCAGGACCTGGCTGCTGCTAATCATGCCTAGACCATGCTGCCCAGTGACGCGCTCCGGGCCCTGATTTTGCCACCCAGCCTGAAGCTGCTCTCAAGTTCTTCAGATCAGCTTGGCGCCCAGAGCGATCGAACCTCGCACCCGTGCCAGTTGTATGGGCATCGATTCTCCTCTGCCTCTGACTTCTGCTCACAGAGAAGTTTGAATATGCAATGCATTCCAGTTCATTGTGCCTCCAGTTAATTGGGGCAGCTGCTTATTTTGGACAACTCTGAAAGAACAAAAACAAATCCAGAAAATTGCTGGTATTCCCTTTGTTTATTTAAGGGTTCATTTTATTGTTAAAATGTGTTTGCAGAATACAAATCTGAGATTTGTCTTCTCCAGGTAGCCATAAAGTACAGAAAAACCAAAGTAGTCGAAAGAAAGAGATCAATTGCCCCTGCACAAAAAGAAACAAAAGCGCTCAAACTCCAAAGCCCCCCCCCCACCAACCCCTCCCTCGCACAAAAACTAACAGATCACCCGGAGAAACAGCAACAAGAACATCAAACCCCAAATCCCCTGCCTGCCAATCAGCAATAGGAAAGAATGGGCAAAAACATTAAAAAAAACACATAGAACCGAAAGAGGCTAATATGAACTGGAGTCCAATCCATAAATCTCAGCGTTCTGATAACATGCTGCTTAGTTGAGGCAGGAGATGGTCAGTCATGTGAACTTGTGTGGCCCTTAGACATTGCGCCATGCTTGGTGAACAGTTGTGTGTGCTCATGTTATTCATTTTGGCTGACATGCTGATTCAAAAGTTTTAAACATTATTTTTATTTTGACTTCATAAAAAAATGTAGTGACCTTTGCCATGATAAGATTTGACAGTAGCTGAAAAATTACCCTACTGGACCAAATTAAAAGCCACCACTCATTGTCAACTGGGAGAGATAACTGGAGGGACGAAATCTACAATTGTACACTTGATTCATCAACAAGATGAAGAATGGACATTACTTGAAATGCAACAGGGAACATCCCGAATACAAAAGCTTAAAGTTAACGATCCTTTGAAGAGGCCCTCAATCAATGGCTTTCCATTGTCACTGGATCAGTGTTAAAGAGCAAGTCACAGGAGCTACCTAAGAAGTTGGGTCTCACAGATTTTCAAGCAACAGCCGTTGGTTGTCTCAATGGAAATGTAGGCACCATATTAAATTCAAGAACACACAGCAAGAGAGGTAGTGCTGAGTCTGATGCTCCAAGTGTAGAAACATGGAAATGTACAAAATTCCCCAACTTGCTTCAAGAATTTTATGCAGATGATATCTACAATAGTGATGAAATAGGCCTTTTTTTTTAATCGTACCACACTGGACAGTTGGTTGAGAAGAGAGTTAAAACCTCACTGCTTTAAGGGGCTAAGAGTGGATAGTTCACCAGTTGGGTAGTATGTCAGCATATAGTGTACTTGATGAATTCCTCCACCAGTAACCATTACAAACTAATACAGTTTTATAGTATTGCAGTAATGTTGCTAGTGTTCTAATTTGTTTTGTATTTCATTTAAATACATAATTTGATACTCAGTTAAATGGTGATTTATCTATTAAATACTTTTAAAAAATGATTTCAATGAAACTCTGGATAATTGGGCCAAATCACACTGGTCCTGATTAATTGGAATCCACTGTATGAGAAGCAGCAAATGAGTTCCATAATTTTGTAATGCGATACTATCCATTTATGAAATATTGAACAGAATTTCTTCATCTGTTTTATTTCTTCTGTCTTTGTGTCATTTTTCTCCTTCTTCCCCTTGTATCTTTTCACTTGTTGAAGGAGATCTGATCAGTCTTGGTCACAAGTTGCACTTCAGCATTGAATCTTAAAATGAATTAGAATCAGGTCTATTATCACAGTTTTATGATGTGAAATTTGTTGCTTTGTGGCAGCAGTACAGTGCAAAGACATAAAACTACTATGAATTACAAAATAAATAATCGCATTTTATGCAATGCTTATATTGAAGATGAGTAGTTACATTTTACCTTTCAAGTTGGATACTATGCATATAGTCGATGGTTAAATCAACTGTTCGTTAGACTTGAGAGAACAAGTAAACTTACAAGTGAAACATTTGATGGTCCAAACTTCTAGTTGGTTATATATTTGCCCAAAACATACTTTCAATTAATCCTTCATCTATTTGTATCCTTTAGTCATCCAAGCTGTCCACCTCTTGTTGAATTATTGTATCCACTCTCTCCAAATTCACACACTGACTGCTTGAAAAATAGTGCACTTCTTTATCCTGAACACCAGGGCATACGAAGGATTGCAATTCAAATTTTTATTTGTTTACCTCTCAAATTGTCAATATTAATGCTTTTCCTCAATTTGCTATTTAGCACCAAGTGCTAGAAGATGTTCTCCAAATTTTGTGGTGTATAAAATTCCAACAACTAGCTATTGCATACATTCTGAGCCGACTTGGGTTGAGTTCTTTGGCTTCAAACTGATAGGCATCTGAGATGCTGTAAATTGTTAGTATCAGTTCAGATACCTCCTAATAGTATATGATATCCAAGTATCATAGACCATGTTATTGCTAAGTGAGATCATTGCAAAAGTGAGGATGTTTAAAAATAACTTTGAGGTCATTGCAAAATCACCAGTCAGTTCACTTTTCAGCCTGTGCCTGCCTCCAAATAAGATACTTACAGTAGCTCCCAGAGTGTGAAATAGCGCCCTCAAGCTTCTGCTTTGAGTATTGGCACATATCTGTGTTCATTCTGTAATCTTTCATTGGCAGACAAGGTTCTGCACTGTGTTGCTCTGAAAGTTCTACATATCATTGAACTAAAAGGACATGAAAGATATGTGGGAGAGACTATGCACTTATTGAATCAAATCTGCTTTTGTACTTGTCAATTTTCTTACCCAGGATACATAAAGCGTTTCAGTGAATTTCACTTTTCATGCTGCATTTCTGTGTCAGTTTGTAAAGTAATTAAAACTTCCTGGTAGGAATTATTTCTTTTAAGTCACGTGGAAGCAATGTTCAATATTTATTCAATTTTTTTTGTCCTGACATTACCCACGCATTGTGGGCTGCTTTTGTAGAAACAATCACAGGTAGATTTGCTTCCCTTTGTACCTACACTTAACAGAAAATTTCAATGGATTTTTAAGCAAATATACAAATTTCTTCTCATCTCTGCAGTCAAACTACATGAGAACAGAGATGCTGTTCAAATTGCATGCCATCTTGGACAATGTCTCCCATCCACTACATAATGTACTGGTTGGGCACAGGAGTACATTCAGCCAGAGACTCATTCCACCGAGATGCAACACAGAGCGTCATAGGAAGTCATTCCTGCCTGTGGCCATCAAACTTTACAACTCCTCCCTTGGAGGGTCAGACACCCTGAGCCAATAGGCTGGTCCTGGACTTATTTCCTGGCATAATTTACATATTACTATTTAACTATTTATGGTTTTATTACTATTTATTACTTATGGTGCAACTGTAACGAAAACCAGTTTCCCCCGGGATCAATAAAGTATGACTATGACTACTAATGCATTCAACAATTTCAGATGACCAGCCTTTCTGGTTGATATCGGAGCTGGTCCCTTTCATCATCAGAGCTGATTAAAGGCATTTATATTTTATGTCATTCTTGTTTCTTACTCTTTACATATACTTTAAGCCCACTGAGTATTTCCAGGATTTTCTAATTTTGGTTTTCGAATGCTTTCCATGTTTTATGTCTGAAAGTTGAGGACTTTTTACCTTCCTGTCTTTTCTCATTCTTGTATTTGCATCTCCAGTTGGATGAGCTACAGTTAAGAAACCTCCAAATTTACCCAGCCAACATCACAACCGTTGCTTAATTTTTGGTCTTAACCCTATCAAAGGCATTGTTACTTTTTTATATCTCCCCATCCCACCCTTTACTTTGATTAGTAGCTTCCTCTGCTTCTAATACAAGGTCATTAACTTTGAACATGAACTCTTTTTCTCCACAAATACTACCGGATGTGCTGAGTATTTCCATGATTTTTGTATTATTTCTGATTGATGTTTAAAACAAAATTTTGATTGACAATTTATTCTTTGTAATTATTCCTCCTTTATAAAGTTCATTGATGATGCCAAACTGCTGAGACCCTGGACATTTACTCAGACATTTTAGAAGTTTTTGGACACCACTGTAGCGTAGCAGTTAATGCAATGCGATTAGGGTTCAGGGTGTCAGAGTTCGGAGTTCAGTCCCAGCGTCCTCTTTCAGGAGTCTCCCTATGAAACCCATAAGGTTTCTTCCACAGTCTAAAGATGAAAGGGTAGGTTAATTAGTTGTAAGTTGTCCCATGATTAGGTTAAGGTTCATTGGGGATTGTCGGGGGTTGCTGGGCAGTGTGGCTCACAGGGCCTATTCCACACGGTATCACTGAATAAATACCCAATTCAGACACACAGTCATCCTGTGCTGGTCACTCATCTTTCATTGCTGTTGTTTGATATATGACAGCTTGTTTTATTATAGTAGGGCCAGTAACATTATACTCTCTTAATGAATCTTGCACTTTGTCAACTTGTAAATCTTCAGGCCATAACACTAAGGGACTTACTGATACTATATTGTGACTGTATGCGCTGGGTCATAACTATACGTACTGCATTTTGCACCTTGGCCCCAGAGAAATGATGTTTTGTTTAGTAAAATACACAAATATGGTTGAATGATGATAAATATGAAGTGGAACTTAACAGTGTTTCTAATTACGATTGGCTGGGAACATCCAGACTCCAGCTTGAATTTCATTGGGTTTTGCTTGGTTGCATCATGCCTTTGAATAGTGTTCTGGTTCTGTCCTTTCTCTTTCTTGAAGAATGGCCACGTGTCTATAGGAAAGAGACCAAACAATTATCCAGTTCAATGTATCTTTGAAGAACAGATTCCTGTCTTTATTTCTTATAGTATTTTAACAATTGAACATCCTTCATGCTGAGACGCCAAAGTGCACATTGCTGTGATGCAAATTTTAAACGAGATTCTGCAAATGCTGGAAATCTAGAGCAAGACTAACAGAATGCTGGAAGAACTCAGCAGGTCAGGCAGTATCTATGGAGGGGGAAAAACAGTCAATGTTTTGGGCCTGATAAAGGATCTCAGCTTGAAATTTTGACTGTTTATTCCTCTCTGTAGATGCTGTCAGTCCTCCAAGATTCTTGTGTGTGTTACTATGCAAATTTCAGTTGTCTGGTTTCATGTTTGCATCTGTTTGGACATACTTTGATCTAAATAAAATTTCAAATTTCCTGGGTATTTTTCACGTGGTGACTCATCTATTTGTAAATCTTCATATTTAAATATATCATTTAATTGTAAGCCAATTCCAAGGCAAAACACTTTGTGTGTTGTTGGGTTCCTGGTGTTAAATAAATTCTGATCTGTCATTTATTTCCAAGTACTTTATCTACATTGTTGTTTTGTTTAAGAGCAGTTCCCATCATAAATTTTGTACCAACCCTCTAAAAGCAAAGCAAAGAAGCAGGTGGGCTAGGTTAAAGGACCAGCCAAAGCTGCTGCCCAGAAAACCATCCAAAGAGATCTAGGCAGATAAAATGTAGTCCAACTGTTGTAGTGAGTACCTGTGGACCTAACTAAAATTAGTTAAGTTCAAGAGAAAATGCGTCATGGTTCTTGAATAAGAGGTTTTAAGTATCAAGGTTAGACTAGAAAATGTGGAGTAGTTCTCGTTGGAGCAAAAAGGTGGAGGATCTTTTGAAGGCATTGCTGAAGGTTTGATTGCTAGGATAGAGGTATTTCTACAGATGGATCTTGCAGCAGAGCACTCATAATTAACACACAAGCCAAAACACAAGGGGGCTCTTGGGGCGGTGGGGGGGGGGGGGAGAAAAACACTTTTTCCAGACCAGAACCATACTTTACATACTTGCAACCTGTAAAGTTTGTGGAAGCAGAATTGATCAGTTTTTGCAAAAGGGAATTGAATAGTTAGTTGAAGGAAAAGTGCAGGAAAAAGTGGTAGAGTGGGACTTCCCAGATTCCAACAGAAGCTAACACTGATTTGGTGAATGAAACAGCTGCTTATTACAGTATTTTACCTGTGGTTTTGACCTTTTCGACCATTTGAAGCAGTAGTTCTAATGCATTGATTTTGTGATATGCAAACGAGGATATGCATTTTTTGATCCAATCAATACTATGCAAGTTGAACATGCTGTTTTTGAGTTTTGTCTTCAGAACTGGATATGGGAGCTAGAAATAGAACATTTTTTTTGTCTGCAAACTACATATCTACATTTCTAAACAAATCATTTCTATCACCAGCTGAAGTCCCTGCACTGATTCTTGCAGTACATCTCTGGTTACTGACTTCTAGTTAGAATAACAGCCTTCCACTCTCTGTCTCCCACCCTCAGACATCCTCTGTCTACTCCAGTCAAGCCTGTATGAGTCTGGTTCACCAGATCACTGCAGCTCCATCTTCTGGTTCTACCTACCATGTGGAACCTTTGAATGCTTTAATAAAGTTCACATCAACCACATCCACTGCCCTACCCTCATATTTTTATCACCCACTCAAAAAAAGCCCTCGGGTTTTTAGTAAGTGACCTCCCCAGTACAAAGCCCTGATGATTATCTCTAACAATTTCTTTTTGTTTATTTATTTAGTGATATTGCAAAGTAACAGGCCCTTCCAGCCCCAGTGAACCCACGCCAACCAGTTAAACCCATGTGACCAATTAACCCTCATGGTCATGTCGTGAACATTCCATCTCCTTTCAGACAGTGGCAGGAATTGAACCTGGGTTGTTGGTGGTGCAATAGCATCATACTAACCACTATGTTACCTTGCCGCTCCTGCCTTTCCAAATGTGAGTAAACCCTGCCCCCCCCATGTAAGATGACCCCTTGCTGACCAGCCCCAATATAAGGCTCACCAGCCGATAATTTCCTGGTTTGTCCCTTAAAGGAGCAACCTGGTTCTCAAGTCCTTTGGCACCTTGCTTGTGGCTAAAAAAAAAGAATACAGGTATTTGAGTAACTACTTTCCTTTAAATAAAACACTATTTTTTGATTGTAAACTCAATCATCCTTAGCTTTCTGCAAGGAAAACAAATCTATTCTAAACTACAAACTATCAATCTCTTATGCACAAAACTTATGAATGAAGTTCGAGTTGTCTGGAGCGAGACTCAATGGTAAGTTTATGTGCTCTAGGATACATACTATTGTGACAATGTAATGTTGGAAGGCATTCAGAATACTACAAACCTACATTGTTTTGTTTTTGGCAAAGTAATAGTGACATACAAAGATTGCCAGTACTACTACTTGCTTCTGTTTTAAATACAGTCCGCCCTCCTTTTCTGCTGATTCCGCATGCGTGGATTCAACCAACCGCGGTTCAGGAAAACCCGGAAGTTCTCTCTCCAGCACTCATTGTTTGAGCATGTACTGACTTTTTTTTTGTCATTATTCCCAAAACAATACAGTATAACAACTAATTTACATAACATTTACATTGTATTAGGTATTATAAGTAATCTAGAGATGATTTAAAGTACAGGCAGTCCCTGGGTTACGAACGAGTTCCATTCCTGAGTCAGTCTTTAAGTCGGATTTGTACGCAAGTCTGAACAGGTACATCCGGTATTATTTAGCGTCAGTTAGTCAAACGTTTGTCTTAGTATATAGTATATATTTTATCTTTCTATGCATATAAAAGCACTTAAGAAATGTATGTACTTCAACAATTAAACCACTGTGTTGCTTAGTAATAATTGTAGCTTTCATCAGGGCAGGGCCTTTCACATGCTCCATTATTCTCACTTCATCCTTTAAAATTGTTCGGCTCGTTGACTGACTGTAGCCTAACGCTTTTCCAGTGACCGATGGCATTTCACTTCTTTCCGATCGCTTTATTATTTCCACTTTATTTTCAATCGTGATCGTTTTCTGTCAACGGAACAGAATCACTGCGGATTCAGCAGCAGCCGCGGGTGGCGGGTCCTGAGCTCCCCTGGGTCCTAAAGTGCACCCACACTGAAGACAGGTTAAACAAGGGACTTGAGCATCCACGTTTTTTGGTATCCGCGGGGGGTCCCGGAACCAATCGCCCGCGGATAAGGAGGGCCAACTGTATACCAAATGCCTTGGCCTCCACAACCATCTGTAGCACTGAATTTCACAGATTCCCAACCCTCTGGCTCAAAAGATTTCTTATTTACACAACCTGTCCAAATAGTTCATCAACATTGTTATTATACCCACCTCTTCAGCTTCCTCTGGCAGCTCGTTCCATATAACCAGCCCACCTTGTGCATGGAAAAAACTGTCCCTCTTAACTTTTTTTTACAATCTTTCCCCTTCACTTGAAGTCTTTGTCCTTTAGTGTTAGACTTCCCTAGTCTGGGGGGAAAAGTTTGTGACCTCCTCACCTTATCTGTGCCCCTCAAGATTCAGATTAGATTAGATTATGAGGACACGCAGTCCTCTTTTATTGTCATTTGGTAATGGATGCATTAAGAAATGATGGTGTTCCTCCAGAATGATATCACAGAAACACAAGACAAATCAAGACTGAAAAACTGACAAAAACCACATAATTATAACATATAGTTCAACAGTGCAAAGCAGTACCGTAATTTGATAAAGAACAGCCATGGGCACGGTAAAAAAAAATCTCAAAGTCTCTCGAAAGTCCCATCATCTCACGCAGACGGTAGAAGGAAGAAAAAAACTCTCCCTGCCATGAACTTCCAGCGCCACAAAGTTGCCGATGCAGCACCCTGGAAGCACCCAACCACAGCCGGCTCTTGAGTCCGTCCAAAAACTTCGAGCCTCCGACACCGAGCACTATCTCTGCCGAGTGCTTCAACCCCGGCCCTGGCAATAGGCAAAGCCGAGGATTTGGGGCCTTCCCCTCCAGAGATTCTTGATCGCATAGTAGCAGTGGCAGCGAAGCGGGCATTTCAGAAGTTTCTCCAGATGTTCCTCCGTGCTCCTCACGTCTGTCTCCATCAAATCAGGATTGTGCACAGCCCCTACTTAACAAATACGATATCATTTCGGAGCGGCCACACGCACTGTGTTGTGCCGCCATCATCTCCTCCCCTGTATACCTTTAATATACCTTTGAGGTCAGGAGATTTAATACATGTTTACATAATTGAATAAGCAAAGGCCACTTTACCTCCAGATCTCTATTTAAAAAAGACAGTATCAATTTAAAGCTTAGCTTTAAAACATACAGTGAAATGCATTATTTGCATCAAATCAAATCAGCAAGGTTTGTGCTGGTCAGCCCACAAGTGTTTTCAGGCTTCCAGTACCAACATGCCCACTTCTCGCTAACCTTAATCGTGCATATTTGGAATGTGGGAGGAAGCCAGGCTACTTGAAGGAAAACCTTGTGGTCACAGGGAGAACATATGTACTCCTTACAGCAGCAGGATGTGAACACAATCGATGACCACTGGAACTGTAATAGCGTTGCTCTAACTGCTGTGTTATTGTGCCACCCCCACTTTAAGTTCAGTAATCACTTGTTGTTTCTCCAAGTGACAAGAGAGTTAGGCGAAACATAGTTTATGCTGGGAATGATTAAGTTAGTGGCTATCAAGATGATTGATCAACTGTTGGAAGCAGAGCAGAGGTAGGACTTGTGTTCCAAAGGTGGTTGGGTTACTCAGAAACAGATAAAAATGGCTCTGAAACTTGTACTCCTTTTCTCCTGTGATTTGGTTAGATTTCTTTAGTTTTAGCTTGGTAATGTGTCAATATTTTGTTTTACAGGTTTCCATAAATGGCACACAGCTGTCAGATGGGTCTGTGGGGTCGGAGTTCACAGGAGTCCCTCAGGTAAAATGAGCTATATACTTTTTAAATGTCTTTTGTAGATTGGTTTAGCAGTTCATGAATATGAATTTAAATGAGAATACTATTTTTCAAAAATATTTGTATTCAAGATTTCAGAGCCACTGCACTATCGTGCCTCACTGTGTTGCTGGTACTAAAATGTAACAGAAACAAGAAGACCTGAAATAAGTTTGGAAGATGCAGGAAATAGTCAGGCTAGACTTTTTGATTGGATGTTCTACCATTCATTGTGATAAAAGCCCAGTGACTTGATTGCCTTTCCACAGCTGCTAGCAGGCAAATTCAAAGTACATTTATTATCAAAGTATGAATGCAGTATACAACCCTGAGATTCGTCTTCCCCACAGACAGCCACGAAAGAAAGAAAATCATGGATCCCATTCAAAGAAAAACAGCATCCCCCCCATGCACAAAAAAAACCAAATTACACAAGCAGCAACCAAAAAAGCGCAAGACGCAGAATACAAAGCACAAAATCCAGAGTCCAGTCATGTTCAGTTCAGCTCAGTGTTCGTTATCTTCAGGCTGCCTTGAATCAAAGTCACCCAAAATAGCAACAAAAAAAAGAGCAACCAGAAACAAATCATAATGTAAACTGCAGAGTCCAATCCACAAGCTGCATCAGTTAAACTTTGCCCAAGACCCAGACTTGCAGCACCATCCTCTGACAGCATCAAGGGAAAGAGAGACCATTTGAATGCAGGGACCGACCTTCAGGTGCAGCAAGCGAGAGGGTGATCAACAGCTCTGAACACCCGCTCGCTGTCCATTCACACCAGGCTTCTTAGCATCGAGGCCGCACGCCTCACGGAATCCCCTTGGAGATCGCTCAATTGGCCTGAAAACACATGATCAAACTGTAGATCAGTGTCCGACAGGAGCAGAACCACGTTTGAAAGAGAAAGATGATGTGAAAGAAGTAGTTTCGTGAACCGTGTGGAGGATGTCGCCCTTGATCGCATTGTTTGCTGGCGCCATTTTCTTCCAGAGCTGTGTACATCACTAGTTCTCTTTCTTATGTAACTGGATCCATTATGCATTCAGCCTCCCTTCCCTCTCTCTGGTTTTTGAAACTTTAAAAACAAAAAGCCCATGGCATTGTTTTTACTGTAACTTGCTTAGTATCTCGTTGTGGCAGCTGTGTTCAGTTCAATTAAAATCTGGAATTAAATTAGTAATGTTAACTCAAAACTCTGGAGTGTTTTTCAAGGCTCACCTGATTTGTTAGTTCTCCTTCATGGGAAATAGTTGTTCTTCCTTCGTCTGGCTTCCATGAGACTCCAGAGCCACCGTAATTTGGTTGACTGTTTTCTTCAGTGCAGTAAGTAATCCGCAAGAAACGTTGACCTTGCCAGTGATGCCCACATCCTGAAAACTCAGTAAAAAATCTGAATGTGCATGAGCTGGAATATGTCTAAGGTGTACAGCCACATTTGCATTATTGCATACCCATTCTAGTTTCCCTGATATAGGAAGCATGTCATAAAAAGGAGAGGGAAAAATGTCTTGAGGTTATTAGCAGCACTGTGGGGCTTGGATTACAGACTGCATAGGTTTAAGACATTCTCTTCCTCTTCCCCCCCCCCCCCCCCATCCCTGGAGTGAAGTTGAGGGGGTGATTTTATCGAGATATATAAAATCATGAGGGATGTAGATAAAGTGAATAGTCATTTTTTTACCTCCAGGATAGGGTAATCCTAAATGTCATATAATTAAAGTGAGAGGGCAAGGATTTAAAAGGGTCCTAAAGAGCAACTTTTTCACTTTAAAAGGTGGTCAGTGTATGGACTGAACTGTCAAACCAGGCCTAAATTTGAAGTAGAAAGTAAATCTATTAGCCAAGTACACACATAAGTCACCGTATACAACGTTGAGATTCATTTTCTTGCAACCATTCACAGTAAATACAAAGAAACAAAAATAAATAGATACACAAAAAATATTGAACATGAGGTGAAGAGTCATTGCAAATGAGTCCGTGGGTTGTGGGATCAGATCCGTGTTGGGGCGAATGAAGTTAGCCACTTTGGTTTTGGAGTCTGATGATTGAGGAGTAATGACTGTCCTCAAGCCTGGTGCTGCAGGTCTTGAGGCTTCTGTGTCACCTTCCTGACGGCAGCAGTGAGAAGGACTGAGGAGTCTGTTTCCATGCTGCTGTGCTCTTTCCCTCTATGGACAGAAGGAGTGGTAGATAGCGGTACAATAATGGTATTTAGAAGGCATTAGGACAGTTCCATGGATAGGGAAGGTTTGGAATGATAGGGACATCTTGGTTGGTGCAGAATGGGCTAAACTGACTGCTAAATGACATGGTTACATTCGTGATAGAAATGTTAGGCAAGGAAAGGAGTACACAATGAATGGTAGGATGCTAACAAGTACAGAGATGCAGAGGGACCTTGGAGCGTGTGTCTACAAATTCCTGCTTTTGATGATGTATATAACTGATTTGGACTTGATCTGTACAAAACTTCAATTAGGCTATAGATTTTGGTTGACGCCATTGACAAAGGATGTCGTGTCACTTGGGATAAAGACCTACATTTGGAATGGACATGTGAAGGAAATGTTGGATGGGTAAAGCTTACGTCTGCTGGAGCTGAGAAGAGCAAGAGACACTTAATTAAATGTATAAAATTCTGAGAATGAAAGTATGTTTGCTCTTGAGAGATTTACAGCCTAGGATTGATGAAAAGTCTACCTGAAACAAAACTTCAACTCTTTATTTCTCTTCATAGATGCTGCCTGACCTGTTGAGTTCCCCATGCATTTTGTGTATGAATCTAAATCTGTTTCTGTTCTGGATAATCAAATTCTCATCAGTCATGTTTCTGCCGAACCCTGCAAAGATAATGGCTACCCACTACGCCAGTTTATTTTAATTTTTTTTCATTTAACAAATTTATTGTTGATGATTTTTGTTTAGTTTAAAGTTGGATGTGTTACATATATTTTTGTTCTCTCCCCCACCCCACCATTCTAAAATCTAGCAGTACTATTACCAGGCTGAGGAAAGTAGAGAGATGTGAAGAATAGTTCATGGGTACTTCAAAGATGGGCATTACACTGTTGCTCTCAAATTTGATCATTGCAAAGGAAACTCTCATTGCTGCTGTGTAACACCTTATTTTTTTTCTGAACACAGTAGTCTTGGAATTTTATTGCAGGAAGCTTCTTTCCAGATCAGATGATGTGCTTTGAAAATTGTATGAGCCCAGACTTGAGTTTTGTTGAAATTCTCACTGTTGGGCACTAAGAAGAAGTCATTAATTTGAGATTCAAGTCCCAATGTTAAAGTGCAAAGCAGCATCATGTTGGCTTATCAGAAATGCAGACTGGATATTTGCAAACAAACTCCACTTGGTTACATTGACTGAGAAAACCTTAGTCTAACCCTATGCACTACATCCTTGGTTACAATTTGAAGTTATTTGTTATTTTTTATATACAGATGCAGCATGAAATAGGCCCATCTGATCCAATGAGCTGCAGCGCCCAGCAACCCACATATTTAACCCTGACCCAATCGCAGGACAAAATGCACAATAACCAATTAACCTACTAGCCTCTATGTCTTTGGACTGTGGGGTGGGGGGGGGGGTGTGGAACCAGAGCACCCAGAGGGAACATACAAACACCAACAGATGGCACCATAATTGAACTCCAAACTCAGCCAAGTTGTAATTGTGTCACAACGACCATTACACAACCATGGATTTATACTGTGTTACCACGAGAACACTGAAGTTCTTAATTTGCTCAGTTACTTAGTTTCCCCACAAATAAGTTGTCTTATAACAAATAAGACCATCTCAGGTCAGGTTCTCATTAAGATAAAGATTAGTTTCATTTGTCACATACATTGAAACATGCAGTGAAATTCACCACTTACGTCAACATAGTCTGAGGCTATGCTGAGGGTAAGGGTCCAAACCAACGTGCCTGCAACTTACTAGCCTTAACCTGTACATCTTTAGAACGTGGGAGGAAACCAGAACACCCAGAGGAAACTCTGACACAGGAGGATGAACACAAACTCCTTACGGACTTGAATCCCGAACCCCAGCTGGCTCTGTAAAGGGTTACGCTAGCTGCTATGCTTTCATACCTCACCCCACCATGTAGAGTTACCATAACCAGGGTTTTGCATGTGTATGTCATACTGATTCAGAGTACTGTAGTCATCCAGACAATTTGTTCATGCTTCGTTACAAGCAATCCAGATGTTATTGTTGAATTTTCTCCATTCATTACAGGTTTACACATTTAAATTGATTTTGGAAAAAGATGGCCTATATGTCATTAGCAATAGCAATTAGCATTTCTTATTTTACATTTTTGAGACTAAATCATGTTAGTTTCGTTATTGGACAACAATATAGATGTACATTTGTTTGGTAATACACCATTGTGCATTTTTCTTTCTACAGTGAAGGGGCCAAAGAAGAATTGTACATTGGCCAACAGTTCTTGCAAAGCTTTAGGTTGTCTGAGAAGCAACAAAAATAAGTGTACTGCATGGTTAGATTCCTGGCAAAGAATAGCTAGGTTGAAAAACTTACCTTGCCTTGATGGAAACAATTTTGTGCAAGCCAGACCAGGCTCCCCTCCCTGAAAATATATTGTTTTCACTGCTAGCCTCAAAACTACCACATATGTTATCTTTACCCTGGTGGGGTATTTAATTAGCAATTCACATTGCTTTATTTGGCTTATCAGGTCTGTGTATAGATAACTTTCTTCTACCTACCTCATTGACCTCGATATTAGACTCCATAAATTTACAATTCATGGAGCTCTTAAATTCCCTCAGAAGTGTGAACTAATGTTGTGAAGTAGTCTTTTGTCTCCTTCCCAGTATGTCTACCTCGGAGCTGCCAGTCATTTGAACATTTTAATATAATCTGAAAATCAGTAAAAATTTGAGTCATAAAGAGCTATGAACACCACAGCACTGAAACAGGTCTATCTAGTCCATGCTGAACTATTATTCTGCTATTATTACCCATCAACCCTCCTATGAGCGATAGGAGGACCATAGTCCTCCATACCTCTTCCATTCATATGCATATTCAAATTCTTCAAGTGGTTAAATAGAACCTGCATTCACCACTTCCACTGGCAGCCCTTGCACACTCTTACTACCCTCTGAGTGAAGAAGTTCCCCCTCATGTTCCTCTTAAACATTCCGCCTGTCACCCTTAACACATGATCTTGCGCCCGAGTCTCATTCAACCTCAGTGGAAAAAGGCAGCCATCTTAAATGAATATTAAATATATTTCTCACCCTGGTAGGTCAATAGTTTCTCTCTTATCTTGCTTGCTCACCACCTCCTAATAGGAAATTTCCTGATTTCACCAAGCTTCTTTTGATGCAGCAGTTTCATAACTTAGTTCAAGCTGTGCTCTACTGGGACAGTTTGCTTTCAATATTTCTTTCAACTTATGCCTGTTTTGATTAGAAATATCATGAAAGTTTATGGAAATGGAAGAACTAATTTCTTCCATTTTCCATACAGAGTTTTCTTGGCATGTCTTGGAACTTTTTGATTTCTTAATGTCCCATGTAATCTTCAAATTGAATTGACTTTATTTCTTACATCCTTCACATACAGAAGGAGTAAAAATCTTGTTGTTACATCTCCGTCTAAATGTGCAATGTGCAATTTATAGTAGTTTGTAATAAACAGTATGTACACCAGGACAGTCAGTATAACATAGAAATACTATTGTATCAGTGTGAATTAATCAGTCTGATGGCCTGGTGGAAGAAGCTGTCCCAGAGCCTGTTGGTCCTGGCTTTTATGCTGTGGTACTGATTTTCAGATGATAGCAGCTGAAACAGTATGTGACTGGGGTGACTTGGGTCCCCGGTGATCCTTTGAGGCCCTTTTTATGCATCTGCCTCTGTAAATATCCTGAATACTGGGAAGTTCACATCTACAGATGCGCTGGGCTGTCCACACCACTCTCTGCGGAGTCCTGCGATTGAGGGAAATACAGTTTCCATACCAAGCAGTGATGCAGCCAGTCAGGATGCTCTCAATTGTGCCTCCGTAGAGAGTCCTTAGGATTTGGGTGCCTATACCAAACTTCTTCAACCGTCTGAGGTAAAAGAGGCGCAGTTGTGCCTTTTTCACCACACAGCCGTTATGTACAGACCACATGAGATTCTCAGTGATATGTATGTCGAGGAACTTAAAACTGTTCACCCTCTTAACTCCAGATCCATTAATGTCAATAGGGTTGAGCCTGTCTCCATTCCTCCTGTAGTCCACAACCAGCTCCTTTGTTTCTGTGACATTGAGGGAGAGGTTGTTTTCTTGACACCACTGTGTCAGGGTGATTACTTCTTCTCTGTAGGCTGCTTCGTTTTTATTTGAGATAAGGCCAAACAAAAATCGTTAGGAAATTTAATTAGCAGATTGGAGCTGTGGGTGACAACACGGTCGTGGGTTTACAGAAAGTAAAGGCAAAGTATGTGAAAAAAAATGGGGACACGTGGCTCTTTGCTACACTTGCATTGTCCTTTCAGTATGCAATTCTTCCTGTGGTTGTTAGTTCACAGTGTGAGGAGTTCTTAATGAATTAAGTTATCTGGAGACCTGAGTATTTATCAACAAATTAATGACTTTAGATTTTGTTATTTTGGTGCAGTTAGAACTTGTGTTTATGAAGTAAGTACAGTAAAGGGTTCATGCCTTTGTTGGAATTTGGAACGAATTAGAATCTAAACCAGGGGTGTCAAACTCATTTTAGGTCACGGGCCGGATTGGGCAAAATGCGGGCCAGATTAGTTGTGCGCGCCTTCGTTGCCTTCGTTTATTCAACCTACTCTCATGTAACTCAGTCTCTGCTATAATTACAAAGTGTTTCACTTTACGAATTTCGTTTCTTATGAAGAAGATTACCTAGCAAGCATTATTTTTATGATTGGTATTAACTTACAGTGGTAGGCTACAAGAAAGTTGTGATGAGAGAGAGAAAAAAAGATGCTATTTTGGCTAAGATTGTTTCGGGAGCCACACCCTTTCCATTAATAAACCATTTGAAGTTGAATATTAGTGGACACAAATGTAGACCTAATGAAACAAATTGTAAATGTGGGCTACACAACTGCACCTAATTTTTATTAGCCTGCTTCCAGTAATCAAACTCAGACAATGAACACAGTTAGCCTCTAATTTTTATTGAAGTGATCACATTCACAATAATAGAATAGTCAGAAAATGAATGAATCACAATATTATGACAGTCAATATTTCATAATGCATTTTGCTTACATGTCACAGTGCATTGAACAGTGTCACTCATTTTTCACTTGCTGCTTCCAGACATCTGACATCTCTTGGCTTTAACTAGCCTGTCAACATCAGGGACCAGTTTCTGGGCAGTTGTGATTTTCATATTTTAGATGTCTGTCAGCTGCGAGTGCAGTTTGGATTTGTTAATGTTCATTTTGGAGAACGCCTGCTCACAGAGATATGAACATGCAAAGGATCTTTGAGGCAAAATCTGTCATCTGGGGGTACATCGGTCCCAGGTATTGATAGAATGAGTCCAGACGCACAGTCTCCAATTTATATTTCAAAGCCAAGTTTTACTGAATTTCAGTTAGTTCCATTTGGAGTTCCTCCGGCACATCTGATGCTGCGTTGACGGCAAATGGCGAGCAAAATAGTGAGAATTCCTTCTCGAGCTGAGTGAAGACTTGGAAACAATTCTGAAACTCACTTTTCAGCTGTGATATTTTGTCCTTGTACCTGTCCATATTGTCATTATTCCCATGAGCGACACGCACAGACTGGAAAGAGGGGAAATGAGCTGTGTTGCTCCGGGATAGTTGCATCTCCCACAGGTCTAATTTAATTTGAAAGGCACGAATGCTGTCGTAGTCTTCCATAACAAGTTTGTTGCGGCCTTGCATGTTAACATTAAGCATACTTAAGTGCTCTGTTATATCCACCAAAAACGCAAGATCATGAAGCCAGTCTGGGTCATCCAATTCTGCCACTGACTTCCCTTTCTTGTTCATGGATAGTCCAATTTCCGCACATAATTGAAAAAAGTGTTTGAGCACAACCCCTCTGCTCAACCAGCAGACTTCAGTGTGGTAGGGTAGGCCGTGTCCAATATTACTTTCGGACAAAAGAGTGTCAAATTGCTGATGGTTGAGTCCCTTGGCTCTAATAAAATTAACCGTTTTGATTACTACATCCATGACATTGTCCATTTTCAGGCTCCTGCTACATAATGCCTCTTGGTGTACAATACAATGAAAATGCCAGAATTCCTGCTGTGGATTCTCTGTCTGAACTTGCTCTCTGAGTTTCTCAACGAGGTTGGAGAAAACGTTGTTTGCCGTTGTGGTGTTTGTCACGGGCACCATCTCCACAAACTCCTTGGTGACGGTCAAAGATGCATCAGCACCACGAATAAATATTCCCAATTGAGCTACATCAGTCACATCAGAGCTCTCATCAATTGCAATAGGGAAGGCAATAAATGACTTCACTTTGTCTTTTAGTTGACTGTTCAAATCTCCTGCAAAGTCTGTGATTCTCTCTGCCACAGTATTTCTTGACAAACTGATGTTACCAAAAGCCTGTCTCTTCTCAGGGCACGGCAGCTCAGCCGCTGTCAGCATGCATGCTTTGATGAATTCCCCCTCTGAGTATGGCTTCGAAGTAGCAGCTATTTTGTTGGCAATAATATAGCTAGCCTTGACAGCTACATCATGAGTCTCTCGACTTTTGGTGAACATTGATTGCTGTTTTTTCAGAGCTGCTTCAAGCTCGTTTACCTTTTGTGTTCTGAGTCATCCTGCGTACGTGTGACGTCTCATAGTGTCGTTTGATATTGTACTCTTTTGCCACAGCCACTTGTTGCGAGCATATCAGACACACAGGTTTGCTGTTGACCTCACAGAAGAAAAAAACGATCTTTCCAATTATCATTGAATATCCGACCTTTGATGTCAACTTTTCTTTTCTTGGAAAGCATTTTGAACCACAGCAGCAAACAGTCTCAGCCTTGCTACAGGTGTTACTTACCTGAGTACTCTGTGTGTTTATACTGTGTGTCATGATGTAAGTGGGGCCCTAGTGGTCTTCAGTGCAGGGTGGTAGGTGCTTATGCACAGCGGGTGGTTAACAGCCATCTGTTGTTTTCTAAGTACACACAGCAAGCTGCCAGCACAGCAGGCGGCGCAGACAGCGGTGGGAGAGAGAGCGGCTGCTGTACAGATACATAATAAATGGTCATGAATATACTTTCTCTTTCCCCAAATCATCCCACGGGCTGGATTGGACCCCTTCACGGGATGTGGCCCGTGGGCCAGTAGTTTGACACCCCTGATCTAAACATATAAATTAGAAGGCCACTCACTACCTTCAACACTTAAATCAAGACTGAACTGATCATCTCAACTCCACATTCCTGTTTGCCTACAGTAATTTTCCACCCCCTTTTTGTACAAAGCACCTATCTACCTCTACCACAAAACTATTTAAGGACACTGCTGCCACCTTCCTTTGAGGAGAGGTTTCAAAGACTTGTGATTGCCAAAAGAAAAAATCCTCTTGTATTTTAAATAGATACTCCCAGAAGAGGAAACATCCTCTCCACAATCATGTTATTGATCTTGTGTTTCAATCACTTTTCTAATCTAAACTGCAGTAAATAAAAGTTAGGCCATCAAACTTTTCCTCAAAAACTTTATTCGAGCTTTTAGTCTTAAGAAAACACTGAACTGTTTCCAAAACATTAACATCCATAAAGGAGGAGACCTCTGCTGTGCACTGTACTCCAGATGTGGTCTGAGTTTTGTTTGTAACTGAAGCAAGATCTTTGCAGTTTTGTGTTTGCTTCCTCTGACAATAAATACTTTTCAGATAACTTTTCTACTTGCTGTACCTACCTGTATATTAGACGACTAGATATTAATCCAAGTTGTAGTTTACTGCTTGTTTGATCATTTGGCAACATGTTAAAAATGCACAAGTATAAGGCTATTTAAAATTTTCTGTCATGTGGTGTATAATTATGACCCAGAAACACTATGAGAAACATTGTTTTATTTAGCTGTATACATGTGTACAGTTGAAAGGCAATAAACTCAAACTTGAATTCATTTCTTGTTAGCATGGTGGCAGTGGTCAGCATTTTCTAAAAGGAATTGGATCGGAATTTGAGGAAAATAATGAGGTTAGAAAGGAGCTTCTGTGAACAAAACCCAAACTACTTTCTCCAGTGGTACAATAATTCTGTGGTCTACTGTGCTAACCACATCAAAATTAGTTTGACTTTAACTCGTGCAGTATTTAGAGCTCATTTACATGCTTACATGTAAATTATTCCTGGTTTCTTTGAGCAGATTTTCCCAACTTCCTGTGGATTTCATCCCCATCAACAAAGTGAGTTCAAATCAGCACCTGTTGAAATAGCAATCCCTCCAAAATTGCTCTTATCACAATTGTCCCTTAGTTTTGTCAGCCATTAGAGGGTAGAAGAGGAAACATCCCTTGGAATGCAGAGATGACCTTATCAAAATGTTTAAAAGTACAATATAGTAAGGTGGATGTTAAGTCTTTTCCACAGTAGGGGAGTCCAAAACTAGGGAGCATGGCTTTAGGCCGAGAAGGGAAATTTTAAAGAAACCTGAATGACCACTTTTCACACACAGGATGGGGAGTGTGTGGAACAAACTGCCAGAGGAAGTTGAGACAAGTACATTCATATCATTTTAGAAGAAATTGAATAGATGGATGGAAGGATGGAGTTTGGAGCGATGTGGTCCAAATTCAGGAAATTGGGACGAGCTGAATGGGCTGAAAGTTCAAAAATTCCAATTCTATTATCAAAGTATGCATATGTCAGCATATATACGACCTTGTGATTCATTTTCTTGCATAATCCAGTTGCACAGGAGGTCTCAAGGTCAAGGTCTTGGAGCTTAGTGATTAGTTTTGAGGGATGATAGTGTTGAATGCTGAGCTGAAGTCAAAGAAGAGCTAGTGGATGTATACATCTTCACTAGCTATATATTCCAGGGTTGAGTGAAGAGCCACTGAGGTAACATCTGCTCACCTGGTGAGATGGTAAGCAAATCAGAGCGGATCTAATTTGTTCCTCAGGCAGAAGTTGATATTCTTCATGACCAACCTCTCAAAGCACTTCATCACTCTGGGTGTAAGTGTTACTGGTCATTGAAGCAGGTTACCATGTTCTTCCTAGGCAATGGTGTAATTGAATCAGGTGGGTATCTCAGACTGCTGAAGTGAGATGATGAGGATATCGAAACACTCCAGCCAAATATTATTAATACTTAGTGGAAGGCACTGGGCTAGATGATGAATATAGCTTTCACTTTGCTTCCCGATGAATTTATTTGCTATTTTGTTCTGTTATAGACACCATTCACTTTTGGTCTGGGTCAGAGGGCACCGTACTCAACGGGAGAACGATGCCTCCTGTGTCGAAGTGAACGTAAAGACTCTTCACTCTCTGAGAGTGGGATTACAAACCCAAACAAAATGGCACTTTCTACATCTCCGAAAACAAACAGCATATTGCACCTTCCTCTGTGGGTGTGTCCGGACTGCAGGCGTACTGTTGAAAAGGATGATCGGCAAGTTTCTCTGGAGCAAACTCTAGTGGTAAGGATGACAAGCTTCCAGCTGTGATTTCAGTGTATTTGACTTTTCAGTTACTTAATTATTTGTCAGTTTTAGAACTTTTCCCTGTTCATACTTTGCATCAAACTGTCTTGTTTCCTTTGTCATTCTGGTGAATTTGACTCCTGGCATGACCAGAAGACCTCACTGGAGGTGCAAGTTTTCTAGTTTTGTACTAAGTCTATTGAATGAATCAGAATTATGTTTTTCATCACTGATGTTTCGTGAAATTTGTTGTTTTGGGGCAGTTATAGAGTGAAAAGAGTGAGGGTAGAGTTCATGGACTGTTCAGAAATCTAGTGGAGGGGAAGAGGCTGTTCCTAAAACATTGCGTGTCGGGCTTCAGGCTCCTATGCCACCTCCCCGATGGTAGTAATGAAAAGTGGGTATGTCCTGGGTGGTGAGAATCCTTTGTGATGGACGCCACCTTTTTGGGGCATCGCCTTTGAGGATGTGCGACCATGTACTTAGTGGTGGGGAGGCCAGTGTCCATGATAGAGTTGACTGATTTTACAACCCTCTGCAGCCTTTCTTGTCCCTGTGCAGTGGCCTCTTCATAACCAAATGAGGTGTCATTTTACCTTGTCAAAAGCCAGCCTTTCTTTGGGACAAAGTCCCCCTTCGTAGTTGGTTTGCTCTTTGTAACCTTGCACTAATTTTCTGTAGTCTCTGTATATGGCATCCCAAATCCTTTCCTGCTACACATCTTAGTCTAACATTGCTAAGAAAATATCCAAAATTGCCTTTCTATGAACAAGAAACCATTGTTTTAAAAAAAAACAGGTATGTCAGGCATAGCACATGGAATACTCGCATTCATACTGATTCTTTTTGATCTACTTAACCAAGTGCTCCATCCTGTCCTTGAAGATAGATTTGAGCTAAACATCATGAGTGATATTAACGCAAACACAAGGAAATCTGTAGATGCTGGAATTTCAAGCAACACACATAAAAATTGCTGGTGAACGCAGCAGGCCAGGCAGCATCTATAGGAAGAGGTACGGTCGACATTTCGGGCTGAGACCCTTCATCAGGACAAACTGAAAGAGCAGACAGTAAGAGATTTGAGAGGGGGAGGGGGAGATCCAAAATGATAGGAGAAGACAGGAGGGGGAGGGATGCAGCTGAGAGCTGGAAAGTTGATTGGCATAAAAGATATGAGAGGATCATGGGACGGGAGGCCTAGGGAGAAAGAAAGGAGGGGGGAGCCCAGAGGATGGGCAAGGAGTATAGTGAGAGCTCCAGAGGGAGAAAAAGGAGCGGGGGGGGGCGGGGCGGGAATTAATAAATAAATAACGGATGGGGTACGAGGGGGAGGTGAGGCATTAATGGAAGTTAGAGAAGTCAGTATTCATGCCATCAGGTTGGAGGGTACCCAGACGGAATATGAGGTGTTGTTCCTCCAACCTGAGTGTGGCTTCATCTTTACAGTAGAGGAGACCGTCCATGTCGACTGTACCTCTTCCTATAGATGCTGCCTGGCATGAGTGATATTAAATTCAGTCTTGTGCTTTCCTGGTGGTTCTTCCCACCCTTAAGATATGACATTTTAAATTTCTAATCCTGAACCACAATTCCAAAATCTGGAGAAATTTGGAATTTTCACCAAAACATCTGTAGTTGGTTCATATTTGACTTTGTATGAAGAATATTTGTGCTCAGAATACTTGACTTAGTTACCAGAATGAAGTACAGAAATAATTTGCTATACTACTTGAAACACAATGAATTCTAGGTTGTTGTTGTTCAGTCATTGAGTCGAATCCAACTCTTCGTGACCTCATGGACCCCTGCACACCAAGCCTGGTTGGAATCTGCCTAAGATCCCCCAAGGTCATGCACATTGTCTGAGTAATATTATCTATCTATCGAATTCCAGTTAGTCGGGACTAATTTGGTCCAATTTAGCAGCTAGCCCAAGATAGTCAAAAAGGTATTTTTTAAAAAAAGACAAACTACCATTTAACTGAGTGACAAATTATGTACTTCAGGGGTCCCCAACCTTTTTTTGCACCGTGGACTGGTTTAATATTGACAATATTCTTGTGGACCCGGGGGGTGGGGGGGTGTTCAAGTAGGGTTAAACTCACCTCAACATGTCTTTTACAGACTAGGGTTGCCAACTTTTTCACTCCCAAATAAGGGACAAAAGTAGCAGTCAACTCCTGGGACACTTTACCCCAGGAAAGACTATCATGACCATGAAGCCTTGTGCGGGCACCTGTGTGCACATGCGTGTACGTGCCGATTTTTTTTCCTGCAAATTGGTTTTGCCTTCATCTTCCCAACTATACTGTACATACATTATTTCTACTTTATATAAGCTGTGTATTTATCATATCATTCCTGCTTTTACTATATGTTAGTGTTGTTTATTTTTGGTTTTATGTGTTTTCAGTTTTATGTGTTATTTGGTATGATTTGTTAGGTTATTTTTTGGGTCTGAGAACACTCAAAAAATTTTTCCCAAATAAATTAATGGTAATTGCTTCTTCACTTCACGCCATTTTGGCATGAAAGGTTTCATAGAAACGCTCTACCTTAGCGGGGGAAATATGGGACAAGGGCAGTCCTGTATGGGACAAACCAATTTAGCCCAATATACGGGATGTCCTGGCAAATACAGGACAGTTGGCAACCCTATGTTCAAGTTCAACAGTGCGTGACAGGGAATAAGGAAAGGTGCAGCTGACTTATATCATTTCCTCACGGCCCGGAAACACATGCTTTGCGGTCTGGTACCGGTCCATGGCCCAGTGGTTGGGGACCGCTGATGTACTTGAATGATATACAGAACAAATTGGAACGCTGCCAATCCTATTACAATATTGTAAAACTGTGTATTAGCTCATAAGTTATCAATGGAAGAATTCATCCAATGTACAGTGCCATGTTCTTTTGATTGACTGCAAATGAACAAAATCAGTATACGCACCTGGTTCAGATAATGTACTGCCTCCATACAATTCACTTGGACAATTGCATCCTCCAAATCTTCATTTCCATTGCAACATCAAGATGATTGTTGATGCCTTCAAATTCTTCGTAGTTCTTAATGTGTTGAAGCAGTGAAATTATTTCATTTTCACTCCTGGCTATTTCTGGTATCTCCACGCCTGAATAACTGAAACTGCTGTGAGCAAAAAAAGTTCTAAAATTATCTTGCTGTTTATTTCTCACCAACTGTGAGTGACAAAAATCACTGTTTTTTGAGCACAAACACACGCAACTGACACTATTTAAAAACTGTTTGCTAAGCATGGTGTAGCATCTAACAGCCACACAAGTTCACATGACTGACACTAGTTAGACACTGTTCAGCCACAATCTCCTGTCCCAATTGAACAGCATAGTATCCCAAATAAACAAAGGAAATCCTGGTTATTTTCTCGATTATTTTCATGTGTTCTTTTAGAGTTGTCCCAAATAAGCTACTGCCTGAATTAACCGATGACTTGATTAACCAGAATCCACTGTATTTTAAATTAGTGAAGCTTAAGTTCAGTCATAGAATACATCAAACTCTTTCAGATCAAGTGCCGAATAAAATTTCTTGTGCTTTGTTCTCACAGCTTTTAAAATTTAAGGTTCCAGCAATAAACTTCAACTATATAAGAAGTGTTGTCTGAAATTATAAGTTTGGCAGTTTAATTCAAATGGAAATACAAATTGTTGAAATTAGGGTTTGTTGGACCTTAGAGCGAGCAAGTGTAAGCCCTTAGCTCGTTGCCAGAGATGATGTTTGAAGTGTTATTGTGAGTTAGAGAAACAAGTTCTATTAACTTGTTATGCTGTCAGTTCACGGTGCATGCTTTGCATGTGGGCTGTTGTTTGTTCCATGAATTAGTTTTCCCAACAGAACACGCACATGTCACAGATTTATGGCATTTCATCTTTAGTTTATGGGCTGAATATGTACTGGGTTGTAAAAATAAATTTACCACCTGTTTTGAGAGCTGAAATACAATATGCTGTACAATTAATTTGTAAAACATCTTAAGGGAATCAGACCTATTATAAAGTAATCGAGGTTTAGGAGAGTCAATGGGGAGCATCAGTTTGACTTTTGTTAGATATGGAATGGTAAACATCTGAAGGGAATTATTCTCCTTTGATATTATGGGCTCTAAAATTAAGCATTAATTAAAATTATAAAAAATATAACCTGAGCTTTGAAATTGTTACAGTTATTTGTGTTTAATATTTAAAGTAACATTTACCTATTATATCAAATGTGAGTCACTTTAACACAGTAAAAAAAAATCCCAAAATAACCTGTGTTGCTGTGGCATAGGCTCAGAGTCTAGTGATAATTCTGCTTTCCTGGTGATCATATGGCAAGACTTTGGAAGAGAGTTTGAGAATTGGGCAGAATGTCCCTGCTTTGTTATTGTTCTTTGTGAATGAGACATGCTGTCTCGACGGGTGAAGGTAGCTGTGGAACCCTAAAGGCTGATTTATACTTCTGTGTCAAATGGACGCTGTAACCTACGCAAGTAGCCTACGCACATTGTGAGCGTTTATACTTGTGCATTGGTGTGTCTGTGTCGCTCTGCAATTCGGGCATTTCGCGCATGTGCACACACCTGCCCGTGCAAGGCTTCATGGTCATGGTAGTCTTTCTCGGGGTAATCAAGTTTAAAGCGAGTGTCTTTTTTTCGTAAAAGTGAAACATGTCCTCCATAATTTCAGAGGTCTGTAAAGTTTTATGGAAAGCATTGCAGCAGCCAGAGTTCCTTCCCTGCCCTTCAGTCGCCCAATGGGAAGCTGTTACAGCGTAGGCTGAAATGCGATGCTACCAAGCGGACCAATCACAGTTGTTGCGGTCTGCGTTGCTGCGACACGTAGTTACATCTTGGGAGAGATGTGCGTCAGGCTACGGCATAGGAATCTGCGTAGGCTCTGCGTAGGGTTCGTGGCTACGCCGTACCTACAGTGTCGATTTGACGCAGAAGTATAAATCAGCCTTAACCCCGTTAACTTCAAGGGCAGACAAAACATAAAAAGGAAAGAGCAGAAATATTTAAATTTAAGAAGTGTTATTAAACTGGCCCTGTTACTTGAGCCAGCTTGATTTTTGTCACCCACTGAATAGCTGTGACTTATCAAAATGGAAAAACTCACTAAATTGATTTGTGGGGAGTGGTGTAGGAAGTGTAGTTTCAAAGTATTCTCCAAGGTGAAATGTCAGGACTACTCTTACAGTCAGAGTGTTACAGTATGGAAACGAGCCCTTTGGCCCATCGGATGCGTGCCGTCCATAGCCTCCTCCCTGCTAGTACCGGTTGTACTCTTGGCATTGAAAAATCAGTATCTGAGAGAATGTAGAGTTTGTAATTTTTGTGAACAGTGACTAACAATATCAGAACTTTGCTGAAGCAGTGATTTGAATGGAGGGTTGCTCGCGGTATTAGAACATTGAAAAGTAAGGGTACAGCACAGGAGTAGGCCCTTCAGCCCATAATGTCTGTGCCAAACACAATACCAAATTAAACTAAATCTGTTCTGCCTATACATGATTCATCTCTCCATTCCCTTCACATGGCTTTCTAAAAGCTCCTTGAATGCCACCATCATACTTCCTTCCAGCACTACATCCGGCCGCTCATTACAAGCATCTATCACTCTTTTTTAAAAAGAACAAACTCGGTGATCACTTTATTTGGTACAGGTGTGGATCCAGGTGCAGTCTCCTGCTGTAGCCCACCTACTTGAAGGTTTGACATGTTGCATGTGCAGAGATGTTCTTCTGCATACCATTATTGTTGCATGATTATTTTGAGTTATTGATGCTTTCCTGTCAGCTTGAACCAGTCTGGCCATTCTCCTCTGACCTCCTCATTTTACCCAGAGTTGCCTTTTTTGCACCATTCTTTGTAAACTCAAGATTATTGAGTGTAGAAAATCTCAGGAGATCAACATTTTCTGAGATGATCAAGCCACACTATCTGTCACCAACAATCATTCCAGTCAAAGTCGCTTCAATCAAATTTCTTCTCCATTCTGATGTTTGTTCTGAACAACAAATGAATCTCTTAACCATGTCTGCATACTTTTATGTATTGTGTTGCTGTGGCACAATTAGATATCTATATACTACTAAAACTCTCATGCTCTGTCTGTCTGTTTGTGATCTCCAATTAGCGCAAGCGGTGCATTACAGCAGCACTTTTTTTGGTTGAATCGAATTAAAATGTGCTAACTTACAGAATGCAGGCAAAGTTCAGGGTTATATATTTGTATAAAATTGTTCATTCACCAAAATAAACAGGCTCCCTTTTAACCCGAGACCCGATCGGCCATCATGAAAATCGGGCCTGACGCATCCACATGGCCAGTCTCAGCAGCGACACCTTCCGCAGCAAAGGGGCAGGGCAGTTCTATTTCGAGGGGTCACTTTCTGCTAATCACCATCAGCATGTGCAGGATTGGGACAGATCTAACTGCCACCCATCAATAGGAGATAATTAAATCTTATTGTAATGACATACTTCGAGACACCCATAAAACCCTTTGCTGCAGTCAAAAGAGCAGTGACTGTATCACGTCCATTTAGGAGAGCACCAACCACATCATCAAGAATAATCAGCATCCTTTGGCGTTACTACTTCGTGTCTTCCCTAATCAGCATTAGGGTAAAACAATGGTCAGCCTAATTATGCAAACCTAATTATGCCGCGTGGAAAGGGAAGGGGGACATTATGGTCAAGAGGTGACGCCAAACATTGTCAGGAAGCGGCAAGGAGAGGGAGAGAACAAGAATCAGATGAGGCCAGGGCCACATGACTCCAATATCAAAGAGTCAGGACAAAAAAAGATGAGAGAAGAAGAGACAGAGGAGGAGAGGCATGCACATCTCCAGGATCAGAGACAAACAACAAACAGCAGAAGAGATGAAGAGACGGGGGATGAAGGGCTGCATGTCTCCAGAAGGGTGACAGTTAAACCAGAAATAATGCCATCAAAACTGTCCTTAGTTGAATGAGAAGCAGCTATATTTGCTTTGCTACGTACCATTCTTCTTTAATAAACTGAGGTTTTCTACTTCAGTTTCCAAAGCAAAGCGATACTAATAGCATTCAGGAAAATTTAATGTTCATTCTGGTCACATCAGACTGCACTACCCTTCTCTCAAAGGGTGCCCCAACAGGTCACCCCATTGTCTAGTTTGCATTAGCAAGCAGGTGTACTTGCTAAGTGGCTACTGAGTGTATATCAGGTTCCGTAAATGACCAAAAAATTAAACTGCAGGAGGAACTCAGCAGGTTTGTCAGTTTCTTTGGGTAGAAAGGAATCGCTGATGTTTTGGGTTGAGACTCTGCATAGGGCCCAGGCTGGATACAGAATTCATTTTCTTCAATTGCCCCACTTATGCTATTTTCAGAGATGCATTTTCATCTAATTTTACTACCATCTTCTCCAAATGTCTTAAAGCTGATTCTAAAACTATGCCAAATCTAGGTGCAAAACAGTAGAAGTAAGATAAATATTTATTGTTAATAGAACCCATTGGGTTGATGCAGGGGGAGTTCTCTGGCACGCCATCCATAAGCCAGCAATAGTAAAATAGCAATGTGATTACTTTTCACATTACTGTTTAGAGACATTGAAGAGACTCCTGGATAGGCAGGTGGATGCAAAAAAAAATGTTTATGGACTGTGTAAGAGATGAGGATTAGATTGATGATGCTTCTGAAAGGCTTGCATAATAAGGGCTGAATGGCCCATACTGTGCTGCACTGTTCTGTTTATGGATATGGTGTATGAGTTGTCTGCTGTTTATCTTCTGTTAGTCACTTAATTTCACTTGTTGAAGCAGAAAATGCTGTAAACATTCAGCAGGTATCTGTCATGTTTCAGGTCAAAGACTTCAGCACCTCTCCCTCTGCCTTGCCCTTCCTTAAATGCTCCAAACTTGATTGGAGCTCAATTCTTCTTCCTTGTCCGTGCTCAATTCCTTATTCAAGGAAACTTCATCATCCCAGCTTTTTTTTTCCAGATTTCCTCTTCCAACTTGTGCCATCTCTCAGACCACATACAGTACTCTTGTTATACTAGTTCATTGCTATCTATCTAGTTTCCTAACATTGCTGCATTTCATTGCTTCTTTGTTACTGGAGTGCCTTGGCATTTTCTGAGATGGTATTATGGTGCAAGTTCTCTCAAATTTAAGTGTTCTGTAATCTGAATGTAAATTTGTTAACTGAACAAATTTATGCAAAAATTGCTTTCATAATTGTTTTGTTTTGTGTTCTTTCTTCATAAGAGTATTTCCTTGCAAAGTCTTGCTTTCATATAAGGGAAGTATGCTCCCACATCTGTCTGCTGCTGAATTGCTTTGTTGGTAAAAAAAAACAGGTCTGTTCGGTTCAGATCCTTTCTGTTGTAATCTTATGATCTAAAACGCATGTCCTCCATAAATCCCTGAGATAATGATGCCTGTGGTTCTCATGAGAAATATGGTCCTTGTGTTGTCATTGGCCCTACCCATTTGTGTACTTTTGTTCCTCACGTTGTACCTTGTTTTCCCATCTCACCAGCATTCATTTGAGGGTCTCAAATATATGGTATATACCATCATTGTACTGCAGAGATTGATGCTGGGAACATTGATTTTCTATAGATGACGAATGAGAATGTAGGCGATGTTGTTAGTTACCCGATGACATACAGTGAAGTAGAGAGTGAAAGATGTGAAATGATACAGAGCAACGCGGATCAGTCGGAAAGTCGTTCACAGGCGTAGCAGATGGAATTTAATCCAGACAAGTGTGAGGTAATGCATTTTGCGATGTCAAATACAAACAGGGGCCAGGTCCCTGAACATAATATGGCGATGCCTCAAAAAGGCAACATCCATCATTAAAGATGCCATTACCCAGAACATCTCCTTTTCTCATTGCTACCATCAGGGAGCAGGTACAGGAGCCTGAAGAGACATGATCAGCATTTTAGGCCATCAGATTTCTGATCAGTCCGTGAACACATCAATACTCCCTCACTATTTTTTTGCGCTGTTTGCTCAACTTGTATCATTTAATTTTTATATTTGCATATCTTATACGCTTGCTTTCTTATACATGCCTTGTGCCATGTGACTTTGTACAAAGTTTTGCAACTTGGCCCTGGAGTAATGCTTTGTGTATGGTTGAATGACAATTAAACTTGAATTGACTATTTCTTGTAATTTTTAGCATTGTTTTTATGTATTGCACTGTACTGTTATCACAAAACAACAAATTTCATGACATTTGCTAGTGATATGAAACTTGATTCTCATCCTGACTCTGGTGGATAGGGCAGTGAAGAAAAGATTTGGTATGCTTACCTCCAAAAGTGGATGCATTGAAGACAAGAGTTGGACTGTCATGCGGCAGCAGTACATGGCCTTGATTAGATATGCATTTGGAATATAGTGTACAGTTCTAATGTGGTTGCATTACAGAGTATGCATAAGAGGTTCACCAGAGTGATGCCTGGAATGGAGTATAAGGAGCAATGGATAGGCTGGATTTATTCTCACTGGAGATTTATAAAATTGAGAATCATTGATTTTCCCACGCTGAGGAGTCCAGAACTGCAGGATACTGATCTAAGATGAGAGGGGAACAATTTAAAGGAGAACTGAATGGTTTGTTTGTCCACAGAGTGATCATGATTATCTGGAACAAGTTCCCAGAGGAAGTAATTGAGGTAATTACAGTTACAATGTCCAAAAGGCATTTGGGTAGGTACTTGGATTGGAAAGGATCGGACCTAATGTGGGCAGATGAGTCATTGTTGTTGGTTAGCTTGACCAGGTTCAGGTTGAAACACCTTTGGCTATGCTGTACAACTCAGACCACTGGATCATTGTTGTTTGACATAACTGATGTGCCTAATGCAGTCCTACATTGTGTTCCACATTGACTAGCAACTCCTGAGATGCCGCTAGTGTCAAACTGTATCAGTCTATGCCGTCCCTTTGGATTCATCAGCAGTGTGGAGATGAGGAGCTTGCCCTTAATATCGTACTGCTCTGGCTTGCATATCCTATTGACAGCTGGGACGCAACATCCATGGTCGACCCCAACCAATGGAGGGCTGCAATCCAGTCCTGATGAAGGGTCTCGGCCCAAAACTCTCTATATAGATGGTACCTGACCTGCTGAGTTCCTCCATCAGTTTGTGTGTGTGTTCCTCAAGAGCATTTGCAGAATCTCTTGTGTTTAGTCAAATAACTCATTGTGGTTGTCCTCCTGTGAATTCTGTTGCAATCTGAGTTATCAGTGATGAAGCTCAACTTTTTTTCAGTTTTGGATTTTTTAAATCTGTCAATGTGAGCGTATAACTGAGCCTTCAGTGCCCCATATAACTTTGTCTTAAATTACAGTGGTTCAATATAATATCAGACAATTTAAACGATATACAACCTGAAAGTCTTGCTCTTCGCATTCATCCACAAAATAAAAAAAACCCAAAGAATAAATGCCAGAAACATTAGAACCCAAAGCCCCCCCTCCCATGCACAAGCAGCAGCAGAAACATTGCCCCTCCTCCCACTTGCGCCAGCAAAAACACCAAACCCCCACCCACCCACCATGCAAGCAATAGCAAAGCCCCCCAAGACCTTGATCGTAGAGTCCATCAGAAAACTACAGTCCATCCCAACACTTTGGTATCTCAGATTCCAAAGGCACTCTGCATGCTGTTAGAAGCAATTTTTCAACAGCTTTATTTGTCATCCTATGATCCTGGATTATGATGTCTTGTTCCAAATTTACCAGCATGGAGAAGTTGCCACTCGGGTTTCACCTGCTAAATCATCAACTCCCAAATCTCTTAAATTCCCAGGCTATTCCTACTCAATCACTGCCTTCCCTTCCACAAATTGATCAAACAAGTCTTTTTATAAATTTAAACCCTTTTTAAATCATTAAACTTTATCAAAGGAACAAAATCAACAGAACAGAACACAGTACTTTAGTCGTAGTTTTCAACAGTGTTCTCTTCTTCCTTCCTGTGACTCTTCAAATCCCCCTGTTATCTGCCATTTTAATCGCTCACTCAACATTTCTATCATTTCTGTATCTTTTTTGACTCTACCTCACCCTTTTATTTTCCAGCTTTATACTGTCAATACAGTCAGCTGTCTTGTCATGTAAATGATATGATTAACATTGATAACCAAATGTGATCTTCAGGCCAGCCAAGTGGTTGACCTTCCAAACCCACAAGAAATATTCCAACCACACTCTGTTAGCCAACTCTCAATCTGGCCTGATTTGATACAAACTCACCCAAGAACTCACTCATGATTCAATGGCAGTTTGCTGAATTTTTTGGGAAAATTCAGATGCACTCAATCCAATGGCTTCTCATTATTTATCCCATTCATAATCAGTGCAAAACAGATTCTCAGTCTAGTTTAAATCTGCAGCCCTTCGCCTCAATAAAACCTTGAACAGAACACCCATCTGCACATTGTCTATATCTTTCCTTTCCTTAGCTGTTCATGTGTTCATCTAATTCCCTGCTAAGCATTGCTATATCTGCTTCTACCTTCTCCCCGGCATTGTGATTTAAGTGCCTACCTGCCTGTCTGTGGGTAGGTAGAATGCCTCATACAGTATTGTGCAAAAGTCTTAGGTATATATATGTAGCTGGAGTGCCTAAGACTTTTGTACAGCATTATAATAATTTAATGTATTATACTGTACTGCTGCTGCAAATAAAAACAAATTTCATGATGTATATGAATGATGGTGAACCTGATTCTGATGAGTCTCTAATGTTGTCGGAGAGCGGAATCATGGTTGGGAAAAGGGGAAGGGAGAGGGGAGAGAACAGGAAGCACCAGAGAAACATTCTGGAATGATCAACAAACTAATTGTTAGGAATCAAATGATGTTGCCCAGTGTCTTAGGGCTGGGTGTGTCTGCAATTCCTCTACTAATTTTTTTGTGTTGCCTGCACACTTAGTAATCAGTCCACCTAAACTTTCCTCCAAATCATTTATATAATATGAAATGAATAGCAGATGGTCCAGCATTGTTCCACAAGAATCATTGCTGGTCACAGGTCTTCAGTCAGAATAACTCCCCTCCTCCACTATCTTCTGTGGCCAGGCCAATTTTAAAGTCTTCATAAATCCCGTGTGCTTTGATCTTCTGAATTCACCTGCCATGAGGGATTTTGTCAAGAGCTTTGCTAATCGTTTATAAGCATTGTTATATTAACACAAGAGATTCTGCAGATGCTGGAAATCCTAAACAACACACAAAATGCTGGAGAAACTCAGCAGGCCAGGCAGCATCCATGGAGAGAAATAAATAGTCGACGCTTTGGGCTCAGGACCTTCAAGGTCCTGGTGAGTCTGCCCAAAACGTTGGCTGTTTATTCTGCTCCATTGATGCTGCCTGACTTGCTGAGTTACTCCAAATTTTTATAAGTTTGTCATTATTGAAAAACTGAGTCTATTTTAATTGTTTTTTTTTCCTCTCTGTGGGTGTAGAATCAAGACTTCCTATTGCATATGCCAATGGCTAACAATGGAGCACCCCAGGACTCAATAGGTGGAAGACTGGCTGTCGGAGCTCAGTCTGTACCTGGTACAGATGTCAATGCCCCTGCAGCTTCAGAAATTGCTTGCAACTGTGAAGCATGCAATGAGCGAAGGTAAGTGGTTGTCAAGATTATTCAAGGGAAAATATTCTCTCCCATACTATCAGATGATGTGCTTTCACTCTGAAAGATTCAGACGCGAAAAATAGTTTCTTCAGCAAGGCACTGAGAGGCAGTTGCCTTAGGTTATTCAGAGAAATATTTTTACCTGTGTGATGTGTTGTAGTTGAAGTTTTGTAGTTTGATATGGATGTCAGTGCATCACTAATCCCTTTCTTCACACTTACAATAAAATTATGCTTCAGTGAATTCAGAAAATTAAAAACTCTAGTAAATGAAGTAACTATTTTCGATGGCCTTTGCATGCAAGAAACGTCACTGTTTTTAAACTACTGAACATTTTTTTGAGTCTAGTGTAGTAGTTTTCTTTAACCAGAAATGATGAAGCAAACAAGACACTTTTCTAATCCAATCTTTATGGGTCATGTGATGGTGGATTTGGTAAGAAGTTTGTCTGAATTAGATCTAGACTAAATCCTTACAATTCCTCAAACACAAAAAAAAATCTGCAAAAACCAGAAATCCAAGTAAGACTTCCAGTAAAATGGTGACGTGTGTGAACGCTGTGGCCTCTTGAGGGCCAACCAAAGGTGCTTTTTTCCTATATAAAATTTGTTTTTACGATCCAAACACAACTCTACTTCAAGAACATCGGGTACTGCAGGGCTACTCCATTAGTGAGTTGTTTGTTGATTGGAGTCGCTGTACTGGTGATGGTGGGAGAGTTGGCCAAGGCTGGAATGGTGGAGAAGGAATTGGCTGAGGTGTTAGAGGAACCGGTTTGGATTCAGAGGAGCTGACTTGGCTGAAGTCCGTGTTGCTGTCCGCTACTTGGTAGCATTGGAGATGGTGCAGCATAATCCTGGGAGATTGTCTCGGACATTTCACTTGCAATCACAAGGTTCTGTTGGATAGTGATAATGTAAGTTGCTGCAGGCCTGTTACCCTTGTCTGGTGGAGGAGCAGTGGACATGGGAGCTGTGTAGCCTTAGATTTGCCTGCTGCTGCAGACCTGGTGAGAGCTGTGGAAGCATTACAGCGTGGTTGAGCTCGGCTGGGGCCTGCCCTTGCCCGTTGGTACTGCCCTCCCTTGTTTGAACATTGGAATAACAGGCTGGAATGTGTGCACCTGCACCATCAATTGCCGGTTATTTTCACTCAGGGTCCTGGACAAAATATGTGTAATTTTTGTCAGTGAATATGTACCTTTGAATTTGTTACTCACTTTTGTTTTTGAATGTTTTGCACCGTTTCCCCAGAGGAATACTGTCTCATTCAGATGTGTTTATGTATGGTTTGAATGATAATTAAACTTGATTTGATTTGAAAATGCTGGAGGAATTCAGCAGGCCAGGCAGAATCGATGGAAAAAGAGTAAACAGTCGACATTCCGGGCCCAGACCTGCTGAAGGGTTTCAGCCTGAAATGTTGACTATACTGTTTTCCATTGATATTGCCTGGCCTGCTGAGTTCCTCTAGCATCTTGTGTGTGTTCCCTATAATTCCTCTTTTGCCCCTAAATTTGGTTTAAGGAATAATTTGAAAATCTTAGCGTTCTTAGCAGTCTTGATTTACCTCCTTGATGGTGAGAAAGCCAGCTGAATCTGCCCAATTGTTGGAAAAATATTTCCCTGAAAATCTACCTTTTCTCCTTAGCACAGTCACAGGCTCTTCCGGCCCAATGAGCCTGTTTGGCCCATTTGCACCCATGTGATCAATTAACCTGCTAACCCATGCATCTTTGGAATGAGGGAAGAAACTGGAGTACCAAGAGGAAACCCACGTGGTCATGCTACGCTACTGTTCTGCCCCATTAATGATGGGTTAATTTCATAAACACAAGTTATTAACCCACAGTAGCGTAGGGTTAGCAAGACATTGTTAACAAGATCAAACTTCCAGAGTTCAGAATTCAGTTCCGGTCGCATCTCTATGTCGTCTTCATGCCCTCCCTGGGGAACGCGTGGGTTTTCCCTGGGTGCTCCAGTTTTCTCCCACAGTCTGAAGATGTACCAGGTAGGTTAATTAATCATTGTAATTTGTTCCACAATTGGGTTAGGGCTAATTGGGTTTGTCAGGGTTGCTGGGACAGCGTGGCTTGAACGACTGGAAAGGTCCACTCTGCGCTGTATCGCTAAATAAAATGAAGTATTTGTCAGCAAATGGCCAAATAGTGCTGCTTTACTTGATGTGCGCCCTTTCCTGTATTACTGCCAGCACAAGCCACTGCACTGAAGTTTTGTGGAGAATATTAAGTGAAGGCGAAGGAGAAAAAATACATGAGAATTGCCTATTGCTTTTGGGACCTTGGAGATAATGATACTTCAATACAATAGGTTTTCTTCTTGTGCACAGAGAGCGTCAGCAAGAAACCAACTGCTGTGTTAATGTTTCATGCTGGTAGAACATACAAATATACAGTGTGCTGATGATAGAATTGGGGTAGGTCTTATCTCAGCAAGGTATTTCCTTTCCATCATTGTTTTTGGAAAAGATAAATTTTTAAAAAGTGCTGAAGCATTATGTGTGTAATCTGAGTGGCTTAAGATATTAATCTAGTCTGTGTTGAACCAAAATAGTGAGGTCGCTGTTGTGTTAATGTTGCTGAAGAATTTATTGATCTGGAGTTGCAGATTTTGAAGTGACAAGTGTTAATGTCAAATGTGATGGGCTGGGATAGTGAATGTAAAAACTGAAGCTCCTCGTCTCGAGTGCAGGGTTAATTGGCAGTATCTCATCTGGAGTGGTGGGTGTCAAACTGGGGGATGTGAGAGTCGTTGACTTGGAGGATTGGGATGGAACATAGGGCCTGGGCAAAGGGCAGAGATATTGGGGTCAGGGGCAGATGTGGCAATTGACCAGAATGGAGAAGGGACAGAGGGGAAAGACCAGGTGTTAACCTGGACAGTAAGTGTTGGTGGCAAGTGTGAGTATTTGCCTGGGGAGGGAAGAGAGGTAAGAGGAATGTGAAGTAAGATGAAAAGTGGATGGTGGTGGTGGATGAGAGCAGATATTTACCTGGAAGGAAAGGAAGTGTGTGTTGATCATGAATAAAGAAGGGGGACTTGTTCTGATTGACTAGGAGGTGTTGAATGTTAATCCGAAATACGTGCTGCTCAGTTTTGAGCAAAACTGTTGACCAGACATCTGATCTGTCTCTCTCCACTTCCACTAAGACGTTCTTGAAAGCAGCAGTTCTGAACTTGAGCTGATTGTCTCAAGAGTGTCTCCTATCATTGCTCTGTATTAACCATGCCCAAATATGGGGTCAAGGCCAAGATGGGATACTCCATGGTGGAGTGGATTTATGGAATTCTGTTGTCTATTCCTATTTCCTATGTTTGCTTCCATTCTTTTGCCTCTCCCTTCACAGCAGGTACTTTTTTTTTCCTTTCCACTTTGTGAAATCTTTAAGTTAGGTTAACACCTCGGGTGTGTGTTTTTCTCCGTATTCAAAGGGATAAAAAGTCTTGTAGCAGATGATTTTCCCAAATTACCTTCTAACTTGGTGAGCCAGTACCTCAGAATGGGAGTCAGAAGAGCTGCATTTAAGGGCTTGTAGAAGGATCTTATTTTGTTCTGTATCTATTCCGCCATCAAGTTGGCTCTGGCGAGTACTTGCTGGAGTTTGGAAGAATGAAGGAGGGGTGTGGAATTTCATTGAAACCTATTGAATAATGAAAGTCCAAGATAGAATGGACATAGCGAGCATGTTTCCAATAGTGACAGAGTCTAGGACCAGAGGGCACAGCTTGAGAATAAAGGGACATCCATTCGGAATAGAGACGAAGAATTTTTTCAGCCATAGGTGGTGAATCTGGTGAATTCATTGCCACAGACAGCAATGGAGGCCAAGTCATTGGGTATATTTAAAGCGGAAGTTGATCGGTTCTTTATTAGTCAGGGTGTCAAAGTTGGTGAGGATAATGGGGTTAGTAAAGGCATCCGTTAGTCTTGCGAGACCGTGGATTTGCGCCTGGAAAGTCTTCACTCTCCAGGGTGCAGGCCTGGGTAAGGTTGTATGGAAGACCAGCAGTTGCCCATGCTGCAAGTCTCCCCTCTCCACGACACCAATGTTGTCCAAGGGAAGGGCACCAGGACCCATACAGCTTGGCACCAGTGTCGTTGCAGAGCAATGTGTGATTAAGTGCCTTGCTCAAGGACACAACTCGTTCCCTCGGCTGGGGCTCGAAATCACGACCTTCAGGTCGCTAGTCCAATGCCTTAGCCACTTGGCCACATGCCCACGTGGGGTTAATGGGGTTAAGTGGATATTAAATCAGCCATGATGGAATGACGGAACAGACTTAATAGGCCATATGGCCTGTTTATGCTCCTGTGTCTTGTGGTCTAAGATGCGCTTGATTCTTTTGCAGGGAAATATCAGCAGAGAATGAACGGGAATCTCAGCAGCTTCAGCATTATTGGTCGGAGGTACGTTATATGGTTCGATGTATCTATCGACAAGCTGGAACGCCGCTGGCTGACGATCAGGACCAGTCGCTGGTTCCAGATAAGGAGGGAATGAAAGAATTAGTAGACAGGTAAGAACTTGTCAATTCTAATTCATCAAATGTTTAATTTATGAAATTTTGTGGCAAACTTAGTGGCATTTGTGCAGCACCTAGAGTTATTAGTATTGAACAAATTAATCTGTTGTACATCCTCACGGGTTTGGTGTCAATCAGGTACCTTTTAAATGCAGGTAGGAAAAAACTTTTATCCCTCGTGTACCAAATCTCACAATTTTATTTCAAATATGAGCATTTTTGTGTTTTTATATCAATTCCCCTCACACTTAGGTTCTGCCAATGGATGTCTTGTACCGCTACTCATTAGTGAGCTCTGTTTTGAATGGGTAGCTGTATTAACTCTCGTGCTAACACTTAATTCAGCAAAATGCTACTGTATGTGGAACTAGAGCTACCTTAATTCTGGACTAAATCCATCTGAATTTAACTCTGGATTACATGGGTGTGGCCTGTTCAAAGTGTATTTAATATCAAGAAGGTATAAATTATACAACCCTGAGATTTGTTTGCTTACAGGCAGTCGCAAAGCAAAGAACCCAAAAGAACCCAGTTTTTTAAAAATTAGACCAGCACCCCCCCCCCGTGCCCACAGAGAAAGAGGAGGAGGAAAAAAAAACAAATCATATAAACAGTGGAAGCGAACAACAATAGCAGCCTTCCAAACCAAACTGTCTTCAGATCCAAATCCCTGGAATAGGCCCAAAGCCACAGTATTCAGTTCATCAATTTAGTGGGACATATCGCTGCAAAGTTCACAGACACAAAGCACAGTTTCACAGGCTAACTTAGCATTGCAGGGAGAGAAGCCCCAGACTATTTGGGCCAGCGTTTAAATTGTCTGAACCTTGCACCTGGACCCAGGACCCGCCAAGATTTTGCTGTCGAAGGAGCTGTTCTTGACCTCTTCAAATCGTCTTGGTGACCCGAGCGATCTAACTTTGCCTGACTTCTGACACCCTGCCTTTCCAGTTCATATGGGCCGGTAGTTAGATTGCCCAAATTGTGGATTGTACCTCCCATTAGGACCATGGCCTTGCTGCTGCAAGTCACTCTGGGCCTTGAACATGCTAGCTATCTATTCACTTCAGACCTGGATTTTGCTGTTGAAGGAGCTGTTCTTGACCCCCCACCCCCCCAAATTCGGCTTGGCATTTAGAATGATCCATCCTCATACCCAAGTTAAGTTCAATGTTCCGAATTGTTCACTCCAACCAGCACGGCTCCAATTCCAAGCGTGTCAATTTTGCAGCGCACCAGCGGGGCACATGCTGCAAATTCGCTTTGCCTTTGAACACCTACGCTCTGTCTGCCAGAGAAAGCAAGATCTCCCAGTGGCCACACATTTTAATTCCACATCCCATTCCCATTCTGACATGTCTATCCACAGCCTCCTCTGCTGTCAAGATGAAGCCACACCCAGGTTGGAGGAACAACACCTTATATTCCGCCTGGGTTGCCTCCAACCTGATGGCATGAGTATTGACTTCTCTAACTTCCGTTAATGCCCCTCCTCCCCTTCCCACCCCATCTCTTATTTATTTAGTATATATTTTTTCTCCCTCTGTCCCTCTCACTATAACTCCATGCCTGCTGTCCACACTCTGGGCTCCCCTGCCCACTTCGCTTTCTCTCCAGGATTCCCATCCTATGATCCTCTCCCTTCTCCAGCCTGTATCCTTTTTGCCAATCAACTTTCCAGCTCTTAGATCCACCCCTCCCCTCCTGTCTTCTATCATTTCAGATCTCCCCCTCCCCCTCCCACTTTCAAATCTCTTATCATCTCTTCTTTCAGTTAGTCCTGACGAAGGGTCTCGGCCTGAAACGTCGACTGCACCTCTTTCTATAGATGCTGCCTGGCCTGCTGCGGTCACCAGCAACTTTTGTGTGTGTCGCTTTGCCTTCGCTTGCTTCCTTTGCTTTCGAACTACCACTTAGCTGTTGCACATCTTCAGTGGCGCCATCTTAACCGAAAGTTCAGCGTCTAAGTAAATGGCATGTTATTTCCAAAGTCCCCTGTGTTACTGGCGTTGGCTTAATGATTTGTATGCAAAAGACCAAATGTAATTTTTAAATGATTAAAAAAAGTTGACTTGTAATATAAGAAAAGTTTAGATAAATTTGGTTGCTTATAAATTTGGTCTCTTTGGAGAGACCTGATTGGATGTTTTTTTTTAAAATTGAGAAGCATAGGTAAATGGTCAGAATCTCTTCCCAGGGTAGATTAACATGAGAATGTGCTTTTAAGCTTATAAGAGTAAGTTTAAAGGTGATGTGAAGGAAAAGTTGTTCTTTTATGCAGAGAGTGGTATACACTCTCTGGTGCTGGAATGGGCTACTGGGGCAGTAGTGGAAGCAGCCAGTTTGGTGGAGTTTGCATGGAGAGACTTGGATGATACACAGGAGGAGGAGATTTGTTATAAATTGGCATCGAGTAGCACAACATCATGGGCTGAATGGCCTGAGTCATCCAGTGCTTTATTGTTCTGTTCATATGCATTTATTTTCTTGGCCTTAGGTTATGTGAGCGTGATCCCTATCAGCTATACCAGCGTTTGGAGCAACAGGCTAGGGAGTATGTTCTAGAAATGAAGGTACGCTTGCTTCGACATCTGTCAATGGGATCCAAAGTCACAAATGTGGTGCAGGGCCCACCACAAGCTCATCAATTCATCTCACTCCTGTTGGAGGAATACAGTGCACTCTGTCAAGCTGCTCGCACAATCAGCACCTTCCTCATCACGCTGGTAAGTTGCAGAATCACGGCATTACCGTTAAAAATATTTTTACTATCATTAACATACTGGGAAAGGTCGGTTGGTCAAATTGAGCCAGCAGATGTGCTGCTGATGGTGTGAATGTGATGAGAATTACATTCCTGCTCCACAGTGACCAAGTAGCAGTTTAATGGGGGAAAGCATAGTACATAATGGTTAGTGTAATGCTATTACCAACATCAGCAACCCAGGTCCCATTGCTGTCTGTAAAGAATGTGTAGGTTCTCCCGTGACCGCATGGGTTTCCTCCCACATTCCAAAGATATGTGGGTTAATTTGTCACCTGGGTGTAATTGGGTGGCACGGGCTCGCTGAGCTGGGAAGGCCTGTTACCATGCTATGTCCCTAAGTAAAAATTAAAAGTATTTTCAACCTGGTACTGGCAGAACTGAAGCTATTTGAGCCCTTTTGGATTTTTGATACACCCCTTGTCAATAGAACTGAACTTGAGCCATCTTTCCGGAGACCAGTGTTTAAATCCCTGTGCGATCAAATCCACTGCACTTTGGAAGCAACTTTCACAGTAATTCTGGATGTCGTCTTTGTTTTCTTTGACAGGAAAGTGAACATTTGAAGAAATTCCAAGTGACATGGGAACTTCATAATAAGCACCTATTTGAAAACTTGGTGTTCTCTGAGTCACTTTTGCAAAGTAACCTACCGTCACTAGTAGCACAACTTCGGTAAGCTTTCCTTTGCCGGCTTCGAACGTGATTATTTTGTATATACATTATTTTGTTCTGCTCTATATTTTCATCTTGGATCTGTATTCAACAAATATTCACCCTTAACTCACCCTTAAATATTCAGCATAATTCCTTGAAAGTGGCACCACAATTAGACAATGTCGTAGAGAGAGCTTTTGGCATATTGGGTTTCATTCATTGGTATTGAGCTGAGGATTTACGATATTATTTTGAAATTGCACAAGACTTTGGTAAGGGAAAATTTGGAGTATTATCTGCAGTTCTGGTCACCTACCTACAGAAGAGATTTCATTAAGATTGAAAGAGTGCAGAGAAAATTTAGAAGTATGTTGACGGGACTTGAGGACCTGAGTTGAAGGGTAGGTAAAGGCTAGAAATTTATTCTATGGAACATAGGAGGATGAGGGGAGATTTGATAGAGGTATACAAAATTATGAGGGGTATAGATAAGTTGAGTGCAAGCAGGCTTTTTCCACTGAGGTTGAGTGATGGTAGAACTGGAGGTCATAGGTTAAGGGTGAAAGGTGAGGCACTTAAGGGGAACCTGAGGAGGTGCTACCTCATTCAAAGGGTGGTTTAAGTGTGGAATGAGCTGCCAGCGATGTGATGGATATGGGTTCTATTGCAACATTTAAGGTAAGTAAGGGAGGGGTATGGAGGTCCAGGTGCTTGTCAATGGGATTCAACAGAATCACAGTTTGGCACAGGCTTGTTGGACTGAAAGGTCTGTTTCTGTGCTGTATTCTATTTGTGTCAGGCACCATTTTTATTAGAAACTTCCTTCTGTTTTTCTATTGTCTTACCTTGAAGGTATTTCTAGCCAGTGCTGGAAATCTGAAACAAAGACAAAATGTTGGAAATGATCAGCTGGTCAGGCAGCATTTGTGGAAGGAGAATCTGTTAATTTTTCAGTCTGAAAAGTTAATTGTTCCTCTTCCAACAGATGCTCTATGACCTGCTTTGATTTTGACATTTGTAGATGAGAAATAATTAGATATACTTCTGAAGAGGGGAAGTTTGTTCTGTTTTTCAAAAAGTTATGTTTCTGGGGAGAGAAAAGGAAAAGTTAAAAGTTTAATAAGTGTCTGGAGGGTGGGGGCAGCTTTAATGACTGGGTCCTTAGATTTCATGACTTGTGGTTAGTCTTGCGATACAAATAAAGTCTGCAGGCTTCCTCACCTATTTCATATATTTAAAACCAATAGTCATAGTCATACTTTATTGATCCCGGGGGAAAATAGTTAAATAGGAACAGGGAATAGGACTGTTGCCAACTCATATGGTCCTCTGGGGTTGCACACTACTACCATAATTGAGGGGCTTCCTCACTGAACCTAGTCCCTGACTGTCCAGTAATGGAAGAACCCCATACTGTGGTCCTTCCCCACTGAACCCTTGTGGTGGCTACACCAAGCTTCAGTGTGTCCCTTAGTATGTACTTCTGCAGATTCAGATTTATTTATCAGATGTATATCAAAACATAGTAATTCGTAATATGTGCAACACACATCAAAGTTGCTGGTGAACGCAGCAGGCCAGGCAGCATCTCTAGGAAGAGGTACAGTCGACGTTTCAGACCGAGACCCTTCGTCAGAACTAACTGAAGGAAGAGTTAGTAGGAGATTTGAAATCTCTTACTTAACTCTTCCTTCAGTTAGTCCTGACGTAGGGTCTCGGCCTGAAACGTCGACTGTACCTCTTCCTAGAGATGCTGCCTGGCCTGCTGTGTTCACCAGCAACTTTGATATGTGTTGCTTGAATTTCTAGCATCTGCAGAATTCCTGTTGTTTGAATTTGTAATATATAATTTGTTTTAAAAACCAACACATACAAGGATGTGCTGGGGACAGCCCGTAAGTGTTGCTGTACATTCTGGAGCCAATATAGCATGGCCACAATACTCCGCAAAACCACACAAAACAAAACAAAAAAAACAAAACAGAACATACTGAGCAACAACAACAAAACAGGCCTCATTGGTCCCTCCCTTCACACCCACTCACTGCACACAAAACCCCAGGAGGGGTTATCTCTGCCATCCAGTCTCAAGTTGACTTGTAGGTTCGCAGGTATTGGGCCTTTGACTTCCCCAGTAGACTCGCAGAGATTTGCGGACTTGGGGTTCCATCCACCTACCTGCTGACTTCCAGTTCACCTTATGGTTTTGATTTGAACCTCCACTTGGTCTGGAAAGTGCCAGTCAGCAGTATTCCTCCACAGACATGTTGATGTAATTCATGAGATGTTAAACACAACTTTTGAGTACATTTGAGGAAAGAATCACCATGCTTCAATATTGTCCGTATTTCATCATAACCCTTCAGACATAAGAGAATGAGTGCTCTTCGTGCTCACTTTAGCTCTTGGAATGAGCCATCCAATTCTTTTTCCCCTTACCACGCTCCTCTTTTTACCCTGCAATTGTCTGCAACTTCAATTTTCTCCTGCGTTGTGCACAGGATACTAAACTCTAGCTGCGAATTGCCTTTGTAGTCAGTATCGTGTTACTTTCAATTTGGTTGGAAAATGTCTCTGGAGTACCCACCAGGAGTTGGCATTGCCACTAGATGCAAACAGTGGGCGGGCCCTTTGTTTTTGAGCAGTTGTGTCATGTACGGTACTAAAGTTCTTTGTGTTGATTGATCTCCTTTAAGGCTGGGTACGGCATCTCACGATACGTACAGTGAGGACATGTATAGTACATTACTACAACGATACCTCCAGATGGACCAAGAGATGAGACGAGTTGCAGCAGAGTGGTTGGAATGCCAAAAGCGAATAGATGATTATGTGGATGAACAGGTGAGACTTTCTTCATTGAAATACCTTTGCTGCTTCAGTTTTCAGAACGACCAAAATAAGGTGGTGTCAATTCCTGTTTAGCCCAGTCAGCTGAGGTACAGTGTAACAGCATCTGTTATGTACTTGATCTCTGTGGAGCTAAACAAGCAATGTGTCCAAATGTAATGAATTAGCTTGCAATTCCTCTGAAACTTGAATTTTATGTTAATGTGTTAAAACAAGGTACAGTAAATTCCAGTGTATAAGCCGACTAGGAGTATAAGTCAACACCCCCCCTTCCCCCTCCCCCATCTTCAAGGTTAAAAAAGTGACTTTTCATGTTACCTTTGTATAAGCTGACCCCTTTTATAGAGGTTTTTGATTTAACCAGAAAAGATCACAAGATCTCACAAGATGCCAGTACTCAGCTTTTCCGGATCCGGGACCTGAAAATTTTGTGAACCAGTACCTGCTAAGAAAATAGGCCTACACATTGTAGAGCGTTATAAGCGAATTCTTAATAAGTAAATCAGGGAGGGAAGTTTTGGATTAGGTTCCCAATGGTAAAGAATCCTCTGAAATGTAACCCCTGGGAAACCATTTAGTGCCCATCGCTAAAAACATAACACGGGGTGGCGGGATTATTACGTGTACTCAGTATTGCGTTTGCGACCACCATGTACAAAAGATTAAAACGAATGCGATATGATGCTGGCTTCAAGCTGAAGGTTGTTGATTTTGCTAAAGGAACGAATAATTCTGCAGCTGTTAAGAAGTTAAGTGTAAACGAGAAACAAGTGAGAGAGTGGAGAAAGGCAGAGGAAACGCTGTGGGAAATGCCAAAGACGAAATGTGCAAACTGCGGGAAAACATGCCAGTGGCCAGAACTGGAAGAAAAAGTTTTAGGGTGGGTGAATCACCAGCCATTGTCTGGATACATTGTTACCAGAGAAATGATTCAAATTCAAGCGTTGAAAGGGGTTGAAAAACACCGTGAGGTCAACGAAAATTTCAAAGCTGCGCTAAGTTGGTGCACCCAATTTATGAATAGACGTGATCTTGGTGTTGAGACAAAAAACAAAGATTGCTCAGAAGTTGCTGAGTGACCTTGAGAATAAGATTACGGCCTTCCAATCACTTGTGATCAAGCATCGAAAGGCAGATTCTTACCTGGTCTCACTGATTGGTAACGTGGATGAGACACCAATGTTCTTTGATTTTGCTGGCAATCGCACTGTCAATCAGAAAGGGGAGAAAACAGTCCTTGTCAAAACAACTGGACAAGAGAAGCAACATTTTACTGTCGTGTTAACGTGTTTGGCTGATGGGATCAAACTACCACCGATGGTGATTTTTAAGAGGAAAACATTCCCAAAGAAAGAAAAATCCCAGCGGGATGTTGTTGTTTACATTCAAGAACGCGGCTGGATGGATGAAGTGGGTTAAAGAGGTGTGGCGTCGACATCCCAAAGGTTTCAGGAGGGAAAAGTCGCTACTTGTCTGGGACATGTTCAAAGCGCACTTGTCAGGTGAGACAAAAGCAGCATTGAAAGCTGAAAATACGGACATTGCAGTCATCCCCGGTGGTTTGACGTCCGTGCTCCAGCCACAAGATGTGAGTTTAAACAAACCATTCAAAGAATTCATGCATCGACAGTGGAACGAATGGATGATGTCCAGAAATCAGTCATTCACTCCAGCGGGAAATATGAGGGCAGCATCTCTAGCTGCAGTTTGCGAGTGGGTAGCGCAATCGTGGGAGGAAATGAAGGCCAAGTGCATTGTGAAGGCCTTCAAGAAGTGCAGCATCAGCAATGCTTTGGATGGCACTGAAGATCATTTGCTTTGGGAAGAAGACGATGGAGGTTTGGCAGCCAGTAAAGCTGCAAATGACGATGTTGAAGCAGAATCCTTAGGATGATATGGTGACTGCCAAAGAATAGGACGCGACTTTCGGAGAGTCATATAATGAAGAGTGTGAGAGTTTCAAGCTCTGAACATTTGATGACAACAGTGTGTACAAGTAAATTGAGAAACTGAGTGTTTTGTAGATCTTTTGTGTAGATTTCATAAGCGTTTGTATTTTGTATTTGACTCAAAAACAGCCAATAAATACGACCTGTCTTCCGTGTAATCGTTTTAACGAAGTTGGCACCCTCTGTATAAGCCAACCCCCTAATTTTAGGACCAAAATTTAAGGCCATATTCTCGGCTTATACACTGGAATTTACGGTAGTTATCCTAATGGGTAGGATTACTTATTTATGACAAGGATTGTGCCACTAGAGCTCAGTATTGTGCTGCTTTTGTAATGCAACAGTACAGTACAGAAAAGCCCTTCAGCCCATCATTTCTGTGCTGACCATGATGACAACCTAAACCAGCGGTCCCCAACCACCAGGCCGTGAGGAAACGATATGAGTCAGCTGCATCTTTCCTTATTCCGTGTCACGCACTGTTGAACTTGAACATAGGGTTGCCAACTGTCCCGTATTTGTCCCGTATATTGGGCTAAATTGGTTTGTCCCATATGGGGCTGCCCTTGTCCCGTATTTCCCCTGCTAAAGTAGAGCGTTCCTATGAAACCTTTAGTGCAGAAATGGCGTAAAGCGAAGAAGCAATTACCATTAATTTATCTGGGGAAAATTTTTGAGCGTTCCCAGACCCAAAAAATAACCTACCAAATCATACCAAATATCACATAAAACCTAAAATAACACTAACATAGAGTAAAAACAGGAATGATATGATAAATACACAGCCTATATAAAGTAGAAATAATGTATGTACAGTATAGTCGGGAAGATGAAGGCAAAACCGATTTGTGGGGGGAAAATCGGCACATACGCGCATGTGCACACAGGTGCCCACAAAAGGCTTCATGGTCATGGTTGTCTTTCCTGGGGTAAAGTGTCCTGGGATTTGACTGCTACTTTTGTCCCTTATTTGGGAGTGAGAAAGTTGGCAACCCTAACTGTAAAAAGACATGTTGAGGTGAGTTTAACCCTACTTGAACATCCACCCCCCGCCCGGTCGGCTGGTCCGCGGTGCAAAAAAGGTTGGGGACCCCTGACCTAAACTAATCTTTCTATGCTGTGCCTGCAATTTCCCCCGGGATCAATAAAGTATGACTATGACTATAAACTCCTCTTAGATGTTGGTCTTGTATCTGTTTCACCTCACCTGACAGCACATTCCAGTTAGTTTCCACTCTTATCTCAAATAAAAACTTACTTCACATATTTTTCCTTTAAATGCTTCCCCTCTGACTTTAACGTTGTTACCTCAAATGTTTCATGAACACGGATTCTACAGATGCTGGAAAGCGGGGTTGGGGGTTGTGGTGGTGGAAGAAGAGAGGCATGCACACACACAAACACACATCTCTGGAGAGCGACTAACATCCGAGGTTTCGGACTGATCCTTCATTAGGACTCCAAAGGGGAAGAAGCCAGAATAACAAGGTGGGGGGTTGGGGGGGGCGCTACAAACTGGCAGGTGATAGATGAAACCAGTTGAGTGGGTGGGGGGGGGTGAGGTTAAAAGTGGGAGGTGATGGGTGGAAAATGTAAAGGGCTGAAGAAGGAATCTGGTAGGACAGGAGAGTGGACCCTGGGAGAAAGGGAAGGAGGAAGAGAATGAGAGGAAGGTGATGGGCAGAGGGAAGAGGGGAGTAATTACTAGAAGTTGGAGCGAAGGAAAGGGGTGTAAAGCAGATGGATTGAGACAGGGCTTGAGTAAAACCGAGCAGTCAATTTTTTAGAATGGAAAACAATAGTAGAATCCAGCATCTGCATCTTCTTGTCTCCAACTCTTTCATATATGCTAACTCTTGCGTTTGACGTTTTCACAAAGAATACAGATCTCATTTTATTTAAACCATTCAACGATTTTTAAAATACCAATCAAACAAACCAGAGTGATATCAGTGCTATAATTTTAGTTGTGATTGAAATCTAGATTCAGTACTCAATAGTTCTTGTGATCTGTTTATTTTTAATAATAACTACTCCAGTGAAAATAGAACAGAGTAGATGCTTTGACCTAATGATCCATCAGGTTGGTGATAACTTTTATTAATAAGCTTCAGCTCAGAGAAAATAGGAAGGTTGATGTTCACAATTGATGACCTTTTGCCAGAACTTGTTTGACCGGCCTGAAACATTAATTGTTTCTCTCTGCATAGATGCTGCCTGATCTGAAAAATACTTAGTACATTCTCCAATTTTATCTCTTTAATGCTCTTTCTGATGGTAAAAATATCTCTTCCGTCCTGTTTCTAAATACAGTTGAAGTCATTTAATGACATTTTTTGGGGCTGTTTCAATGCAGAAATGTATATATAAACATGTATTTTGTACTTTTCATCTGGCTACTATAGTGCATCATATCCAATTAAGTTTTGAAGTGTAGTTGCCATTAAAATCTGTGAAACATACTGCTTAAATTGTGCACAGCAAGTGTTTTGAGATGTGTGTCTGGGTAATCTGCTGGAAGAAGAGTAAAATACAAAGGATGGTTCCCCCACACTTCAGAAAGTGCAGTGAAATCATTAACTACCACTCTTCAGTCCATCACCACAATTGGGGCACGGGCTGCCAATGCCAGCTCATCAGAGTCCTCTGTCCTGCGCTGTATTTCAAACTATCCCAAAAGTTCAGTAGATTTATTATCAAAGTACATATATGTCACCATATACAAATCTGAGGTTAATTTCCTTGTGGGCATTTTCAATAAATCTATGGAATAATAACTATAACAGAATCATTGAAAGACCACACCAATTTGGGCATTCAATTGGTGTGCAATTACAAAAGAAAAAAAAACAATAAATGAGTACGCAATTAATATTGAGAACATGAGATAGAGTCCTTGAAAGTGAGCCGAAGGGTTATGGGAAGATTAAGGTTCAGTGAGGGGGCAAGTGAAGTTATCTCCTTTGGTTCAAGAGCCTGATGGTGGAGGGGTAATAAATGTTCCTGAGCTTGGTGGTGTGAGTCCTGAGGCTTCTGTACCACCTTCTTGATGGCAGCAGTGAGAAGAGACTATGTCCTGTGCGGTGGGGATTACTGATGATGGATGCTGCTTTCCTGCAACAGCATTTCGTGTAGATGTGCTCAATGATGGGGGGAGGGCTTTACCTGTGATGGCGTAGCTCATTCTCTTCAGATTCTTCCACTCCCAGGCATGAAGTCAAAGGAAGCTCTGGTGTTTCTGTAGCTCTGGGTTGCTACCCCCTCCTTCCACAGCCAGGCTTGGGACCATTCATGGCAGAGTTGAAATCATTAGCACATTGGTTTTAAACCTTTTTCAAAAGGGAGCAATAGAGGAAATAGAACTAATCTTCAAAGTTCATATATCAACATACATCATCATCATCAGATGCCATGCCCAGTTTGAGCTTAGACTGCCTTGGCCCACACACTCCTGTGTCGGGTCAAATAGATCAATTCATTGGTATTTATTTCCAGTTCTCTGGCTGCTGTCTCCATCATCATTTGTCATTGTCTTCTTCTTGCTTTCTTCCCTTCAATTTTTCCCATAATTACCATGCATTCTATCTCCTCTTTCCTATTTACATGTCCAATGAAGTTACGTTGCCTTTTCATGATCTCACACATTATTTCTCTTTTTGTGTTTGCTCTGTTCATGACATCCTCGTTAGATATTCATTTCGTCTATGATATTCTTTGCATCCTCCTCAAAAACCACATCTCTGCTGCTAGAATTCGTTTCCTCATGTTACTAGATATTGTCCAATATTCTGAGCCATATAACATAACAGAATAAACGTAACATTTCAGTACTCTGAGGCAGGTTGTCATGCCTAGTTTAGTATTGGTCAGTGTACTCTTCATTCTCGTAAAGGTGTCTTTTGCCTTATTCTTCTTTGATGTCCACGTCGCACCTGCCATCTGATGTCACCCTAAGTAGCAAAAGTTCTGTACTTGTTTTATGTCTTCCCCATTTATTCTCAGTCTGCAGATAGGATTCTCCTTCTTTTTGGATATCACCATACATTCTGTCTTTTTGCAATTGATAGCTGGACCCATTTTTGCACTTTCTTCAACAATTATATCAATTAAGTTTTGTAGTTCTTCCTCCGTACTTGCAATTAACACAGTGTCATCTGTATATCTGAAATTATTGATGTTTTCACCGCCAACTTTGATTCCCAAGATGTCTCATTTTTTTGTAATATTGTTTCATTGTACACATTAAATAAACTAGGGGAGAAAACACACCCTTGTCTAACACCTCTCTTGATTTTCATAAACTGACTCACTTCTCCATCTATTCTTACAGCAGCAGTTTGTTCCCAGTACAGATTTCTGATTAGGCGGAAGTGTTTCGAATCTAGATCTAGAGTTTTCTGTAATATTTCAAATAACTTATTGTGCTTCATTTTATCAAATGCTTTAGTGTAGTCGATAAAACAAACGAATCTTTTTGTACTTGAATAGCTCATTCTGATAGTATCCTTAACATCAATATTGCATTTGTTGCACCTTTGTCTTTCACAAAACCACATTGTTCTTTGCCTATTTCAGCTTGTATTTTACTTTTAGTTCTTGTCATCAAAATTCTTAGAAGTATCTCAGTGATATGACTCATTAAACTTATGGTCCTATGTAATTCACATTCTATTGCTCCAGGTTTCTTAGGTAGAGTGATAAATACTGATTTTTTTTCCATCTCTTCTGGTATTATTCCAGTCTCATAAATGTCATTGATTAAATCAGTAAGTTTTTCAATTTCATAATCTTCAAGGGTGATAATTTGTTCTATTACTAATTCATCAGGACCTGCTACATAGATTGTTACATAGAATCAACAGACTGCTTCATTTTGAAAAGATTATTGACAGACAAAGTCTGATGTCTTGATACTTTTTGTTTGTTAGATTGCAATGAAAACCAAGCAGCGAATGTTAAAGGATGACTGGGAGTTCTTCAAACAGCGCCGGTTATTAGAAGAGCAGGTAAAATGGCTGGCTTTTAAATCCAGAAATAATGTGACATTGCTAATCTGAATAGCCTGGTATTGGGGAAGGCAATACATTAACAACAAAGCCATTTGGGGGTAAATTTAGAGAACATTTCACACAAGAAGTAGGAATATCTGGACCTCAGTTCCTACCACTGACACACTTCCTCTCATCATAAAACCATAAATATCCAGCAATTCAGCCCTTCTGATCCAATGAGCCCACGCCACTCAACGACACCCATGTGACCAATTAACCTACTGATCTGTACGTCTTTGGGTTGGGGGGGGGGAAATCCACGCAGTCACAGAAAGAGCAAACAAGTTCATTACAGACAGTAGTGGAATTGAACCCAAGTTGTTAACAATGTGATAGTGTTATGCCAACTGCTACGCAAGCTTAAAACTCATACCCTGAAGATCAGGGAAAATGTGGGTGATCATACCAAAGTGAATTAAATTAAATTTATTTAAATCTTACATCTGTCCCACAACATGAGGGAATAAAAGTCTTAGTGTTATGACTCTGCCGCAGTATACAGACAGGTGAATTTATAAGTCTATTGGCTTATAGAAACAAGCTGTCCATAGCCTGTTGGTCCTGGCTTTAATGGTACGGTACCATTTGCCAGACGGAAGCAGCTGAAACGGTTTATGGTTGGGGTGACTGGTGTCCCCAATGATCTTCCAGGCCTTCTTTACGCACCTGCTGTTGTAAATATCCTCAATGGAGGGAAGTTCACATCTACAGATGTGCTGGGCTGTCCGTACCACTCTCTGTAGTGCCCAGCGATCAAGGTTGGCACAGTTCCTGAACAAGGCGGTGATACAGCCAGTCAGGATCCTCTCAATGGTGCCCCTGTAGAAGATCTTAAGGATTTGGGGGCTCATGCCGAACTACTTCAGTCACCTGAGGTGGAAGAGACGGTGTTGTGCTTTTTTTTTGCCACACAGCCATTGTATACAGTCTAAGTGAGATCTTCAGTGATGCATATACCGAGAAACTTGAAACTACTCACTGTCTCTCAACTGCAGACCTGACGATGTTGAGCCTGTTTCCATTTCCCCTGTAAAGGCTCCCATTAAAGTCGATGTAAAATTTTAAATGCTTTTCTGCAAAGGATGTAATTCAGCATATTGTGGTGGAGCAATTGTACCTTCAATCAATTGCCCAACACAGAATCGGTCACTGTTTTTACACAGCCATCATTTTCTACTATCTTTGTTCCACTGAAAATACTCCATTTTCCCAATTTCTTCTCAAAATCAGAAGATTCCTGATGTATCTCTTCTACGTTTTGTCCATGGTCCCTGATATCCTTCCAAAAATAGGGTGGCAAATTATGACAGTTAACCCATAAAAGTTAAAGATTGCCTCTTTAATTTTCTGCACTCCAACTAATTTCTGAGAAATTGTCCTTCGAAAGTTTTGCTCATCCACATATTTGACAACACCTCTTGGAAGTTACTATTCGAAGAGTAGCTAAATATTTGGCTACTGAATAATTGGGTGGCGGGTGGAGATGTCTCTACCATAGGAGGTGCAAGAGGCTCCTTCCCTCTACCAGTCTGCAGGTCACCCTTGGGCATGATGTGGCACCTTCTTAACCCCCTCCCCCGCCCCAGCAGATCAGGGTCACGTGAAGCCAGGGGAGCAGGTGGTGGATGCATATTGCAAGACCTGTTTGTTTATGTGACCACTGATGCCAGGCAGACTGTCTCTGAGGAGTATTGATTATGGCTTTTGTCACCCATCTTGTAAAGACACTGCTCAGTGGCAAACCACTTCTGTAGAAAGATTTGCCAGTAACAGTCATGGTCAAAAGACGATGTTCACCCACATCATAGGACACGGCACATCATCATGGTGATGACTAATCAAAGTTAACCTTTCAGTTAGCACTATTCTTCAGAAGATGAGCTGGTAATTTATTTCAAATGAGAAAATCTGCAGATGCTGAAAATCCAGGCAACACACACAAAGTACTGGAGAAACTGATGAAGGGCCTCGGCGCAAACTGTCAACTATGTCGACTATACCCTTTCCCATAGATGCTGCCAGGCCTGCTGAGTTCTAGCATTTTGTATGTGTTGTCTGGTAATTTATTTAGTGTTATTTGTGCAACCATACTGTGTGTTACAGCATGTTTGGCTACTATATCACTCGGTTCATCATCTTGTCTTTCACACATTGGTTATGTCAGTCTTTGTGTAGGTTTTCATTGATTCTATTGCATTTCTGAATGCTTGCAAGAAAGTGAGTCTCAAGATAGTATATGGTGACATGTATGTACTTTGATAATTTTGAACTTTGAAGTTCACACACAGCGCACTGTCATACCCCTATAATGATCACTATTAGCACTCCTGTTTCTGAAATCCATGTTGAGCATTAGAGGAGGTAACCATGCAAGAGCTCTTATCCTTGATTTTCCTAATTGTTCTAGTTGTGTTCTGGATTCTATAAATTTAAATTGACAATGTTTACCTCCCCTTTTTCCCCCAACCCCTAGCTTACAAACAGCAAGAAAGCACTAACTGGAGAAAATAATTTCACAGATACAATGAGGCATATGTTGTCATCAAGACTGAGCATGCCTGATTGTCCCAACTGCAACTACAGGCGCAGGTAAGTGTCCTGGGAGCATTCACTTCAGGCAGTTTTTTTTAAACAAGTGATAGGTTGAGCGATTTCAATATATTAAACAAGGCTGAATCTCCTTGCCTCCAATTCAGGCTCAGTTCATCAAAGAATTAAAACTGCAGTTAGGATGAAGTCAATTTATTTTGGCTGTTTTTTGTCCCAGGTTTCTATCTTTCATCCTCCACTCCATTGTAAGTTTTTAAAGAAAGCTAAAGATTAATTTTATTTGTCACGTGTCGTTTGCATCAATCAGCACACTCAGATGTGTGTGCTGGACTTGTGGATTGCCCCAGCACATACTCAGACTGTGTTGGTTGTTTATTTTGAGATACAGCACGGTAACAGACCCTTCTGGCCCAACGAGTCCGTGCTACCCCATTACACCCATGTGACCAATTAGCCAACTAACCCATGCATCTTTGGCGTGTGGGAGGAAACCAGAGCACCCAGAGGAAACACGTGGTCGCGGAGCATATAAAGGTTCTTTACAGACACGGCAGGAATTGAACCTGGATTGCTGTCACTGTAACAGCTTTACGCTAACCACCATGTGACTGTGCCACACTGTACCATTGATACAAATGACACATTTAACTGTATGTTTCAATGTCTATGTAACATGTAAAGCTAACCTTTAACATCTTTCCTCCAGTGAGATTAAATACAAGCCTTGTATGAAATGAGCTGTTCGCCCAATATTGTCAGTTTTCAAATAAATTGTTTCGATTAAAGATCTGAATCTGGGATTTTCTTTATTTACACAGATCACTATCTTAGCAAGCTGGGGATTTTATGGAAGATCTTAGAAAATTTGATTTCTTTTTCGGCTTATGGTCTTACTTGACCCGTGCAGACGTCACTGACCGCTCCCTGTGGGAGTGATTTTTAAATATAGCATTGGTATAGCTCCCTTCTGACAGTGGAGATTAGGTTTTAATTCCATTCAATGGAACCAAATGAAAGGCCAGATACCAGAAGTGAAAAGGTAGCACATCTTACCTCTCTGTACTCCTGTTCCCCATGTGTTGTTCCTTGCTCAAAGGACTGTTTCAAGTGCTTAAGTTTTCTTCTGAACTTTTTTCTTACAGGTGTACCTGTGATGACTGTAGCCTGTCACACATCCTCACATGTGGCATCATGGATTCACCTATTCCTGATGACCTTTCAATTAACACGTTACCATTGCAAGTAGAAGCAGCTCCAGATTACCTCACAGAAATATGTCCCCCCAGCATGTCATCTGCAAGCTCAGGATCCGGTTCAAGTTCACCCATCACCATACAGCAGCACCCTCGGCTCATCCTTGCTGATAGCAACTCAGCCCCCACCTTGTAAGTGCTCAGGTCCTTGCTATGATTTGTGGTCATTTTACTATTGATGTAGATATCATCTGGCCCAGACATGCTTGTCAGAATAAAATATCAAATTAGTATATTGATTTATTATTGGACATTGATTTCTCCTTACAGTATTATGATGAGTTTGAGTACAGAGAGGAAATTAAGAACCTGGTGGCATTGTGCAAAGACAGTAACCTATCCCTCAATGTCAGCAAGGCGAAGGAATTGGTTGTTGACTTCAGAAGGAGTCGCGGACCACACAACCCCATTTACATCGGTGGTGCGCAAGTGGAACAGGTCAAAAGCTTTAAGTTCCTCGGGGTCAATATCACAAATGACCTGACTTGGTCCAACCAAGCAGAGTCCACTGCCAAGAAGGCTCACCAGCACCTTTGCTTCCTGAGGAAGCTAAGGAAATTTGGCCTGTCCCCTAAAACCCTCACTAATTTTTATAGATGCACAGTAGAAAGCATTCTTCTGGGGTGCATCACAACCTGGCATGGAAGTCGTCCTGTCCAAGACCAGAAGAAGCTGCAGAAGATCGTGAACACAGCCCAGCACATCACACAAACCAATCTCCCATCCTTGGACTCACTTTACACCGCATGCTGTTGGAGCAGTGCTGCCAGGATAATCAAGGACACGACCCACCCAGCCAACACACTTTTTGTCCCTCTTCCCTCCGGGAGAAGGCTCAGGAGCTTAAAGACTCATACAGCCAGATTTGGGAACAGCTTCTTTCCAACTGTGAACGGACTGCTAAACGGATACTGACCCGGATCTGGGCTGTACCCTCCAAATATCCGGACCGGCCTCTCGGTTTTTTTGCACTGCCTTACTTTCCCTTTTCTATTTTCTATTTATGATTTATAATTTAAATGTTTAATATTTACTATGGATGTGTACTGCAGGGAGCACGAAGAACAGAATCAAATATCGCTGTGATGATTGTACACTCTGGTATCAATTGTTTGGCGACAATAAAGTATAAAGGATAATATTTTTCACTCCCCTTCCCTCTCTTATATTCCCCACTCTGGCCTCTTAACTCTCCTTCTCACCTGCCTATCACCTTCCTTCTGGCGCCCCTCCTTCACTTTCCTCTCCTATCATATTTCTTCTTCTCCAGCCCTTTACCTTTCCCACTCACATGGCTTCACCTATCACCTTTCAACAAGTCCACCTTCCCCTACACACATTCTTTTTATTCTAGCAATTTCCCCCTTCCTTTCCAATACTGAAGAAGGGTCTCATCACAAAATGTTGACTGTTCATTTCCATATACGCTGCCTGACCTGAGTTTTGCATTTTGTGTCCAGCATTTCGTGTATTGCTCTGCATATTGATTTATTATTGTCACATGGACAGAGGTGCAGTGAAAAATCTCTCCTGCATACTATTCTTTTAGATCAATTAATTACAACATTGTCAGAAACCTTATCCCAGGGTGGGAATGGCTAATACCAGGGGACAGCATTTTTAGATGATTGAGGACCAAATTACACCTCATGGTTTGTGTGTGGACCACTCTGCCAGAAGTGGTGGTAGAGGCAGATACATTAAGGACATTTACAAAACTCTTAGGCACATGGATGATAGAAAAATAGAAGGCTATGTGGGAGGGAAACATTAGATTGACCTTAGAACGTTAGATTGGCACAACATTATGGGACAACTATAGTGTTCTACTTTCTAAGTTAACATTGCATTAAGGTAATATAAAGGGAAAACAATAGAATGTAGAATTAAATTTAACAGCTACAGAGAAAGTGCAGTGCAGGTAGGTGGAAGATCATAAGGTAGATTGTGATGTGAAGTTGAGGGTAAAAGGAACATGCCAAATTCAAGTATCCTCCTGAAGAAGTATGGGCAAACGTGATTTTGGTCATGTTAGCTTTACTTAACAAATTTTTGTCTTTGGTCAGAAGTTTGTGGGTTTGAAGCAGGCAACAAGATCTGAACTTGAAGTTATTTTTAGAAATCCGGTACCTTAGTGAGGTCATACTGCTCAGTATAAGCAGAGGGAAACAATTTTCGTATTTCATGTTGATGACCTTCCTTGAGAACGTGGTAAATTCAGAACAGATACATGTTTTAACATAAAAGTGGAAGAGTGGAGGCAATAAATGGGATATCTATAATAGGATGAAGACCAAGAGAAGATGGATGACATAGATCGGTATGGTTGCTGATGTCTTGTTAATATCAGATAGTCTATTTGGAACAAGATGTAAGTAGAGATAGAGGGACTAGAAATGAGTGAATCACCAACTTGTCATGCCATTCCTTCTGTTGCTGTTCCAACACATTCATTTCATGGCCAAGTGTATGTCGCAAAACACTTGCTAGCTAACAAAATCCTCTTGAAATGGTGTCACTGTTGAAACAACATATATAGCAGCAGTTGTCCCAAAGATAACGTCAAGAAGAATGACTTTATGATCTGTATCAGTGATTTGGTTAGATATTGAACTGGACAGGGAAATGATCTTATTTTGTCTTTGAATAGTACAAAGCATTTTCTAAGCTAATCACATAACCCTATGACGTGGCTGTTCTGCTTTCTTCCTCAGTGGCAGTGACGATGAAGACGTGACCCCTTTATCAGCCAAGTTTGCTGATATATACCCACTTAACAGTTACGATGATGCAGAAGTGGTAGCCAACATGAATGGAATCCATGGAGAGCTCAATGGTGGCGGTGAAAATATGGCATTAAAAGATGAGGTATGTGAATGTAATGGTTGTGAGGTCGAGGGTAGGTCTGACTCTGTAGCATGAATGAGCCTTGTGGGACTTTTTTTTCTTTTTGTCTCTGGCTCTGTGGTTGAATTCTGGCTGCTTGACTTATGCAGCTCTTTACTCGACATTAACTTTCTGCAGAATTTAGTTCTCCTCCACAGAGGATTCCACAGTCCTCTGCTTACTTGCAAAGAAAGTGGAGTTTGTTCTGCATTTCAGAGTGACTTTTTACTTTAAAATGGCCTACTTATTAATTTGATCTATTTTCTTACTTCCATTTTTATTAGAACCAATTGGTCAATATGAAGATTATTTGTGTTTCTCAAGATTTGCAGCATCTCTTCAATCTCTTGTTTTTTTTTCCAGATAGTTGCTTCCTTATTTTTATCTTGGTTTATAAACCAGGAACAATCCATATCTCGAACTTTTAACCTCGAACTTCAGGTTTAAAAAAAAATTATATATGTAATTCTTTCCAGGATTTGAGGGCACGAAAATAGATGTGTTTTTATTGCGGTGCTGTTCAATTCCAATACTTGCCTGTGAGGGTATTTCCAGTTGGGCAGTGTTTGTATTGTCATTTACCTGCTCTGCTGAATATGCATTGACAGAACCCACGAAATAAACTGCAGGGTATCTCCATTAGATGAGTGTTTATATGGATTGACAGAAGGAGGTAATGCTCTTGTGATACAATTGTTGGTATTGGAATAAGAAAGTCAATATTAAAAAACAACCAGTTGGCTTAAAAACCAAAATGAAAGAACAAAATACCCCAGAAGTTTGTAGGAGCTGTGCTCTGGCTTAAATGTCAGTGAACAGGCAGTAATTTCTTCCCCTAACTCTGAAAACGTGTCCATGTTGTCTCTGTTCCTCCAACACCAGCATATCTCATTGAGCACCACGCTTAGCCAATACATGAGTGCATCCAGCAACTTGAAGCACAAGGAATGGCTATGGTTCATCCACATTCAGAGCAGAGAGCAAATGAAGAGGTACAAAAACTCTTCTAAAGAGTGCACTCCAGTGTGGTAGCATAACGGACACTGTCAGGAGTGGCAGAATCCTCGCTGCCCATTTCACAAGGTAGCTGTAGCTGCCTGTTCTGCAGAGCATGGAATCTAGGGCAATAGTCCATCACTCTATAGGAGGCTTGGTTTTACTCATAATACCAGCATTTTCAATGGGGAGTCAAGATGAAATCCCCATGCTAGTTGCTGCAAGCACTGTTGGGCTCTACATACCTGTCTAATGCAGCCTGAATTCCAAAAGGCGAACTGACTGGTTGCTTTCTTTGACACAGGTGGGCATTTTGTTTCAAGTGGCTATGTTTTTCCTTCCCAATCACTGCAAGTTAAGCACCAGCATATCTAGCTGTTGGCAGAGTCTAGGTCTTTTGTTTTCTTCTCAGAGTTCGGAATGTGCCACCATTTTTTTTTGCCATTTATCTCTTTGCTGTTTGTGGGAATTCTTATATATTTTTAATGAAATTTATTTTAATATAATTCTTTATGCTTGTACAATTCTTTATTCTTATAATAGTCGAATACTTTGTATAATTGTAATTGTTGAATGTTTTTATAAATATGCTTATACAATTCTTTATTCTTATAATAGTTGAATATTTTTATATAATTGTAATTGTTGAATGTTGTTTTTTGTTACATTTCACGCCAACATACCATAGCAAATTCCTAATACATGTCAATGTTTATGGCGAATAAAGTTGATGCTTGAACTTGTTGCAAAATGGCTGTCACATTTACTTCACTGGAACAGTGACTGCTCTTCAAAGCTACTCATTTATGCTGAAGAACTTTGAGATGATGTGAGGAACGTATAGTGATATGCAAAGGTATGTCCATTTGACTTGGCTTTAATGATCATTTTGCTTTTTTTCCTGTTTTGCATTCTAGTCTCCCCAGGTAAGCAGCACCAGCAGTAGCTCATCGGAAGTTGATGACGAAGATGGTGATGATGGAGAGAGCAGCAGTGAACCCCCTGTGTCGCACACGGAAGAGATGCCTGGAAAGAGGGCAGCTAGAAAGGAAGAAGTGAGGGACAGCCCACCCCCGTCATATCCCAGTCAGCAGGTGCTCTTGGAATCTAAAAGCTCTTAGGAATGCAGAAGTAAAACACAACTCATTTGACTTTTAAGACTTTAAGATATCAGTGGACTGAATGGCCTAATTCTGCTCCTTTGTCTTGTGGTCTGTACAAGACAGCAGTTATGGCTGCTTTTTTAATCATTCTTCCACTTTTTCCCTGTAATCCTTAACTCTCTCACCAATCAACAACATACTGAATAACATTGTTGGGAAATTAAGTATTTTTGACGTAGTGTGAGCGGGCAATGAGAAATAAATATCCTGCATTGAGAATCATGGAGTCATACTGTATAGGGCCTATACTATAGGCAAAGGCAGGTGGGACTCATCAGCCATGGTTGGCAGGTCATCTATGAGAAGGAAAACTCTGATCTCAAACCTCTGCTGCCTTGCAGCTATGCCCACTCATGGGTAAGGCTTCAGGCGAAAACCTCTGAGGGAAAACTCCAGAGCTGGAGTCTGCAAGGCAGTCCTACATTGAGTTCAACACTGACTGACAACTCTTGTGATGTTACTGGTAGCAAACTGGATGGGTCTTTTTGAGTTCATCAGATGCACCTTTTGAGTTCATCGGATGCACGGAGGGGGAGCTTGCTACATGGGCAATAGCTTGTGCTCCATATCATATTGCTCAGGCTTGTGCATCTAGACAGCTAGGATGCAATATCCATGGTCAACTCTGACCGATGGAGGCTTGACACTATCGGCAAAGAGAGATGATGAAAATCCTGCATTCAGAGTCATGCAGTATAAAAGCTCTCTTGGTTTCAAAACTTTTGCCCTCAAAAAGTACTTTAAATAGAAGGTAGAAATGAAGTCAACACACACAAAAAATGCTGGACAAACTCAGCAGGCCAGGGAGCACATGTGGAAAAAAGTACAGTTGACATTTCGGGCCGAAACCCTTTGGCAGTCCCGTTGAAAGGTCTCAGCCTGAAACATCAATTGTACTTCTTTCCATACATGCTGCCTGGCCTACTGAGTTCCTCCAGCATTTTGTGTGTGTTGCTTGGATTTCCAGCATCTGCAGATTTTCTCTTGTTTGTGATAGAAATGAAAGCATTAAGAACATCAGGATGTATCTTTACTTCTTATGCAACTCGTGTTCACCAGAATTAGTTGATATGAATGCAATAAGGGAGAAATCATTCAAATTTAAGGGAGAAAGGATTAACAGATAGAATGAGACAGAATAGGGGAGTTTTATTTGGAACGTAATTGTTGCGTTGACCTGCAGGACTGAATCGATCTGACTTTTGAACTGTAAAATATTGTGATTACTTGTGTTATCTGCACATAGGTGAGAATGAACATCAGGAATTCAACTGCTCCATCATTCAGTAAAATTCCTCTCTCACCCACCCCTTCGACGCCCTTTCCCTTCTCCCTCCTCTGCTCCAATCTCTGGCTGCTCCTATTTTTTGTGGTCCTACCAGACGATCACCCACCTCATTGTGTGGTCCATGGTTCTTCTTAAAGATGTTTCTGCCACTAATGATACTTACACTTTTCTAATAGGCTGACCAGGTTCAGAACGTTTGTGAATGCCATGTCTGCAAGCAAGAAGCCTCTGGGCTGAACACGTCCGCTCTTGCACCCGGGCGCTTACCGAGTGGCCATCAGTTTTTACCCACAGAGAAGCCTTCACATCCTGCTCTTCACCTCTACCCTCACATACATGGACATTTACCGCTGCACACCATCCCTCATCTGCCACGGCCTCTCCTCCATCCTACTCTGTATGCAACCACTCCTCCATTCACGCACGCCAAGGTAAGGCTGTGGAAAAGCGAGAACATGTTTTCTCATTGTTTTGCTTATTAAACAAATGGTTTTCTGCATGATTTTATATATATATTTAATCTTGCTGTCCAGAATCAGGTTTATTATCACTGACATGTTGTGAAATATTTTGCTTTGTGGCAGCAGTGCAGTGCAATACATAAAATTATAATAATTGTGTACCCTCGCATACATACACACACACATACACGCATATACATGCACACGATATATGTCGTTGGTGAGATATAAGCAGAAGGACAATTCAGAACTGTTTTGCTCACCATGGTTTCAAGCTTTCAGGCTTGGAGATGCCAGAAGCGGCAATGAAACAATTTCACTACTTCAACAATTTAGGAATTAAGATGAAATTTGAAGGCATTGGCAATCATCTTGAATGTTACAATAAAAATAAAGATTTGGAGTAAGCAATAGCCTAAAACATTGTATGAAGGCAGTCCATTATCTGTACTAGGTGCGCTGATTTTGTTCGTTTTCATACCTGGTCTGCGCATGGCATGACCATGATGTCAGCTCTGCCACAAGCAGTAGTGATTGTAACAACTAACTTTGTTTTGCAGACTCTTCAGTCAGCCCCACCTCCCAATCACACGAGCAAACATCAGGTTTTCAGTGCATCCCTCCAGGACCACATCTATCAGAGCTGTTTCGGCAGTACTGACTGGAACAACCCACTCCTCACGTCCCATAAATTGGCAAGTCTTTGGGGATCAGAACTAATAAATGGGGAAAAGCCATGGAATCCTGCTGCTTTCCTCCCAGAAACATTATCTGGTAAGGAGATACGCTGTTCAATTAATAGCCCATTCAACATATACCTGCTTCTAGATTGGATGTTGCCTTTCTGTGTAACTATAGAGCACATTTTTATCATTTGATTTCATGACACTAGATACTTATTTTGCAGTAATATTTTAATGATGAATGTTATAATCAGGAACTAGATTTTTTAGAGTCAGCGAGTCATTCCCTGGACCGACAGAATAAGATCTCCCTCTCTTCCCTCTTCCTTTCTTCCTCACCCCTGGCTTGTCCTCTTCTCACATGAATCCACCTACACCTCTGTCCATACCTGTAGCTCAAAGTCAACACCTCACTGGAAGAAGGGTGTTAGGGACTTGGAATACTAACAGCTGTGGGAGTCTTGGAGTTGGAGCTAATGTTCAGAAGATTTTCTCAGTGTCTGCCTCTGCTTTTCTCGGCCTGGGCAGCGCTTGGTATCAACCAAAATTCAGAAATGGAAGGTATTTCAGTATGCCGTGGTAAAATCGACAGGGTGGAAAGGATTGGTCTTGTCATTTATTATTCCTTTTCCATGATAGGAGGCCACGATTTTCCCTCAGTGACCTCCAACCCATTTTTAACTCCATTATCTTCTCCACCTCAACTGTACAACAAACATGTTTCCCCAAATCCAAAACTCAAGAAAATCTGCAGATACTGGAAATCCAGAGTACTGCACGAAATGCTGGAGAAACTCAGCAGCCAGATGTTTGCTGACGAAGGATCTCAGCCTGAATCATCAAATCTTTATTCCTCTCCATGGGTGCTGCCGGACCTGCTGAGTTCCTCCTGCATTTTGTGTGTGTTTCCCAAATTCAAGATTGGGATTATATTTTGTTGTTTGTTGTGTTTGTCTTAGTACAGAGATTGGTCTATTTGTACCTACACACCCCAGTTGTGAGGAAGCAAAAGAACCATGTTATAAAGGAGCAAAGTAAGTGGGTAGATCTCATTCTGGCCCATCAGACGGTATGGTACATTGCACTGCCAGAGTGTAGAAGAAGTCACATGAAACCATTGGGGCATGTGTGTGTTTGCTCACCACTTACACAAGTTGAAGAGGTTCACTGTACAAGGTCCTGCTACCTGTACTGATTTGGTAGACAGATGCAATGAATTAGGAGACCGTTTTGTGGAGCATCACCGCTCGATCCGCCCAACGCCTAATTACCAGGTGACAAACCATTTGAATTCCTATCCCCATTCCCATTTTAACATGTCGGTCCATGGCTGCTCTTTTGTCACAATGAGGCCAACCTCAGGGTGGAGGAGCAGCACTGTCCAGATAGCCTCCAACCTGATGTCATGAACATTGCTTTCTCCTTCCGGTAATTTTTCTCTTTGTTTTTCCCCTCCCCCTTCCCTCACCTTCTGTTCCTCACTCTGGCCTCTTGCCTCTTACCTCTTCTGCTCACCTGCCTCTGGCACTCCTCCTCCTTCCCTTTCTCCCACGGTCCACTCTCCTCTCCTTTCAGACTCCTTCTCCAGTCCTTTACCTTTCCTACCTATCACCTCCCAGATTCTTATTTATTCCCCCCCCAAACACCACCACCCATCAGCTTCACCTATCACCTTCCAGCTAGTCCTTCTTCCCTTCCCCCCCAACTTTTTATTCTAGCGTTTTCCCCCTTCCTTTCCCACCCTGAAAAGTCTTGACCCGAAATGTCAACTGCTAATTTGTTTTCATAGGTAGTTGCAGAACCTGCAAGCCCCCCCTCCCAGCATTTTGTGGGTGTTGCAATGAACTTGCATGGTACCTTTTGCACACTAATTATCACTCCCAAGTAGCCTCTTGTATCCATTTCTGACTTTCTAACTGACCTGCTTGATACTAAGTGGAAAGTATTTCTAGTATTTCAAATGTATTGAAACATCTGGAAGAATTTGTAATGTTTACAATCTATAATTGCCTTTGCTCCACAGGTGATATGTTGCGGTCACCACTCCCAGAGATTAGGCCTGAAGCAATTCCCCCCACAACCAGCACAGACACTGTTGTCACAGATACAAAGGAAAAAAAACCCGCAGCAAGGAAAAAATGTCTCTACAATCCCCCTGCTTCCATGGAAACCAACAAAGTCATCATGGCAACGTCTTCAGCCACATCCTCTGTCTCATCTACAGCCACTACTGTGCAATCTAGTTCCAATCAATTTAAGGTTTCTTCAAAAAGACCTACATCATTAGGTAAAAGCAAACACACTTTCTCCGAAGATTAACCTGAGTTCAAATCTAACATGCACATTTTAAGTGTTCAGACTCTGTTTCTGTGTGTTCAATTCAGACAAGCAAAGTGCTAAGTTTTTAATTGGTAAATCAGTTTATTATTGTCACGACTACTCCTGAATTTTTGTTTATGCCCTGCTGGAATTCTCAGCACAATAATCAGTGACCTCATACTGCTGGGGCCTTTGGATACTGGTATAGGTACCGCTTTATTGCTGTCATATACTGAGATAGTATGGAATGTTTTTCACTCTTATCTATAGAGATTATTTCATCAAATCAATACTTAAGGCCCCTTCTCTAAGAAAGGATGTGCTGACATTGGAGAGGGTCCAGAAGAGGTTCACAAGAAGGATCCTGGAAATGAAAATGTATGAAGAGCATTTGATAGTCCGAAGGCTGTCCTTGCCGCAGCTTACAAGAATAAGGGGATCTCATTGGATATTGAAAGGCCTGGATAAGGTGGACGTGGAGAGGATGGTTCCTGTAGTGGGGGTAGTCTAGGATCGGAGGGCACAGCCTCAGAATCGAGGGCTTGGAAGAGCAATACGCACCATTTAAGCAGACTCTCAGCCCAAAATGTTTTAGTGTTTATTCATCTCCACAGATGGTGTCTGACCTGCTGAGATTCTCCAGAATGGTGTGTGTGTGTTACTCTTGATTTCCAGCATCAGCAAAATCTCTGTGTTTAATATCTGGCCTGGAGGATTCTAGTTATGAGGAGAGGTGGATTCAGCAGATATATTTGGGACACTTAAGAGATTCTTGGGCATGTGGATGAAAGAAATGGCATGTTATGTCGGAGGGAAGGGTTAGATTGATCTTGGAGTAGGTTAAAAGGTCAGTACAACATTGTGTGCCGAAGGGCCTATATTGTACTGTTTCCATGTTCAATGTTCAAAGGTTCACACTGTGGCCCTGGTCTAAAGTTCAAGAAACCAGAACTCTGTAAGAATCACACAGAAAGATATCATGCTGGAGTGAGTGTGAACGGATTGTGTTACCTCCAATGGAACAGAATGGTCAAAGCATGGAAGGAGGCAACTCAGTTTAAAATTGATTTATTATTGTCACATGTAGCAAGGTAGGGTGAAAAACTATTCTGCATGCCATCCATACAGATCACACCAGTCCATCAAGGTAGTGCAAGGTAAGAGCAATAACAGAATGCAGAATAAAGTGTTACAGAGTGTGCAGGCAGACAATATGTGGGGTACATTGGTAGTGTAGCGGTTAGCACAATGCTATTACGGCTTGGGGCATCAGAGTTCGATTCAGGCGCTGTCTTTAAGGAGTCTGTATGTTCTCCTTGTGACCACGTGGGTTTCCTCTGGGTGCTTGGGTTTCTTCCCACAGTCCAAAGATTAGTGGGTTAATTGGTCATTATAAATTGTTTTGTGATTAGGGTTAAGTAGGTGGGTTGCTGGGCAGAGTGGCTTGTTGGGCTGGAAGGGCCTGTTCAGTACTGTATCTCTAAGTAAAATAAGGTGTAAGGTTGTAATAAAGTAGATTTTGAAGTCAAAAGTCCATCCAGTGTTTTGTTCAGTAGTCTGATAACAACAGGATAGAAGCTGTCCTTGGTACATTCTCTCAGGTTTTCATGGAGTGAGGCGAGCAGTACTAATCTTAGAAAGGCAACGTGAGATTGATAGGCTGAGAAGTCTTCCATCCCTGAATCAATCTGTTACACTGGTAGGGCAGAGGGTATGCTAACCAATCACACCCGCTCCAGCCCAGGATCTTTCTGCACACTTTAGAGGGTTCCAGAATGTGTCTGAACGAACTACATTGTTCCCTTACAAAGTGTTCACAAATGCTGGAGCATCTGTGCAAGGTCAGCATGTGACTGACTTGTTGTGTTCCTCCAGCATTTTGTCAAGGATCAACTTTATTCGCCATACACCTAGACATGTATTAGAAATTTGCTGTGGTATGTTAGCGCAAAATGCAGCAAACAGCAATCAACAATTATCCAGAATAAAATACTGTGTAAAAATTAAGTTAAAAGTACAGGTATGTAATTAAAGGAGAATGCCTAACTAATAAGTACCAGCATGTTTTTACAATGTAAACAGCATTATAAAAGTGGTTTAAATTGTTTACAATCCAGACAGTGCAAGAGGCCAGGAGAGTGCAAGATAGTTTTATCACTGCAGGTTAGAAGCTGTCCCTGAGCCAGGTAGTGTGTTCTTTCAGGCGTTCACAACATTTGTATTGATGGATATTTTGTACTCTACAGATTTGTGTTAAGAATCCTCCCCACTCTACAAAAACATACCTGACACTGCAATCACCCAATGAAAACTCGCATACAGTAAAATCGAGATTCAGGGGTACCACGGCAGCATAGTGGTTAGCACGACATTATTACGGTTTGGGGCATTGGAGTTAGGAACTCAATCCTGACGTCACCAGTTATAAGAGTTTGTACGTTCCTCTCAATAAACATCTGGTTTCCTCCCACAGTCCAAAGACCAATTGGTCAACGTAAATTGTCCTGCGGTTACTCAAGGGTTGAATAAATGGGTTGCTGGCTATTAAGCCTCGTTGGTGTGGAAGGGCCTGTTCTGCCCTGTAACTCTAAATGAATCAATATTATTCTGGTCAACTTTTAAACTTTTCGTTGAGGAAGCATCTCTGTTTTTAAGTAATTGGAACAATATTTTTGTTTCTCCAGTTGGTGGGCTTCTATTTTTTTCTGCATTATGTTTGGGCGACCTTCAGCACTGGTATTTGGACTGGCAAAGCTCTTGTAAAGTTACCCAGTTGTGGAAAGCAGAACTGATAATTGTAATGTTAAAAGGTCACCAGTTCCCATCTACTCCAGTGGGTCTGCTCTACTATTCATTGGTTGAGATTAAGGTCCATCACTGTCTTGTTTCTCATCCCCTGATCCTTGTACCATGTATGCCCTACAATCATGAAGGCTTCAGGTTCCTTTGAGAGCATTGTGTTGAGACGGAAGGATTCCAAATTTTCTCGTCCTCATATTTGGAATAAATTGTTCAAGCCATCATTCCTGAATGGCCTTGCACTCATCTTGATACTTGATTTCATCAGCTCCTATCGGAGCATATGATTTCTTGGTATCTACTATAATTTTAATCTTTTAAATACAGTAACACAGTCTGTAACTGAAGTTTCTGGAAGTTGCAAGCCAGGAACAGCCACCTGCAAAATAGAATTGAGTTGCGGTTTGCTAGGTTTGTTCTGCCATTTTATTGTATCTCAGTTTCTGCACATAAAGACTTCCATTGATCTGAAGCTCCAAGTGTCCATGTTCTGCACTCATCACCATGTTGTTAACTTTGAAGTTGTTGATTTCCTTTTTTCCTTTGCTTTTGGTGCAGGTGAGGTGTTCCATAATTTAGGTAAAGAAGACCACAGACATCCCACTCCAGTCGCACCTAGGAACAGCCCCACAGGTTTAACATCTCTTCCATCTCTCACCCCCACGCCGCTGTCCCCTGCCTCCACACCTCACATGCCTAACCTTGTGACTTCACCTTTTCCAAAGACAGCTTCAACCGCCCCAGGTTTTATCGACCCCCATTCTGGGCTCTGTCCAACCTCAACTGCACCCCCTGCAGCTACTGCAGAAAGTTCAGTGAGTGCGTCAGCCAGTGTCTGCAGGTTAGTATGTGAACTGTACAAAGTTTCATTAAAATGTTTCATGTATAAAGTGAGTTTGGAACAAAATGAACCACTTTTCATAAATGTTGGTGTATGAACAGTGATGCCTGTAGCCATATAAAAATAGTTAATTTTTATCTGACTTCATTTTAATTTTCTTTTTGTTTACACAAAAATAGGTAATCACTGAGCCCACATTAAAATAAAATATAGTGCACCAACCATCTGAGTGCATCAGTTGATGCTACCGTGAAGTGTTGAAGAAATGCTGTATTGCTGATCCTAGCACATCCCTTTTACTAGTGACCTGATCCCTCAGATTTACAAGAATCATGAGAATTAAAACTCAGACTCACTGTGATAGCAGTTGTCACTATTGGATTTGTTAGTTAATTGTTGTGCTCCCTTTGTTGGGATTTTAATTTGAGATCATTGCTTTGATTGAGGTAAATGTTAACAACCTCCTGACTCCTCTTGAAGGATTTTCTTGTGTTGTCCCTTCTTCATCCAACTACCGTCCATTATTAGATCCTATTCTACCTAAATCGGTTGTCTGATTTGCCTGCATGATTCTTTGTGGATTAACCACTGAGATATGCAGAGTAACTCACTGCTGTATAAGTACTAGCTAAGTGGAATTAACTTCAGCGACTGCATTTGCAGAGAAATGTCCAGGTACTTTGCAGGGCTGGGAGAAAAGTCTGTCCTAAGCAATAACTGTGGAAAGGATTAAGTCAACAATTGGAAAAGATTCAGGAGAGGAAGAGTTGAAGACACATGATAAGTTATAGTAATATTGACTGCAACTTGTAAATATCTCTGCAATCATTCAGTTTGAGTATGATGTTCTCCTGAGGGGTTGCTTACTGGTGGGTCCTCAGGTGGCTGTAGAGGCCAGTCTGGTATCCACATATTCTCATGCAGTGTGGTCAAGAGTAAGTGATGGCCCTGGTTAACGCTTGGGTCTTTTGGTTATTCAGTCTCTGCTTTCGCAGCTGCTGCTTGTTCCGTGTGGCACAGTGGACATAGTTCTCATTAGCACAGCTGTTATAAATTATACTGCAGAGAAGCATACCATTTCTTCCTAAATGACTTTGAGAATTTGTATATGTAGAACCAATACTGTGTGAGTGAAGGGTATCTACCCGAAACATCCACTGTCCATTTCCCTCCTTAGACGTTGCCTGACCCTCCGAGTCCTTCCAGCATTTTGTGTGTTGAACCGATCTTGTTGTTCTTTCTATTACTTTGCATTGTCAGCTTTTCATAACTGTTGTTCTGATGCTTCTGTAGTGACCCTGACTGCGAAGGACATGCATGTGCAAGTGGCAATGTGTACGATCATCAGCAGTTTGATGGTGAAGAAAGTCAAGACGAAGACAGCTGCTCAGAACATAGCTCCAGTACCTCAACATCAACCAATCAGAAGGAAGGAAAATACTGTGACTGCTGCTACTGTGAATTCTTTGGGCATGGTGGGGTGAGTGATCCTTGGTCAGGAGTAGCTTTTTTACCAGAGGTGCTGCTGCTTTCACTGTTGGTATAAGTGTTCTATTGACACGTTAAGGAGTCCAACCTAGAGGGTGCAGATGCAAGATAAGAGGGAGCGAGCATCTTTATACAGAGAGTAGTGAGCTGCCAGAGGAAGTAGTCAAGTTGGTACAATTGTAACATTTAAGAAGCATTTGGATAGGTATATGGAGAGGGAGCAGCTTAGAGGATTATGGGTCAAACTGGGACTCGCGGCGTGGATGCTGTGGTTGGCATGGACCAGTTGGGCCGAAGAGCCTGTTTTTGTGCTATATTACTCGATTCTATGTAAGCATGCTGTATCCCTTCAGTTGGCCAGTGACTCTGCCCTGACAGTGAACAGAGTTCACATTTTTCCATTATTCCCCTATTGCATCACGAAGAGCGGCTGGTTTAACATAGAAATTTACAGCACATTACAGGTCCTTCAGCCCACAATGTTGTAACCTACTCTAGAGACTGCCTGGAATTTCCCTAGCGCATAACCCTCTATTTTTCTAAACCCCATGTACTAAGAGACTCTTAAAAGACCCTGTAGTATCCGCTTCCATCACTGCCGCCGGCAGTGTATTCCATGCACCCACCACTCTCTGTGTGGACAGACTTACCCCTGACATCCCCATGGTACACATTTCCAAGCACCTTAAAACTATGCCCCCTCGTGTTAGCCATTTCAGCCCTGGGAAAAAGCCTCTGTCTATCCACACAATCAATGCCCCTCCACCTTATACACCTCTATCAGGTCACCTCTCATCCTCCATTGCTCCAAGCAGAAAAGGCCAAATACACTCAACCTATTCTCTTAAGGTACGCCCTCCAATCCAGGCAACATCCTTGTAAATCTCCTCCACTCTCTGTATAGTATCCACATTCCTGTAGTGAGGTGGCCAGAACTGAACACAGCTTAACTGCGATAGAAGTAAGCAGCCATGCTGAAGCACACAATGGCTGTGTTCGGTTTTGCTCTGGAAGGATATTTTTTTCCACTTGTCAAAGGTATCCATTACACTTGGCTGTAAAATATGAAATTGCATTAATAAATCTCTCAAGTGACCACAATTTAGGATATGGAACTCACAAGAAAATTATATTTGGGGGGCATGGTACTGTAGCAATTAGTGTAACACCATTACAGTGCAAGTGGCTCTGGTTCAGTTCCGCGACTGTCTGGATGTAGTTTGTACATTTTCCTTGTGAGGTTTCATCCGGGTGTCCATTCCCTCTCTCATTCCAAAGCTGTACAGGATAGTGGATTATGCCACTTTTTTTCACCAGTATTAATATATTCCATCAAACTTTACAGTGGTTGGCTGGTCATGCAAATCACAAGGTTGAAAGCTGTGTTATTGGGTCAGTGGTCCCTCAGCCAGGTGTGAGGATGGGTAGTTAGTTGTGCCTGAGACTGCAAGCAAGGGCCGTGAACAAAATCAGTTTGTAGCTCAGGATCTGATTTATCATTGATTTATATGAAGTGAAATCTGTTGTTTTGTGGCAGCAGTACAGTGTGAAGATGTAAAATTATTGTTACAAAAATTACATGTGCAAGATGATGAATAATGAGGTAGTGTTCATGGGCAGTTCAGAAATCTGACAGTGGAGAGAAAGAAACTGTTCCTAGATTATTGAATCTTCAGACTTTGTGCCAGCTAGCTCCCCAGTGGTCGAAATGAGAAGAGGGCAAGCCTCTCTTGCTGGCAGCCTGATCCCACTTCGATTTACAATAATTATAATGAAAATTATTCTAATAAGGACCCATTGCAATTTGCCTATTGCCACAATAGGTTAACAGCAGACACAATTTCAATGGCTCTCCACAGGGCTTTAGACCACCTGGACAACACAAACACCTGTGTCAGGATGCTGTTCATCGACTGTAGCTCAGCATTTAATGCCATCATTCCCACAATCCTGATTGAGAAGTTGCAGAACCTGGGCCTCTGTACCTCCCTCTGCAATTGGATCCTCGATTTCCTAACAGGAACAGCACAGTCTGTGCAGATTGGTGATAACATGTCCTCCTTGCTGACAATCAACACTGGCGCACCTCAGGGGTGTGTACTTAACCCACCACTCTACTCTGTATACACATGACTGTGTGGCCAGGATAGCTCAAATACAATCTATAAATTTGTTGACGAGAGGGCATACAGAAGTGAGATATGCCAACCAGTGGATTGGTGCCGCAGCAACAACCTGGCACTTAACGTCAGTAAGACAAAAGAGCTGATTGTGCACTTCAGGAAGGGTAAGACGAGGGAACACATACCAATCCTCATAGAGGGATCAAAAGTGGAGAGAGTGAGCAGCTTCAAGTTCCTGGGTGTCAAGATCTCTGAGGATCTAACCTGATCCCAACATATCTATCGATGTAGATATAAAGAAGGCAAGACAGCGGCTATAGTTTGAGGAGTTTGAAGAGATTTGGTATGTCAACAAATGCATTCAAAAACTTCTGTAGATGTACTGTGGAGAGCATTCTGACAGACTGCATTACTGTCTGGTATGGAGGGGCTACTGCACAAGGTAGAAAGAAGCTGCAGAGGGTTGTAAATCTAGTTGGCTCTATCTTGGGTACTAGCCTACAAGGTACCCAGAACATCTTCAGGGAGCGGTGTCTCAGAAAGGCAGCGTCCATGTTAAGGACCTTCAGCACCCAGGGCATTCCCTTTTCTCACTGTTACCATCAGGAAGCCTGAAGGCACCCACTCAGCGATTCAGGAACAGCTTCTTCCCCTCTGCCATCTAATTCCTAAATGGACATTGGATCTTTAGAAACTACCTCACTTTCTTTTAATATACAGTATTTCGGTTTTTGCACATTTTTTGAAATCTATTCGATATTTGTAATTGATGTACTTGTTTATTATTATTTTTATTATTTTTTTTCTCTGCTATATTATGTATTGCATTGAACTGCTGCTGCTAAATTAACAAATTTCATGTCACATGCTGGTGATAATAAACCTGATTCTGATTCTGAATTAAAAGTCATACTCCCTGTGGTAGCAAGTGAAACATTTTAACAGTTCTCACTATTGGATTTATTGTTTAATTGCTGTGGTCCTTGGTTTTAGGCTTCACAGTTGAAAATACTGTTTCTACATCTACTCCAACATGATTTTAAAGATCATTGTATTGTAGAGCACTAACATTTACATGGATTGCTGTTAATTTAAAAACAGTTCTCTGAAAAGGCACTTCATGCCTTCTTCACTGTAAGATTTCAGTGAGAAATTTTGTTTGATATTTTAAACACGAGCTTGAGTCTTGAGTAGAGCACCCACTCCATCATTCCTTCCCCTCCCCAGCCACGCACCTTCTCCCTTTGCCTAGTCTCAATTGTCAGCTTGTTCTCCTTCACTCCCCAAACCCCCATTCCTTATCTGGCTTCTAACCCCCTTTCTTTCCAGTGCCCATGGCCCGAAACGTCAGCTGTTTAGAAACATAGAAAACCTACAGCACAATCTGGGCCCTTCGGCCCACAATGCTGTGCCGAGCATGTACTTACTTTAGAAATTACCTCTCCTTACCCATAGCCCTCTATTTTGCTCAGCTCCATGTACCTATCTCGGAGCCTCTAAAAAGACCCTATCTGCCTCCACCACCATCGCTGGCAGCCCATTCCATGCACTCACCACCCTCTGCATAAAAAAAAACTTACCCCTAACATCTCCTGTATACCTACTTCCAAGTACTTTAAAACTGTGCCCTCTCGTGTTAGCCATTTCAGCCCTGGGAAAAAGCCTCCAAGTATCCACACGATCAATGCCTCTCATCATCTTATACACCTCTATCAGGTCACCTCTCATCCTCCATTGCTCCAAAGAGAAAAGGCCAAATTCACCTAACCTATTCTCATAAGGCATGCTCGCCAATCCAAGCAACATCCTTGTAAATCTCCTCTGCACACTTTCTACAGTTTCCACATCCTTCATGTTGTGAGGTGACCAGAACTGAGCACAGTACTCCAAGTGGGGTCTGACCAGGGTTCTGTATGGCTGTAACATTACCTCTCGGCTCTTAAATTCAATCCCACAGTTGATGAAGTCTAATGCACCATATGCCGCCTTAACCACACAGTCAACCTGCGCAGCAGCTTTGAGTGTCCTATGGACACGGACCCCAAGATCCCTCTGATGCTCCACACTGCCATTAATACTATATTCTGCTATCGTATTTAACCTACCAAAATGAACCACTTCACACTTATCTGGGTTGAACTCCATCTGCCACTTCTCAGCCCAGTCTTGCATCCTATTAATCTCCCACTGTAACCTCTGACAGCCCTCCACACTATCCACAGCACCCCCCCCCAACCTTTGTGTCAGCAAATTTACTAACCCATCCCTCCACTTCCTCATCCAGGTCATTTATAAAAATCAGGAAGAGCATGGGTCCCAGAGCAGATCCCTGAGGCATGCCGTTGGTCACTAACGTCCATGTAGAATATGACTCACCCGTCTGCAACCACTCCTTGCCTTCCGTGTGCAAGCCAGTTCTGGATCCACAGAGCAAGGTCTCCTTGGATTTCATGCCTCCTTAACTTTCTCAATAAGTCTTGCATGGGGTACCTTATCAAATGCCTTGCTGAAATCCGTACACACTACATCTACTGCTCTACCTTCATCAATGTGTTTAGTCACATCCTCAAAAAATTCAATCAGGCTCGTAAGGCATGACCTGCCTTTGACAAAGCCATGCTGACGATTCCTAATCATATTATGCCTCTCCAAATGTTCATAAATCCTGTCTCTCAGGATCTTCTCCATTAATTTACCAACCACTGAAGTAAGACTCACTGCTCTATAATTTCCTGGGTATCTCTACCCTCTTTCTTGAACAAGGGAACAACATCTGCAACCTTCCAATCCTCCAGAACCTCTGCCGTCCCCAATAATTTATTCCCCTCCATAGGTGCTGCCTGACCTGCTGAGTTCCTCCAGCTTTTCATATGTGTTGCTCAAGATTTCCAACATCTGTGGAATGCCTTGTGTTTATGAGATACTGAAGTAGACCTTTCAGGCCACATAGCCAGCATCCAGTCTGGAGGAATGTAATATTTTCTGTAATGTGTGTAAAACATAATTTAAACATTTTTCTCCTCTTCAGTTCCCTACCATCCTCATCACTGCAGGAAATACAAAATAGCACATTGCTTTCTTTACATCAGAATCGGGTTTATTATCACTGGCATGTAACATGAAATTTGTGAACTTAGCAGCAATTCAATGCAATACATTATCTAGCAGAGAGAGAAAAAAATAATAATAATAAAATAAAACAATAATAAACAAGTAAATCAATTACATATATTGAATAGATTTTTTTTAATGTGCAAAAAACAGAAATACTGTATATTAAAAAAGTGAGGTAGTGTCCAAAGCTTCAATGTCCATTTAGGAATCGGATTGCAGAGGGGAAGAAGCTGTTCCTGAATTGCTGAGTGTCATCTGTATATTGGTTTGAGTTGTTAGTGTATTTGTAGTATATTTCTTTATTTCAAAAATGTACTGTATTCATGATAATATCCACAGAAGGGGGAGCGGTGTATACCTTAAACACTAGATATTTCAGATACTGAAAATCTTGAGCAACATACACAAAATGCTGGCGGAACTCAGCAAGTCATTCCTGATGAAAGGTCTCAGCTTGTTCCCCTCCATAGATGCTGCTTGACTGCAGAATTCCTCCAGCATTTTGTTCAGTGAAAAACTGACAGTCATGGTCATTGCATTGAGTAGTGTATACTTATTTTTATTTTAAAAGACGTCATTCATGTGCCCTGGGGAGATGCAGTCTTGCATTGTTTGAAGAGCTTCACTACTTGACTCAGCCTGAAGGAATAGATACGGTGGTCCTATCCCCACAGACCATTTGCATTGCTACAGCAAGCTTCAGTGTGGCCCTCAGCACAAAATCCTGCAGCCTGGAGTATGCAGTCCAGAACATGAAGTATTGAGAGTTAGAATTCTTATTAGAGGGGCAGCACCTGAACCAGATAGTGCACTGAACATCAAACTGCGCCTTCAACTCACCAGAGACTTCCGAGTAAAATCTTTCATATGCAGGATAATAATGCCTCACTTCCAAACCACCTTTTCTAACTGCCTTTGAATGTCTGTCAAGCGTTGAATTTTTCCGAAATGCGTCCCCTGTGCATGTAAATGAACAGGTGGCTGGAGTAATTTGCATAACATGGTCAGAGGCTGTTTTGTAGGCTTGTTTATTCTGAATTGAACTGCAAAATAACTCTACCAATGCAAATAATAGAGTTAATGTTATAGTATGTGACTTATAACTTCATAGTGGTGTTCAAAGTGATGGGTGATCTTCAGTTCACAGTGGTCCATGACCTGCAGCGTTGTGATAATGGTCCGCGATCTGTAGCTTCGTGATCATCGAAGTTTGTGTCCTCTCTGGCTTTGCTGATTTATATTATGTTGCTTGGGAAGCAGCAGACATCTACAATTAAACACTGTTACCCGTGTGTTTCAGCCACCTGCTGCTCCAACGAGTAGAAACTATGCAGAGATGCGGGAGAAGCTTCGTTTACGGCTCACAAAGCGGAAAGAGGAGCAGCCAAAGAAAGCAGATCCAATCCTCGAGAAAGAGCAGATAGTAGACCATAGAAAAGTAGAAGATCTATTACAGTTTATAAATAGCACAGAGTCAAAACCGGTCAGCAGCTCAAGGGCAGCAAAACGAGCACGACACAAGCAACGAAAGGTAAGGGGTTTCTCCATGTAATGGTTGGAAAACACACCCAGCAGTCATCTCCACCCTAATAGTTGGTCTTTTGATTCAGACATGTGCTTCGAGTGTCCGCACTCTAACTCTGTTTATTGGCATGGGAGCTATATCTTTATTATTCTGATGCCAATGCTTGAACCAAAGAACAGGAAATGACTGTTCAGCTCCATCCAGATTTTGAAGATTTCCCTCCAAGCTATCTGAAGTAAATTATTTTCTGGAGTTCCCCTGAGAATGTGAAGTGCTTGACATTTTTTTTTAATCCTTTTCAATTGGTATTTCTTATGGAGATACTGTCTTGAAATAAATTCTCACCTCTGAGAGACTATTCATAGAATTCATTATCCTGTGGGAGAAATAAGATTTTGTTTTTCCCATCCTCCTCCTGTTTAAAGCTAGCAGTTATTTTTCCTTGTATCATTTGGTGCTTTGCCCAAGTGAAATAACTTGTACAACTCAATGTCATCAAACATTTTTATCCCCATATTATTCTCCTTTGTTCTATTCCAGCTGCTGAGATTATTGACTGGAGCCTTTCTTCATTACATTGTTCCCTTGGCTTTGAAGCATCCTGCCATGTCTGCTTGGAACTTTTAATAATAAAGTGCATCTTTTTTTAATGGAAGGGGAATCAAAATGACTTTCCAAAGCCCGTGCCGTTGACATTTATCAATACTTTCTCCTCCAGATTCACCCAGTGTCAAAGTTAATACCTTTGCTGCAATATGTGTTTATTATTCCCTGTTTTGTGATGCATTCTCACTCCTTTCCTTGGAGAATTCTGTTCATTTCTGGTCAGCTCTTTATAGGAGGGATGTGGGAGCTTCAGAGAGGCTGCAGAGGAGATTGACCAGGATGCTTTTGGATTAGAGATAATTTCGTATGAGGACAGGTGGAGCCAGCTGGGGCTTTTCTCTTTTAAGCAAAGCACGATGAGAGACGACTTATAGAGATGTACAAGATGATGAGAGGCATAGATGGAGTGGGCATGCAGCAACTTTTTCCCAGGGTGGAAATGGTAAATATTTATATTAGTTGGAATTTAGAAGATTGAGGGGGGATCTTATTGAAACATATAAAATCCTAAAGGGATTGGACAGGCTAGATGCAGGAAGATTGTTCCCGATGTTGGGGAAGTCCAGAATGAGGGGTCACAGTTTGAGGATAAAGGGGAAGCCTTTTAGGACCGAGATTAGGAAAAACTTCACACAGAGAGTGGTGAATCTGTGGAATTCTCTGCCACAGGAAACAGTTGAGGCCAGTTCATTGGCTATATTTAAGAGGGAGTTAGATATGGCCCTTGTGGCTAAAGGGATCGGGGGTATGGGGGGAAGGCTGGTACAGGGTTCTGAGTTGGATGATCAGCCATGATCATACTGAATGGCGGTGCAGGCTCAAAGGGCCGAATGGCCTACTCCTGCACCTATTTTCTATGTTTCTATAACAGTATACTTTTAAGGTGATTGGAGGAAAGTATGGGGGGGATGTCAGTTAAGTTTTTTTTCCAGAGTGGTGGATGTATGGAACACCTGACAGCGATAGTGGTAGAGGCAGATACATTCGGGACTTTTAAGAGACTCTGAGTTAAGCACATGGGCGATAGAAAAATAGTGTGGGCACGTGGCCAATTGGTTAAGGCATTGGACTAGCAACCTGAAGGTCGTGAGTTTGAGCCCCAGCCGAGGGAACGTGTTGTGTCCTTGAGCAAGGCACTTAACCACACACTGCTCTACGACGACACTGGTGCCAAGCTGTATGGGTCCTAATGCCCTTCCCTTGGACAACATTGGTGTCGTGGAGAGGGGAGACTTGCAGCATGGGCACTGCTGGTCTTCCATACAACCTTGCCCAGGCCTGCGCCCTGGAGAGTGAAAACTTTCCAGGCACAGATCCATGGTCTCGCAAGACTAACGGATAGAGAAATGGAGAATGATGCGGCGTTACATTGATATTTGAGAGGATAAAAGGCCAGCACAAGATCTACGATACTGTTCCGTGTTCTACCTACCTCAACAAGCCTGTAGCCTGGCATGGGAAAAAGCAGTTGCAGGAGGGAGTCTCTTTATGTATGTAGCAGTTATTTGTACGTTGTGTTTTACAGGATTGCTTGTATATTTTTTGTTTGTTGTGTTATGTATGCTTAGTGTTTTTTTAAAATCTGGAACAACAATCATTTCATTCTCCTTTACACTCGTGTACTGCAGAATGACAATAAACAACCTTGAATCTTGGGCAAAAGCATGGCCATATTTTCCTGGCCAGAGTTGTGGGGCCCAGTTTGTGATTCGTGTTGAGTATGGAGGAAAAATTAAAAGATCTGAAGGGTCACCAAGGTGAGTGACCTAACTCTGGCTCAATAAACTGACTGCAGTTTTCCTCCAGCAGGAAGAGAAGGCGCGCCTTGAGGCCGAGGCCCGTGAGAGGGAGCAGCTACAGCTGCTGGAGGAGCAGAGGCAGCGGGAGGAGGAAGAGGAGCGGCTAAAACAGGAGCTGCAGCGCCTCCAGGAACTTCAGCAAATCCGGTCGGCCAAGAAAAAGAAAAAAGAAAGGACTAAAGAGTCCCAAAAGGGCGAATGTTTTCTGCAAAACGCACGGCTAAAGGAAGCCACTGTGGATCTGGTGAACGATAGTGGTAAATGCCAGCAGCCAGACCCCATAGCGAAACCCGACAACCCTCCACCCGAGCAGGCGGACGATAAGGAAGAGCAAAAGGCAGAGCCGGAGCCCAGTGCACTGCAGCTGATGCCAACGAATGGAAAAGACCCTCGAGTACCCCAAGCCCCACCTCAACGAGAGACAAAGACCAAGCAGCCGGATGTCAGCATCAGCCCAGAACCCACAGTGGTACACAATGAAGTGAATGGCAAGCAGAAGTTAAAACCGCCGGTAGTCAAACCAAGTACTGAGCGGCAGCTGAAACCGGCCGAGGGCCTCAGACCCTGCGATGCCCACCAGAAAACCTTGGCCAAATGCCAGCCTGAGCCAGGGGCACCCAAACCAAAGCTGCCCGAGTGCCAAATGCTGCCAGAGCTGAGAAAGGAAGAGAAGAAAGGGGTGAATGGCAATGGGAGGAAACTCAACCATGTGAAGGAAGACCGCGTGCCAGCAGTGAGCGAGCCTGCACCTTCCCCTGATCAGCAACAGGTGAACAAGGGTACTGCAGAATCACCACAGCCCAAAGGCAAGGCCAAGAAAAACAAAAAGAAGAAGGGTGACAAGCTGAACAACTCCATTGGTAAGGTTTACCAATTTTCCACCCATTGATCATAGAGTCAGAAAGTACTGCAGCACAGAAACAGGCCCTTCGGTCCACCAGTCCATGCTGAATTATTATTCTGCCTTGTCCCATCGACCTGCACCCTGACCATAGTCCTCCATACCCCTTCCACCCATGTCCCTTTCCAAACTTCTTGTAAATGTTGCAATCAAACCGCATCCACCACTTCTGCTGGCAGCTCGTTCCACACTCTCATCACTCTCATCACTCTCTGAGTGAAGAAGTTCCCTTTAAATATTTCACACTTTACCCTTAACATATGACCTCTATTTCTCATCTCATCTGATCTCACTGGAAAGACTGCTTGCATTTTCCCTATCTGTACTACTTACAATTTGTCAAATCTCCTCTTTCTCTCCTAGGTTCCAGGGAATACTTTTCTAACCTATTCAACCTTTCCATATAATGATTCTTGAGCATCAATTCACCCCACAGCTAAAGTAACGAGTCATGCACTGCAAAATTCCATTAATCCAGTATGCTTGGGGCTTCGGCGGCCAGCTGGTTTACCTGAATGTTGGATGTTATTCCAATCAGTGTTCCAACTTTCTTTTGATTCGCTATTATCAGATGTTAAACGTTGGTATAAATTTTTTGGTCAGCTCAGTAAAGTTTAAAGTTAGGAATGGAAACTGGACCCCAATTTTTGAGGGAGATGGGGCCCAGTGAGTCTCAAGTGACTGGGAGTGGTACATGGTGACCGTTGAGAGGGTGATGGAGCCTGCGACTCTTGAAGGGCCAAGGCTGATGGGCCTGATGATTCTCCTGGGACCAAGGGAGATGGGCCCCAGTGATCCCCATGGGACAGAGAAGATTGGGTTCTGATGACAAGCCATTGGGATTTCCGAATAACTGGATAACAAGTTTATCATAGTTTTGCTATGTAGTGTTTGAAACAGTACCTTTTGACCATTCATTATCGATTCTCACCCATCATTGGAATTGAATGGTGTGATACCAAATTATAAATATACAAGTTTGGAAAGACTGTAGCAGCTCCCCGTTCATGATCCTAAAGTAATATGGTGAAACTCTTCCCTCTGACCATTTGACAGTGAAACAGCCAGCTGCACCCTATCCTCCAACCCAGTTTTTTTTTTAAAGTGGGGAATTGATTGCAAAATAATATATTGCTGATTGAGAAATCATTCTTAAACTCTGCAAGTTAGGCAGTAGCTGTGCTTCTGGTGTTCACTTAAATTCTTCGCAAAGGTCAGAATACTTGCTGAGTATTTTAAGTAAGTTCTTTTTTTATTTCAGAGTTTCAGCATCCTGGCTGTTTTGCTTTTGTTTCCTTTAATTCTCTGCTCAGTAATTTATGTGTTTTCCAGTTCTAGCATTTTGTATTTAGATGGACATCAAAGTTGGAATTGAGGATTGGGAGTATGAAACCCTATATAATGTAATCTTAACAAAATTCCTTTACACCATACAATTCTTAATATCCTCAAATGCATTATCTGTAACACTAAAAGAAATGTAAAAGACACTTAAAAGGCCGCAGCAGTTCAAGGTAACCTGAATGGCATCTTCTCAGGACAACCTGGATAGTAAAAGTTAAACCCCTGCCTGCAATGTTACAGTTACATTATTTCAGAATCTCCCTGGTGTTCTGCAGGCTGCCTTAGTCAGATGAGCAGTTCTCCTCTACTTTATGATTCTCTCTGCAAAGGGTTTGCTGATTTGTGCGGACAACACAGAAACAGGCTGTTCGGTGAAGCTCATCTTTGTCAGTCAAGGTCCTTCCTTCAGCTAATCCTATTTGCCTGTGTTTGGGCCATATCCCTTTAAAACTTTGCTATCCATGTTCCTGTCCAAGTGTCTTTTAAATATTTGTACTTGCCTTGATCACTTCCACTGTCAGCTCCTCCTATTTACCCATCACCCTCAGGTTCCCTTTAAATCTCTCCCCTGTCAGCTTAAGCTCATGCCCTCTGGTTTTATCAGCATGTTCCATTTCATAGAAACAGACTTTGAGATTCAGATTTATTTATCAAACATCAAAACATAAAGTGAAACGTGTTATTTGTGTTAACAACCAACATACCCAAAGATGCCCTGGAGGCAGCCTTCAAGTGTCATTACACATTCCAGTGCCAACATAGCATGCCCACGATGCAAAACAACACAAGCAGCAGCAGCAGCCATAGCAAATAGCAAACACATCCCCTTTTCTCTCACACACGCACACACAAATGCACACAATCCCTCATCTCTCTTCCCTGCCACCCCCCCCCCCCGCCTCCACCTCTGGGCCTCCAGTCCTTTGGCCCCAGACTTGCAGACATTGGTCCTCTAATCTCCAATCCCTGCCTAGATTTACAGACATTCGCCTTCTGGTGTGGTCAACTCAGCCCATAACTTAATCCATTGCATATCCAGCTGTAATAATTTTTGATAGGGATTTGTGTTCCTCAGTCCAGTTTGATTTCTCCTACACCAGCTAATGCAGCATTTCAGCTTGTTGGTACCCACTTGCTAAATGAAGTAATGTCCATTTTCCATTTATTCATGGGTTGCCAGTGTTATATCATCCATTTACTAAGGAGACATCTGAGCCTCGGTGATATGAATGTATCTGAGATCATATAGGCTATACCAGGGCAATGGCATTGGGAATCTAGTAGTTTAACATAAGACCAAAATAAATAGAGGCAGAATTAGGTCATTTGGCCCATCAAGTCTGCTCCATCATTTCATCATGTCTGATCCAATTTTCCTAATCTCCTGCCTTCTCCCCATATCCCTTCGTGCCCTGACCAATTAAGAATCTATCAAGTTCTGCCTTGAATATCCATAAAGACTTGACCTCCACAGCTGCCTGTAGCAGTGAATTCCACAGATTCACCACTGTCTTGGCTAAAGTTTTTTTTTTCTGAATTCTAGTGAATACAGGCCCAGAGCCATCAACCACTCTTCATATCACAAGCTATTTAATCCTGGAATCATTTTCATAACCCTCCTTTGAACCCTCTTGTTTCAGCATATCTTTTCTAAGATACTCCAAGAGAGGCCTCATCAGTGCTTTATGAAGTATCAACAGTACATCTCTGCCTTTACCTTCTCGTTCTCTTGAAATGAATGCTAATATTGCATTTGCCAAGGGGCTGGAGACTACCTAGACGTTTCCCCATACTGGTTTTTCACCTGGAACCTACCAGCCTTCTCCTTCCCACCCTCCCCCCACCTTCTTTATAGGGCCTCTGCCCCTTCCCTCTACAGTCCTGACGAAGGGTTCCGGCCCGAAACGTCGACCAATCTTTTCCACGGATGCTGCCCGACCTGCTGAGTTCCTCCAGCGTGTTGTGAGTGTTCCTTTCCACATCTACCATGTCTAGGCCTTTCAACTTTCAAAAGGTTTCAGTGAGATTCCCCCCACCCCACCCCGTCATCCTTCTAAATTCCAATGAGCACAGACCCAGAGGTATCAAACGTTCCTCATATGATCACCCTTTCATTCTCAGGATCATCTTTGTGAACCTCCTCTGAACCCTGTCCAATGCCAGCATATCTTTTCTTAGATGAGCCCAAAACTGTTCACAGTACTCAAGGTGAGGCCTCACCGGTGCCTTATAAAGCCTCAGCATCACATCCCTGCTCTTGTATTCTAGACCTCTTGAAATGAATGCTAACATGGCATTTGCCCTCCTCACCACCAACTTTCCCTGCAAGTTAATCTTTAGGGTGTTCTGCGCAAGGGCTCCCAAGTCCCTCTACATCTCAGATTTTTGGATTTTCTCCCCGTTTAGAAAATAGTCTGCTCATTTATTTCTACTACCAAAGTGCATCACCATGCATTTTCCAACATCGTATTTCATTTGCCACTTTCTTGCCAATTCTCCTAATCTGTCTGAATCCTTCTGCATCCTACCTGTTTCCTCATCACTACCTGCCCTTCCGCCAATCTTCATATCATCTGCAAACTTGGCAACAAAGCCATCTATTCCATCATTTAAATCATTTATATACAGCATAAAAACAAATGGTCCCAACACTGACCCCTGTGGAACACCACTGGCAGCCAACCAGAAAAGCATCCTTTTATTCCCACTCACTGCCTGCTACCAATCAGCCAATATTCTACCTATGTTAGTAACTTTCCTGTAATACCATGGGCTCTTAACTTGGTAAGCAGCCTCATGTGTGGCACCATGTCACCATGCCAAATATATAACATCCACTGCATCCCCTTTATCTATCCTACTTGTAATCTCCTCAAAGAATTCCAACAGGTTTGGCAGGCAGGATTTTCCCTGAAGAAAACCATGCTGACTTTGTCCTATCTTGTCCTGAGTCACCAAGTGCTCCATCTCCTCACCTTCAGCAATTGATTCTTCCCAACCACTGAGGTCAGGCTATCTGGTCTATAATTTCCTTTCTGCTGCCTTCCTCCTTTCTTATAGAGTGGAGTGACATTTGCTATTTTCCAGTCCTCTGGCACCATGCCAGAGTCCAGTGATTTTTGAAAGATTATACTTTCTCTACCGCTACCTCTTTCAGAACCCTGCAGCGCAGTTCATCTGATCAGGGTTTCTTATGTACCCTTGGGTCTTGCAGCTTTTTCTCCCCCAGCTCTGCCTTATAATAGTAACTGCGCTCACTTCTCTTCCCTCGCACCCTTCAACATCTTGCACACTGCTCGTCTCTTCCACAGTGAAGGCTGTTGCAAAATACTCATTTAGTTCATCTATCGTCTCCTTGTTCCCCTTTATTATTTCTCTGGTCTCATTTTCTAGCGGTCCTATATCCAGTCTCATCTCTGTTTTATGATTTTATATACTTGAAAAAGCTTTTACTATTCACTTTGATATTGTTTGCTAGTTTGCTTTCATATTTCATCTTTTCCCTCCTAATGACTCTTACAAACAGGAGAAAATCTGCAGATGCTTGAAATCCAAACAACACACACAAAATGCTGGAGGAACTCAGCAGGGTCAGGCAGCATCTATGGAAGAGAGTACAGTCGACCATATATAACCATATAACAATTATAGCGCGGAAACAGGCCATCTCGGCACTTCTAGTCCATGCCGAACACTTGCACTCACCTCGTCCCACCGACCTGCACTCAGCCCATAACCTTCCATTCCTTTCTTGTCCGTATACCTATCCAATTTTTCTTTAAATTGCAATATCAAACCTGCCTCTACCACTTCTACTGGAAGCTCGTTCCACACAGCCACCACTCTCTGAGTAAAGAAGTTTCCCTTCGTGTTACCCCTAAACTTTTGCCCCCCAACTCTCAACTCAGGTCCTCTTGTTTGAATCTCCCCTACTCTCAATGGAAAAAGCCTATCCATGTCAATTCTATCTATCCCCCTCATAATTTTAAATACCTCTATCAAGTCCCCCCTCACCCTTCTACGCTCCAAAGAATAAAGACCTAACTTGTTCAACCTTTCTCTGTAATTCAGGTGCTGAAACCCAGGTAACATTCTAGTAAATCTTCTCTGTACTCTCTCTATTTTGTTGACATCTTTCCTATAATTCGGTGACTAGAACTGTACACAGTACTCCAAATTTGGCCTTAGCAATGCCTTGTACAATTTTATCATTACATCCCAACTCCTATACTCAATGCTCTGATTTATGAAGGCCAGCATACCAAAAGCTTTCTTCACCACCCTATCCACATGAGATTCCACCTTCAGGGAACTATGCACCATTATTCCTAGATCCCTCTGTTCTACTGCATTCTTCAGTGCCCTACCATTTACCATGTTTGTCCTATTTTGATTAGTCCTACCAAAATGTAGCACCTCACACTTATCAGCATTAAACTCCATCTGCCATCTTTCAGCCCACTCTTCTAACTGGCCTAAATCTCTCTGCAAGCTTTGAAAACCTAGTTCATTATCCACAACTCCACCTATCTTCGTATCATCTGCGTACTTACTAATCCAATTTACCACCCCACCATCCAGATCATTAATGTACATGACAAACAACATTGGACCCAGTACAGATCCCTGAGGCACACCACTAGTCACCGGCCTTCAACCTGACAAACAGTTATCCACCACTACTCTGGCATCTCCCATCCAGCCACTGCTGAATCCATTTTACTACTTCAATAGTAATACCTAACGATTGAACCTTCCTAACTAACCATCCGTGTGTAACCTTGTCAAAGGCCTTACTGAAGTCCATATAGACAACATCCACTGCTTTACTCTCATCAACTTTACTTTACTTTACTTTAAACTTTATTGTCGCCAAACAATTGATACCAGAACGTACAATCATCACAGCAATATTTGATTCTGCGCTTCCCGCTCCCTGGAGTATAAATCGATAGTAAATATTAAAAATTTAAATTATAAATCATCAATAGAAAATGGAAAGTAAGGTGGTGCAAAAAAACTGAGAGGCAGGTCCGGATACTTGGAGGGTACGGCCCAGATCCGGGTCAGGATCCGTTCAGCAGTCTTATCACAGTTGGAAAGAAGCTGTTCCCAAATCTGGCCTAGTAACCTTTTCAAAAAATTCAATAAGATTTGTCAAACATGACCTTCCACACACAAATCCATGTTGACTGTTCCTAATCAGACCCTGTCTATCCAGATAATTATATATACCATCTCTAAGAATACTTTCCATTAATTTACTCACCACTGATGTCAAACTTACAGGCCAATAATTGCTAGGTTTACGCTTAGAACCCTTTTTAAACAATGGAACAACATGAGCAATACACCAATCCTCCGGCACCATCCCCGTTTCCAATGACATTGGAAATATTTCTGTCAGAGCCCCTGCTATTTTTATACTAATTTCCCTCAAGGTCCTAGGGAATATCCTGTCAGGACCCAGAGTCTTATCCACTTTTATATTCCTTAAAAGCACCAGTACTTCCTCTTCTTTAATCATCATAGTTTCCATAACTTCCCTACTTGTTTCCCTTACCTTACACAATTCAATATCCTTCTCCTTAGTGAATACCGAAGGAAAAAAAAATTGTTCAAAATCTCCCTATCTCTTTTGGTTCCACACATAGCTGTCCACTCTGATTCTCTAAGGGACCAATTTTATCCCTCACTATCCTTTTGCCATTAATATAACTGTAGGAACCCTTTGGATTTATTTTCACCTTACTTGCCAAAGCAACCTCATATCTTCTTTTAGCTTTTCTAATTTCTTTCTTAAGATTCTTTTTACATTCTTTATATTCCTCGAGCACCTCATATACTCCATGCTGCCTATATTTATTGTAGATATCTCTCTTTTTCCGAACCAAGTTTCCAATATCCCTTGAAAACCATGGCTCTCGCAAACTTTTAACCTTTCAACCTAACAGGAACATAAAGATTCTGTACCCTCAAAATTTCACCTTTAAATGACCTCCATTTCTCTATTACACCCTTCCCATAAAACAAATTTTCCCAATCCACTCCTTTGAAATCCTTTTGCATCTCCTTAAAGTTAGCCTTTCTCCAATCAAAAATCTCAACCCTGGGTCCAGTCCTATCCTTCTCCATAATTATATTGAAACTAATGGCATTGTGATCACTGGACCCGAAGTGCTCGCCAACACATAGCTCCGTCATCTGACCTATCTCATTCCTTAACAGGAGATCCAACACTGCCCCTTCTCTAGTTGGCACCTCTATGTATTGCTGCAAAAAACTATCCTGCACACATTTAACAAACTCCAAACCATCCAGCCCTTTTACAGTATGGGCTTCCCAGTCTATTTGTGGAAAATTAAAATCTCCCACAATCACAACCTTGTGCTTACTACAAATATCTGCTATCTCCTTACAAATCTGCTCCTCCAATTCTCGCTCCCCATTAGGTGGTCTATAATACACCTCTATAAGTGTTCCTACACCCTTCCCATTCCTCAATTCCACCCAAATAGCCTCCCTAGACGAGCCCTCTAATCTGTCCTGGCAGAACACCGCTGTAATATTTTCTCTGACAAGCAATGCAACACCTCCCCCTCTTGTCCCTCTAATTCTATCACACCTGAAGCAATGAAATCCAGGAATATTTAGTTGCCAATCACACTCCTCTTGCAACCATGTTTCACTAATAGCTACAACATCATACTTCCAGGTGTCAATCCATGCTCTAAGCTCATCCACCTTTCTTACAATGCTCCTAGCATTAAAATAAATGCATTTAAGAAATTTTCCACCTCTTACTCTCTGTTTATCACTAATGGTGCAAACAACTTTACTATCCCCTTTTTCTTCCTTCTCCCCTACATCTGTTCCTACACTCTGGTTCCCCTCCTCCCCCCCCCCCCCCCCCGGCCGTATCTAGTTCAAATCCACCGGAGCCTCTCTAGCAAACCTACCTGCAAGAATATTTGTCCCCCTCCAGTTCAGATGTAAATCGTCCTGCCGGAACAGGTCCCGTCTTCCCTGGAAAACTGCCCAATTATCTATAAATCTGAAGCCCTCCTTCCTGCACCATGTCTTCAGCCACGTGTGGATCTGCACTATCTTAATATTTCTAAACCCGGCCTGCACGTGGCACTGGTAGCAATCCTGAGATTGCTATCCTGGAGGTCCTGTCCTTTAACTTGGCGCCTAACTCCCTGAACTCGCCTTTCAGGACTTCCTCCCTCTTCCTACCCACGTCATTGGTCCCTACATGGACCACGACATCTGGCTGCTCACCCGCCTTCTTGAGAATACTGAGAACTTGATCCGAGATCTGGTGGACTTTGGTACCAGGGAGGCAACAGACCATCCGGGTTTCTCGATCTCTTCCACAGAACCTCTTATCTGTCCCCCTAACTATCAAATCCCCTATCACTACTGCTCTCCTCTTTTCCCTCCTTCCCTTCTGAGCTGAGGGTCCAGTCTCGGTTCCAGAGACGCAACCACTGCAACTTGTCCCTGGTAGGTCATCCCCATCAACAGTATCCGAAATGATATACTTATTATTGGTGGGAACAGCCACAGGTGCTCTGCTTCATTCTGTCTATTCTCCTTCCCTCTCCTGACAGTCACCCAGCTACCTGTCTCCTGACTCTTCGGGGTGACTATCTCCCTGTAACTCCTGTTTGTTTCTGCTTCTGCCTCATGAAGGAGCTGCAACTGGATGCACCTTTTACAGGTGTAGTCATCAGGGACAATTGTGCTCGCCCTGACTTCCCACATACTGCAAGCCGTTTCGGTCTAAGTCCTGCCAAAGGGTCTCGGCAGAAAATATCGACTGTACTCTCTTCCATGGATGCTGCCCGGCCTGCTGAGTTCCTCCAGCATTTTGTTTATGTTGTTAATGACTCTTTTTGTTGCTCTCTGTAGGTTTTTAAAAGCTTTCAAATCCTCTGTCTTCCCACTAATTTAAGTTCTCCATTTGGTATACTAGGAATCAAATAATGTCTGTGATTCAATGATCTGGAACTATAAGTGCTAATCCAATAATTACCCATGGAACTTACCCGAAGTGTTGTATTTTTAATTTAAATTTTCCTTTCACCATAATGGACTCAAAACAGTGTCTGTGGATCACCGTAACTGCTGGTTCAATAATTCAACCACAGAGTATACCATTCTGCATCTATTTTGCTTATGTTCCATTCTGCCACTGAAACTGAAATGTGGAAATGCAGTATTTAAAACCCCACTACTCTTGTACTTCCCTGAAGAGTTGATACCATGGCAATCATTGCAGTTAGATCTGGATTCATTTAGAATCAACTCTTGGGGAAGGATTAGATTTTTATACTTTTCTTGCGCTCTGCCCTCATCCCACAATCTCTGTTTCTAATTCTTGCATTAACTGGTAACTGAAACCCACAGTCTAAAGATGACATCATGTTTTGGACCACGTTTGTCAAACTGCAGTCAGTTTCACCACAAGAGGGAGCATTGAGACCAGTTAATGAAAATTGTTGTTCAGCTTGTTAACTTCTGAAGACTGTTTAGAATCAGTCAGGTTTATCATCACTGACATGTCGCGAAATTTGTTGCTCTGCAGCATCTGTACGGTGCATGCAGACAATATAGTATAAATTACAATGAAAAGTGTATATGTGTGTGTTATATTAAAAATTAGTACAAAACTGTTCATGAGCCATTCAGAAATCGGATGGCGAAGGGAAGAAGGTGTTCCTAAAACATTAAGTGTTGTCTTCAGGCTCCTGAACCAGCTCTCATGGTAGTAATGAGAAGAAGCCACATTCGAAGTGAGAGTACCTGCTGCTACTCCAGTCGGATCCAGGCGCCCCAGAAGTATCTTCTTCCCCTCTGCCATCCGATTCCTAGGTGGACTTTGAAACTTTGGACACTACCTCACTTTTTTTAATATACACTATTTCTGTTTTTGCACATTTTTAAAATAATCTATTCAATATACGTAATTGATTTACTTGTTTATTTACAATGTTTTATTTTTTACTCTCTCTGCTAGATTATGTATTGTATTGAACTGCTGTTTAAGTTAACAAATTTCACGTCAGATGCTGGTGATAATAATTCTGATTCTGAAGTAGCGGGTGTCCCTAATAATGGATACCTCCTTTTTGAGGCAGTACCTTTTGAACATGTCTTTGATGGTGGGGAGGCTGGTGCCCATGGTGGAATTGGCTCAGTCTACAATGCTGGGCAGCTTTTTCCAATATAGTGCATTGGTTCCTCCATACCAGACAGTGATGCAACCAGTAAGAATGCTCTCCATGGTTCATCTGTTTAAAAAAAAATGAGCTTTTGGTGATATGCCAAACCACCTTAAAGACTCTAGCCAATTATTTTGAGAGCAAAAGCTGTAATTTAAAGACATCAAAGGGGTAATGTCATTCCTGTGATAACAATAAGTTTTGCAAGAACCTCGAAGCCGAAACCAAACATATTTCACCACTTTATTTAAAGTGATGGTTTATCTGCACCCTCTCATCTTTAATTATCTGACTTGCACAGCTATTGACCTTAATCTGGAATACTTTAGTTGACATAATATCTTTTGGAAACTGGCATTTCAACCCCCCACCCCCCCACTGCACCAAGTGGAAATGTGTTTGAAATACCAATAAAAAGTAAGTGGTTGACGATTGATAAAACAAGATTTGCAATCTGATTTAACTGCGGTGATTCATCACTGATTTCAATGCATTTGCCAAATTGGTGTGTTGAACTATAGCAACACAGAAATTATTCTTCAACTTCCCACCCTGGGGTTCAGCTGGAGAGAAAAAAAAATTTTGTCCTTCCTGTTTTGTGGAAGCGATATCTGTCTGCCAGTAATGTGTACCAAGTTAGAGCAACGTGAAAATTATTTGATGAGAAATAAGTGGTGAAACTGACGTTTGTGGGTGTTGCATGGTTTTGTTAGTTTATTGAAGAAGAATTGAGACGATGAAATCCCTGCAGTGGTGGGAACTTTGGAAATCAACGTTCCAAAGTCACCCGTTATTCACTGCATTTTGCTCTAGTCTCGAGTTATAATTATAGTGTCATAAAATGTGTACTGAAATGGTTCTCAAACATGTCAGTCATTGTATGTTGTTTCTAACACAATAGATGATGTATTCCTACCTAAAGACATCGATTTGGACAGTGTGGAAATGGATGAAACCGAGAGAGAAGTAGAATACTTTAAGAGGTAACACAAAACCTATTGGCTTGTTATCCAACACCACTGACATTGCTGTGTGGGGCTGGGTGTGTTGTAGCACTTAGCTTTTTTACATAACGGGGAATCTTTTTCCTGTAAGAAATTCAAGGGGGTGGATGCCTTTTTTATTGTTGTAAAATTCATGTCACTAATATGGGTATTAAATAATTTAAATGCATTGTGTCTTCTCCCTTAAATCAGTTCGCGTATCCACTGTCCATTTCACCTTGATGGTCAACAAGCATGTTGTAGAGAAGTCATCGTGTCGTCAGAAACTTTAACACTGAAACTGCACCAAGCATCAGGCACCTTGGCACCCATTTACACCAATCACATTTAATTCTCCCACAAACACAAGATCCTGCAGATGTTTAAAATCTTGAGTGGTTTGCACAACGCTATTACAGCTTAGGTTGTTCAGAGTCGATTCCGGCATCCTCTGTGAGGAGTCGCTGTATGTCCTCCCTGTGGAATGCTTGGGTTTTTTCCAGGTGCACTTAATTGGCCATTGTAAATTGTCCTGTGTTTCGGTTAGGATTAAATGGAGGTTGTTGGGATGGTATGCTCTAAGGGCCAGAAATAAAATGCTGGAGAAACTGCTGGAGTCAGGCAGCGTCTGTAGAGAGGAATAAACAAGTCAACATTTTAGGTTGAAACCCTCCTTCCTGTGCTAATCTGAGTTCTCTGGCGCTTATTCTCTTTTACTATCTTTACCTGCAGCCTCCCACCCATCGCATCACCTAGATGGTTCCCTCCCGACCTGTTTCCATCTGCTCAACATCTTTCCCTTATCTGGTTCCACTAATCATCTACCTTACTTCTCAGATTCCAGTATCTGCAGCGTCTGATCTCTTTCCAACCTGTGTCTCTACTTCCACTTCCATCTGCCCCTCTTTCTCCTTACCCATCCCTACTTATCTCCCACCAACCGCTGCCTCCCAACTCCACCCCACCCACTATCTGCCTCCATTTGCTCATCACACCTCTCCTCACCTTGTCCACCTATTACTTGCTGACCTCTTTACTCTGGCTCCCTACCCTCTGTGCTCCCTGTTGAGTTTCTGCAACAGTTCATTTTTCCCTCCAGATTTTAGCACCTATCATCTCGTCTTCACCTTAACTCCCCCATCCCACTTCTGACGAAAGCATTGCATAAAATGCATTGGTAAAGCTTCAATTTATTTTAAATCACAATCAAATATTGCGGCTACCTTTTGTGGTCTGATTATGTAGCTGAAGGAGATCTGCCGAACCTTAATACAGACACTGCATTCTCACTCCTCATCCTCCCACAACTTGACTTGCAATACACTCACCAGTGATAAAGTTGAAGTTTTTTTTTCCCTTAATATACAGTGGCATGCAAAAGTTTGGGCACCCCGGTAAAAATTTCTATTACTGTGAATGGCTAAGTGAGTAAAAGATGAACTGATTTCCAAAAGGCATAAAGTTACAGATGACACATTTCTTTAATATTTTAAGCAAGAAACCTTTTCTATTTCCATCTTTTACAGTTTCAAAATAACAAAAAAGGAAAAGGGCCCAAAGCAAAAGTTTGGGCATCCTGCATGGCAGTACTTAGTAACACCCCCTTTGGCAAGTATCACAGCTTGTAAACGCTTTTTGTAGCCAGCTAAGAGTCTTTCAATTCTTGTTTGGGGAATTTTCTTCCTTGCAAAAAGCTTCTAGTTCTGTGAGATTCTTGGGCCGTCTTGCATGCACTGCTCTTTTGAGGTCTATCCACAGATTCAGCCAAAAAGTTCTGTTTTAATTTCATCAGTCCTCAGGACTTGTTTCCAAGATGCATCAGGCTTGTTTAGATGTTCCTTTGAACCTTTTGAATAGAAGTTTTTGGCCGCAATGAGCAAAGGTATGTTTGGAGAAAAAAGGGTGCAGAATTTCATGAAAAGAACCCCTCTCCAACTGTTAAGCACGGAGGTGGATCGATCACGCTTTGGGCTTGTGTTGCAGCCAGTGGCACGGTGAACATTTACTGGTCGCAGGAAGAATGAATTCAATTAAATACCAGCAAATTCTGGAAGCAAACGTCGCACCATCTGTAAAAAAGCCGAAGATGAAAAGAGGATGGCTTCTACAACAGGATAATGATCCTAAACACACCTCAAAATCTACAATGGACTACCTCAAGAGGCACAAGAGGTTTTGCCGTGGCCCTCACAGTCCCCTGACCTACACACCATCGAGAATCTGGATAGACCTCAAAAGGGCAGTGCATGCAAGATGGCCCAAGAATCTCACAGAACTAGAAGCCTTTTGGACGGAAGAATGGGCAAAAATCCCCCAAACAGGAATTGACAGACTCTTAGCTGGCTACAGAAAGCACTTACAAGCTGTGATACTTGCCAAAGGGGGTGTTACTAAGTACTGACAATGCAGAGTGCCCAAACTTTTGCTTCGGGCCCTTTTCCTTTTTTGTTATTTTGAAACTGTAAAAGATGGAAATAAAAAAAGTTTTCTTAAAATATTAAAGAAATGTGTCATCCTTAACTTTATGCCTTTTGGAAATCAGGTCATCTTTTACTCGCTTAGCTCTTCACAGTAACAGAAATTTTGACCAGGGTGCCCAAACTTTTGCATGCCACTGTAGTGTGGAAAATGTGTTTCAAGTTGTTTGTTATCTGATTTCAAAACATAGCATAAGGACAACATGTATTGCATCTGCTTATAGCTCAAAAATCTGCTATATCTATTTGGCGTATTTTGTAATGTTAATTCAGCACTGGAATTTATCCATTTAAGTAGTAGGATTAAATTGGAAAGTCAGCTCTCATAAGCTCCCTTCCTTCAGGTGTCTTTGCAGTGTAGTTGCACCTTTAAACCCAATACTTGCATTATCAGCCAGAATTTGTAAACCATTTGAATTGGATCAAATGATTTTAGTTGTGGCTGGACCAGCTGCCTTATATCATTTGTTCCTCATTCCTCAGAATATCAATAAGTAAATAGTACTTATGTAATGTCACATTATACAAAGCTCATTTGCGTGTGAACCTCTTCATTAATTTATCATGTGCAGTATTTTTCGGACAAGGTTTGTTATCTCTGACGCTGTGAAATTAGATTAGATTATGAGAACACTCAGTTCTCTTTTATTGTCATTTAGAAATACATACATGCATTAAAAAATGATACAATGATTCTCCAGAGTGATATCACAGAAAACAGGACAGACCAAAGAATAACACTGACAGAACCACATAATTATAACGTATAGTTACAACAGTGCAAAACAATACCATAATTTGATGAAGAACACACCATGGGCACAGAAAAAAAAAAGTCTCAAAGTCCCGAGTCCCCGATAACAGGCGGCAAAGGGGAGAAACTCCCTGCCATAAACCTCCAGGCACCGTCAACTTGCCGATGCCTTGGAAGCAGCCGACCACAGCCGACACTGAGTCCATCTGTCCGAAAATTTCGAGCTCCCGACCAGCCTCTCCGATACAGCCTCCCGAGCACCTTCGACCTCTCCCCGGCTGCTGAAACACGCGAAGCCGAGGATTTCGAGGCCTTCAGCTCCGGAGATTCTGGTTACCACACAGTGGCAGCGAAGCGGGCACTTCAGAAATTTTCCAGATGTTCCTCCGTGCTCTCACGTCTGTCTCTATCAAATCAGAATTGTGCACAGTCTCCTACTTGACAGATAACAGATATCATCACTGAAGTGGTCGCGCGCGCTGCTGTCGCGTCGCCATCTTCACCCCCCTCCCAGGAAATTTGTTGTTTTGCAGCAGTACAATGCAATACATTAGTAGTGTAAAAAGAGAACAAAATACAAAAATCTTAAACACAAGACTCTGCATATGCTGGGTTCTGATCAAGGGTCTGGGCCCAAAATATCAACTGTTTCTTTCCTTTCCGTTGATGGCTACCTGACCTGCTGAGTTCCTTGAGCATTTTATGTTTAGCATGAGATTCTTATACAAAACAATGCCAAAGAGTGCTGCCAAAGGTGGGTGAGATTGACAAAAGAATGGATTATGAGAATTTCATGGTGGGGTGGGGGGAGAGCGCAGTGAGTCGACTGTTTCTTGATACAGATTGCTCTTTATTAGCACCCTTAAACTATTGTGTTTGTACCATGGAGAGTAATTAGTAAACCTGTTTTCTGGCTTGACTGAAACATATCAGCCAAGTGTACAGCCCAAAGTAGTTGAGGCTGAACATCGACGCGTTTTCATATGACTGACTGATTCACAATAAGCCGTGCTTTTGTCTTGTTTTTCATTAACTTTCTGTGGACATCTGTGTTTGTCTAACTTTCAATGTTCAGCTGATTGGAAGAAAGTATGATGATTATGATTATGAAGACACGCAGTCCTTTTTTATTGTCATTTAGCAATGCATGCATTAAGAAATGATACATTATTTCCTCCGGTGTGATATCCCAAAACACAGGACAGACCAAGACTGGAAAAACTGGCAAAACCACATAATTATAACATATAGTTACAAACAGTGTTCAATACCATAACTTGATGAAGTCTGTGAGCACAGTGGGCAATGTGAGAGGTCGGTTTTATACAGAGTGGTAGGTGTGGAATATGCTGCCAAGGGGTGGTAATACATTAGGGACATTTCAGAATCTCTTGGAGGTAGGCACATGGATGAAAGGAAAATGGAGGGCTAGGTGAGAGGGAAGGGTTAGTTTGACTCTTTTTGACACAACATCATGAGCCGAAAGGCCTCATTGTTCTATGCTCCATTTACCAGATTCTCTCTCTTCCTGCCAGGTTCTGCTTGGATTCGGCCCGACAAAACAGACAGAGGCTCTCCATCAACTGGTCTAACTTCAGTTTGAAGAAAACCACTTATGCTGCTCACTAATCGGATGGCAAGTTTCCCCGAAGGAACCAACGTTTCGCTCCTCTGAATATTCTCACTTGGATACATAGTACTCTGCTGCGCTGAGAGCTAACCAGGTGGTGGACCCTGGAACTGCCTTTGCCTTCCCGTCCCCCACCACCACTGCCTGTCCCTACCATCACCATCTCCCCCACTGCTGTGTGAGATTCTGCACTGGGATAGGGTGCAGAGCACCTTAGTCCTTCTGACTTTGTTGCAGTGTATGGAGAGAGAGTTGGCCAGCTGTTGATCCACTTTCTCCGTACCTGTTATTTTTTTTCCCCCGTTTGCTTGTGTGTTTGTAGTCTGTGAGTGGAACTTGCTCGACGGTATCCGCAACCTGCCCGGGTTGATGCTCAAACAGCGCCTCCGCTTCTCAAGATCCCGTGGTTCTGCTCGGGTGAAGGTCAATCTGTTTGGTCTTTCCTTCGCATCAACCCCACTGTAACATTTTATTCACATCTTGCATTCAGCACTGTACATACAGTCCGACTACTGACAAGGGAATGGACAGCATCAGTTTTTACTCTTCCTTGCTCCAGCATTCCCCTCAGATGAGAAGGTTTGAACGAAGACACTGCTCATACTGAACTGGGCAGTGGGAAACCCAGTCGCCTCCAGTACTCCTTCACAAACTCACTGTTTGAAGTGTACAAGGTTACGCTATATTGTGTTTGATTTCTGACTTGTAGCCAGCTTGTGTAAGAATACTTGCAGAATGAATTCAAAAGAACAATGCTCACACTATCGACCTGTTATAGAGTGTATAATTGTATTAACACTGAAGCCTGAACTGGCTACTTTTTTAACATATTGTTAAGTAATATTAAAAAAAATCATGTCTTTCTTTTTGAAAGATGGAATACAGTAGTATGGCAGAAATGTGAATGTCTGGTTTGCCTTTTTCTCAAAAGTCCATATGCCTTTTAGGGTCTTGTGTTTCTTAATGCGCAGGAGGAAGATTAATGAGAGGGTGGGTAATAAGTTGGTAAAATTTATGGAACATCACAAAATGCTAGAGTAACTCAGCAGGTCGGGCAGCATCTATGGAAAAGAATAAAGTTTCAAGCTGTAAACCTTCATCATGGCTCTTGCACTATGTCTACCTGCCAGTAAAGAACACTTGCTCTGTAACTGTTAACCGTAACACTGTTTTCTGCGTTGTCCTGAAGAAGGGTCTCTGCCTGTAATGCCGACTTTTTATTCCTTTCCATCAATGTTGCCTGACCTGCTCAGTTCCTCCAGCATTTTGCATATATTACTCTGGATTTCCAGCATCTGCAGAAATCTCTTGTATTTAAAATTTGGAGTACTTTGTAGAAGTAGAGAGATTTGAGCATTGAGTTGCATAAACCTTATAAGGTGCAGCACCAAGTTGATAAAAGGTGAGCAACTTCAGAATGTCTGAAGTATCTTGGAGCTGTGAAGTGTTTGGCATCTGAACTGTGTAGAGTTAACTCGTTTGCAAGTTGCATCATATTTTCACAAACAGCACTGTTGGCATGATGTGAAGAGTCTTGGCTCAAACCGTCAGCTCTTTATTTCTCTTCATGGATGCTGCCTGACTTACCGAGTTCCTCCAGCATTTGGTGTCTGTTATTGTGTTCATGTTGACATAATTATATTTTTGCAATCAGTGTTGGACCATTTTTATCCCCTAACCAACATGAGACAAGTACTTTAAATCAATTCAAATCAAGGTTATGGATGCTTTGCAAAACCCTTTGCCTCATTTCAACAACTCCAAGAAATTTGCCTCAGACAGTATCACAGTCCCCCAGCAACGTGGCTGCGTAGACTTGGTGCTCAAGCCTATGGATTGGGGCTTACTCCCACAAAGTTCAGCTGCACAGCAAGACAACAATTCAAAATGTAGGCGCATATTGATTCTTCATTTAATAAAAAGGAGATGTGGGTAATAAATCAAAGTAATCCTTAAAAAAATCATTCAGTTGACCAATCCAGAATATAAAGAGTTTTTGATGTTCTCAGGAAGGACATCAAGGCCATGAAGGGTCCTGAAGATGGTCAGTAATTTCAGCAGACAGGAGGCTTGGCCTTTAAAACAGTTGCTGAATCTCAATAGATGGAAAAGAGGAAGTTTAGGGACTGTGGCAAAAGCAGAACCAATGATAGTTGTTAAATTAGGGAAGTAGATAATTATTTGGCAGAAGTATCAAAAGGGGACAATACCAGGTAAAAAGTACGTAAGTAGAGTTGACACAGGCTGAATGTTCTCCTTGACTTAAGTTTGAGGATCAGGGCACCATTCTGATACCCAGTCTAAAGCCAACCACATTCTGTCGTCCTATCACTTTCTGATGGCCAGTCTAAAACTGACTGCCCTTTCACTTACCTTATGGCCAGCAGAAGTGGTAGATGCAGGTTGGATTTAAACATTGAAGAGAAATTTGGATAGATAAATAGATGGAAGGGGTATGGAGAGCCATGGTCTGGGTGCAGGTTGATTGGATGAAGCAGATGAGTAATTCAGCATGAACTAGATGGGCCCAAGGGCCTGTTTCTGTGCTGTCGTGTTCTGTGACTCTATTTTATCACATTTTATGTCCAAGCAAGCTTGTACATTCATTGCAGACTTCTGAACCAAGCCATTCCCCTTGTTTTGTGGACTATTTTGGCAGCCAGGCTCTCTTATGTTTCAAAAGGCTTGGGTTAATTTCCAGTCAGTCACAACTTGATGGCACCCAGCTTGGAAAGGTGAGCAGACTGGCAGTATGGCACACGGTTGAAATAGACTGTGAGGAGCTGGAGTCTCAGTGACATTCTTCAGGTTGCAACCTGCCAGCCTCAAAATTACCCACCGATTCCCCTTGTGTTTTTGTGACCTAATCTCCAATCTATGCTTGTATATTACTCCCAATCCCCTGGACTTTCATGTTTAATAGCTTCTTATGAGGTCACTGTCTGAGGTGGCACTGTAAAATAGCAGTTAGTGTAATGCTATTACCGTGCAAGTGACCTGGTTCAAGTCCCACCTCTGCAAGGAGTTTTTTTTTTAACTTTCTCCCTGTGGCCTTGTGTGTATCCTCTGGGTACTCCGGTTTCCTCCCTCGTTCCACAGACGTACAAGTTACTAGGTTAATTGATATTATGGCTGTAATTGGGTAACATGGGCTTGCTGGTCTCAAAGGGTCTGTTACTATGCTGCATCTCTAAATATTAAATTCACTTGCAGTCTAAAAAGGCCACATCCATTGGCACTGCCATATTTAGTTGGATTACTGAAACTGCACATGAAACTCCAGCAGTTTCATTAATCATTATTTCCTTGCCATTAATTTTGCTGGCTCTGACTAATCAAATTTTCTGTTATTACTTCCTCAATTTAAAAAGAAATTACCCCAACTTTTCCAGTCTATAGCTGAGATCACTCATCCCTGAAGCCCAATAGACATTTGATCCACCCTCTTTTGAGCTTCCACATCTTTCCTTGTTTGGGTGATGAGAACTGGCTGCTTCTACATTTGCAGCCTGATGAAGATGGAACATGGCTAACCATCTTTTGTACTTTGTTTCTATTTATGAATCCTGGAATCCCATGTGCTATATTTTCACTCTTTCAAAATCCCCTGTACTTTCAAAGATTGACACTCTTCCCACACACCCCACAGAACAGTGCCACATACCATGTCTCTTACCCTTTCTGCGGTAGTACATACCTTTTTATCTTTTTAATCTGATTCCCACCACTTTGTGGTTAAAGACAACTTAGTATCTGACCATGTACAGTCAGCCATTCCACCACCACACCACCACCTGCGTTCTACTAGACTAGTTAGATTCCACTTCTGACTGTCCCAGCACTTACGTTTAACCTTTATTTATTCATTCAGAGTGTCGGTGTTGAAGGCAAGATAACTTCTGTTGCCCATTCATGAGAGGGTGTTAGTGTACTCCATTATTGATGAATTGTTCATTAAGCTATTTCAGAAGGTAATCAGCCTTGTTCAGCATTGGATTTATTATCTCTGAGATATATTATGAAATTGGTTGTTTTGCAGCAGCAGTACAGTGCAACGTATAAAAGATTACTCTAGGTTACAATAAGAAATACTGTGAAAGGAGTAAATAATGAGATAAGTTCATGGACCATTCAGAAATCTGATGGTGGAGGGGAAGAAGCTGTTCCTAAAATGTTACGTGTGTGTCTTTGAGCTCCCGTGCTGCCTCCCTGATGGTGAATATATGATCACCTCCTTGTTATAGAGTCTGACAGCACAGAAGCCGATCCTTCGGTGCAGTTTGTTCATGCTAACCATGATACCCATCTAAATACATCCCTTTTGCTCATTCTTGACCTTTAATCCCTGTGAGCCTTAACTGTCCAGCTGTATTTTAAGTGTTAATGTATTTACTTCTACCACTTCCTCTGGCAGCTGGATCTGTATATGCACGAAGTTTCCCTTCAGTGCTTGTTTAAAAATCTTCTCCGTCTCACATTAAGGCCAGTAGTTTTTTTTATTCCCTTTCCTTGCAAAAGAGAAAGATTTTACTCATTCGCCATATCTATACACTCTTGATCTGTTTCACTTTTAGGTCACCTCACAGTCTCCTGTGCTGCAGTAACTGAAGTCCTGGTCTGCCTGACCTCTCCCTATAACCCAGGTCTTTGAGTCCTGTTGCTGTTATCTTCTTGTGGGGCTTCCTTTCCTCCTTGTATGGAAAGTTAATGTCAACATATAGTTGTTTTCTGTGGACTTTGTTGGGAGATGTTTCCACTTGGGATTGGACCAGGAACAGATAGCGCAACTTTTTGGAAAAAATGAGCCATCCATTGACGAACAACATGGGGGAATTTTTTTAGATAGCTGCAAATCTTAGAAATTCGCTACCCCAAACTATTGTGGGAGCCATTAAATCTATGGAGACTGAGCTCATTTTAGAATGCAAGGGAATAGATGGTGATGGCGAAATGATCAGGAATGTGGAGCTGAGACGAAGTGATCTTATTGAATCACAGATCAGGCGGATTGGCCAGTTGCCCCAATCCCTTTTTGTTTTCTCAACATTCATGTGGATCTGGGTTCAGTAAATGAGGGTGCTTTGTCTACAACTCAGTCCTTGGCTCCGGGCACTAGTCCAGTATCTCTGGACTTGAAGCTTCATTTCCTCAACTTTGTTTCCCACCCGTTAATGTTCTTTTAGCTTTGATCACCTACAAATGCACTAGATGGGCCAAAGTCCTGTTTCTGTGCTGTTCTGGTGCACCAAAAGCTTGCATCAGACAGCAGAGAAATGGGTCCTTTGGCCCATTGACCACTAACCACCCTGTGACGCCAATCTCATTCCATTCAGCCCAAACTTCATCAACCCACACACTTGGGGAATTTTCAATGGCCCACATGGTCACAGGAAGAACGTGCAAACTCCACACACTCAGACAATGCCAGAGATTGGTATTGATCCGAGGTCTCTGGCGCTGTATGCCAGCTGCTTTATCCACTGTGCTGTCCCAAGCTTTCAGTGGTCTCTGTACCAGGACACTCAATTCACTTTGCTTTTCCAAAGCTCTTAGTCATCTGCTGTTGAGGAGAAGTCCATTTCAGGTGAAAGTGGGTGATGTTGCTCTTTATGTTGATCCCTATATTTACATTCCATAGCTGTAAGCCCTTTTCTTCCCACCTAAATAACTCATTGTTCCTTAATATTACCTGAAATCTCTTGTTCTCTACTCCATCTATTGATGTGGCTGAGACTGTAGTGCTCTTGAGTTCTTCTGGGGTTCCACTCCCCTCTCTGTACTGCCTTCAATCCTGTATTGTCTGCTCAATGGTCTTTACATTTTACCTCTTCTCTCCTCTTCCAGCAATGCGTCCTAAGCTTACATGATTAACCTCTCAAAATCTGTATGCTCCTACCGTACTCTTTCCTTCTGCCTCCATTTAAGCATTTCCTGGTGTCTCCACCTTAATACAGTGCTATGAAATGTTCTGTTATGTTGTTGACTGTGCATCCTGTGGCCAGAGAGCCAGTTTTCATGAATTCAGCCCATAGGGCTGGTCGGTAGATGTAGAAGAATTGGCTTTTGATATCAAGATATCCTGCTGCTAGGGGGAGGGAGTTGTCTCCTTTGCTGTCCTCGATCAGGAAACTTCAAGCTGGCTGAGTTGCCAAAACAGGGTGCTGGGGAGCAAGCAGAGCCACCCAAAGTGAGTTTCTAACCAAATAGACCAGAGCAACATCCACCAGCAGGTAAGGCATGGTTTGTATTTTGCTCTTCTTTCATAAATACAGAAAGTATGTTTCATTCTGATTTTATCCTTACAAATAAAAGGATGGCACCTTCATAACAAGTGCTTTTGTGTTGAGATTTGGTGCTCTCCTGAAGCTAATGTCGCAGCACAGACCTTTGCTCATCTGACACAGAAAGTGGGATTTCCTGGTGGCCACCCATTTCAATTCCATTTCCCATTCCTATTCCAACATGTTGGTCTATGACCTCCTCTGCTGCCACGTTGAGGCCACTCGGGTTGGAGAAACAACGCCTCATATTCTGTCTGAGTAGCCTCCAACCAGATGGCATGAACATCAATTTATCTAAATTCTGTGGTAATTTCTCTTCCCCACCCTCCCTCATCTCTTTCTTTTACCCATTCTCGTCCCCCTTTCATTCCTTCTTTTCTCACCTGCCCATCACCTCCCTATGGTGCCCCTCTTCCCTTTCTCCCATGGTCAACGGTCCTATAAGATTCCTCCTTCAGCCCCTTACCTCTTCCAACTATCCCTGCCTGGCTTCTCAAATCATCACCCACCCACCTTCCTTCCCCACACCTTGCTTCACCAATCACCTGCCAGCTTGTACTCCTTCCCCTTCCCTCACCACCTTATTCTGGCTTCTGCCCCCTTTCTTTCCAGACCTGATGTACAGTAGCATGTAAAAGTTTGGGCACCCCTCCTCAAAATTTCTGTTCCTGTGAATAGTTGAGTAGAAGATGAACTGATCTCCAAAAGTCATAAAGTTAATGATGAAACATTCTTTTCGACACTTTAAGCAAGATTAGTGTATTATTTTCGTTTTATACAGTTTTAGAGTGGAAAAAAGGAAAGGAGCACCATGCAAAAGTTTGGGCACCCCAAGAGATTTGAGCTCTCAGATAACTTACCAAGGTCTCAGACCTTAATTAGCTTGTTAGGGCTATGGCTTGTTCACAATCATTGTTAGGGAAGGCCAGGTGATGCAAATTTCAAAGCTTTATAAATACCCTGACTCCTCAAACCTTGTCCCAACAATCAGCAGCCATGTACTCCTCTAAGCGGTTGCCTAGCACTCTGAAAATTAAAATAAATGATGCCTACAAAGCAGGAGAAGGTTATAAGATAGCAAAGCGTTTTCAGGTAGCTGTTTCCTCAGTTCATAATGTAATTTAGAAATGGCAGTTAACAGGAACAGTGGAGGTCAAGTTGCGGTCTGGAAGACCAAGAAAACTTTCTGAGAGAACTCGTAGGATTGCTGGAGAGGCAAATCAAAGCCCCTGTTTGACTGCAAAAGACCTTCAGGAAGATTTAGCAGACTCTGGAGTGGTGGTGCACTCTTCTACTGTGCAGCGACACCTGTACAAATATGACCTTCATGGAAGAGTCATCAGAAGAAAACCTTTCCTGCATCCTCACCACAAAATTCAGCGTCAGAAGTTTGCAAAGGAACATCTAAACAAGGCTGATGCATTTTGGAAACAATTCCTGTGGACTGATGAAGTTAAAATAGAACTTTTTGGCCGCAATGAGCAAAGGTATGTTTGGAGAAAAAAAAGAGTGCAGAATTTCATGGAAAGAACACCTCTCCAACTGTTAAGCACGGGGGTGGATCGATCGCGCTTTTGGCTTGTGTTGCAGCCAGTGGCACGGGGAACAGTTCACTGGTAGAGGGGAGAATGAATTCAATTAAATACCAGCAAATTCTGGAAGCAAACATCACACCGTCTGCAAAAAAGCCGAAAATGAAAAGAGGATGGCTTCTACAACAGGATAATGATCCTAAACACTCCTCAAAATCCACAATGGATTACCTCAAGAGGCGCAAGCTGGAGGTTTTGCCATGGCCCTCACAGTCCCCTGACCTAAACATCATCGAAATCTGTGGATAGACCTCAAAAGAGCAGTGCATGCAAGACAGCCCAAGAATCTCACAGAACTGGAAGTCTTTTGCAAGGAAGAATGAGCGAAATTCCCCCAAACAAGAATTGAAAGACTCTTAGCTGGCTACAGAAAGCATTTACAAGCTGTGATGCTTGCCAAAGGGGGTGTTACTAAGTACTGACTATGCAGGGTGCCCAAACTTTTGCTTTAGGCTCTTTTCCTTTTTTGTTATTTTGAAACTGTAAAAGATAAAAATAATCTTGCTTAAAATATTAAAGAAATGTGTCATCTTTAACTTTATGCCTTTTGGAAATCAGCTCATCTTTTACTCACGTAGCTATTCGCAGCAACAGAAATTTTGACCAGGGGTGCCCAAACTTTTGCACTTCACTGTAGGTTCTTGGCCCAAAATGTCAATTGTTTATTCCCCTCCATAGATGCTGCCTGACCTGCTCAGTTCCTTTAGCATTTTGTGTGTGTTGCTCTGGATTTCCAGCATCTGCAGAATCTCTTCTGTTTATGAGTGTAAGTATTAAGTGCTGTACTTTTAGGGAAACTGAGATATATCACGTCTTTAAAGAATCCAAAGGTTTATAGATGGGATAAGAAATGATCCATGGAAGTGTTAGCTAAATTTGACCAAACTAGGAAGCTTCGGGTATGGTGACCAAAAGCTCAGTTGAAGAGGAGGGTTTCAGTTAGTGAATTCACGGAGAAGAGGACTTCAGAATGGGAACGCAAAGCTGCGAATGAATGGTGGTGCAGTCAATAATTTGTTACACTAGAAGTCACAATTTGGCCAATTGCGTTGATCTGGGAGGATGGTAGTGACTGGAGGAAGTTGAAGGGCAAAAGAAAGATGAGTTTCTGGAAATAACCAGATTCTTCTGGTTAGAGAAATATTTGAAGTCAGTGAACAGACTTCACTTAAACCTGCATTAATACACAGGCGTAGAGCGGTAGGTTGGTATCTTGGGCAGCTGTGCCACTTAATGTAGTCACTATCCAGTCCAGAAATCTTGCGTATGATCCAAATATACTGGGGATGGGAAAAACAATTCTTGCCACATAGCAGTTAAATCTTGTGGTGCTCTCAAGTGAAATCTGAGCTCTTCCATTGTTTAAAATTTCCACTTCATGCTAAGTAGATGAAACATCTGGAAATAATTTTTAATTCTCGGCAGCCTGACAATAGCTGGCTCACCAGCTATGCTCTGTGATGGATACGTACTGGATTCCTAACATGAACCATCCATCTCAAGGAATAATTGGGTTTTAACAGGATTTTTCTCTCAAATTCTTGAGAGGCTGGACAAACTTAGGTTGTTTTCTCTGGTGCGGCAGAGGCTACGGGGAGATCTGATAGATGTTTATAAGATTATGTGAGACAAAGAGTAGATGGACAGTATCTTTTTCCCAGAGTTAAAATGTCTAATACCAGAAAACATGCATTTAGGTGAAGGCATTAATTTCAAAAAAGGTGTGAGGAGCAATATTTTTTATGCAGAGAGTGGTGGGTGTCTGGCTGCATTGCCTTGGGTGGTGGTCGAGGCAGTTACATTGGAGGCTTCTAGAGACATTTAGATAGGCGCATGAATGTGAGGGAAGTGGAAGGATATGGACATTGTGTAAACAGAAAGATTAGTCTAGTTGGCCAATTTGATTAATTGGTTTGGCACAATGTTATGAGCTGAAGGGTCTGTTCTTGTGCTGTACTGGTGTCTCCTCTGTCTTGCTTTTCCGTTACTGGATTTACTTCGGTTAACTGTAACCAACTGAAAATATTTAATGTTCAGCGTACTAGAGGACATGGGTTGTTTTTAGGAGAAAGGAAGGAGTTATGAAGGGGATCTGGGGAAAGTTTCTTTTTCACATCAAAATTGGAAGGTGCTACCAGAGGTGGTGGTGAAGTCACACAATCTGTATCATAAAGAGGGAATCAGACACTGAAATAGGCAAGGCATAGAAGAATATGGACCTAATGAGGACGACTGGGATTAGTGTAGATGGGATTAATGTTGATAATGGATATGGTGAACTAAAGCATCTATTTTTCTGTGCTGTATAACTCTGACTCTATGAAGAGCAGTGAAGTCTTGGCAGAATTTTGTTCATGTATGGTTGAGCTGTTAGCTCTATAATAATCAAAATTTTGCCATAGAGAAACCCACTAAACAGCTGCAGAAGAGATCTCCAAAGCATGACCTAGCCTTGGAATAAAGTTTGTCATTCAGTTCTTCAATCCAATTCCATCAACTATTTGTATCATGGTTTAACTGAAGTTTGTTTCCACCCTGAAGTATAGGATGTGGAAGCTTTTGAAAGGGTGCAGAGGAAATTTACGAGGATGCTGTCTGGATTAAACAGCATGTCTTGTGAGGAAAGGTTAAGCCAACTCCTTTGGAGCAAAGGTGAAGGAAAAATGATTTGATAGTGCACAAGATGACAAGAGGCATAGATTGAGTGGACACTCATAAATATTTACCCAGAGTGAAAAGAGCTCATGTGAGAAGGCATAATTCTGGGATGAAAGAAAAATGTAGTGTTATGTGCATAGGAGGGAAGGGTTAGATTGATCTGAGAGAAGGTTGAAAGGTTGGCACAGTATTCTGGTCCGAAGGGACTGTACTGTAGCGTTCTACGTTCTAAAACTAGGTGGACAGGTGAATATACATGGGGGACAAACATCAGGAGTGTCTGTTACCTGAAATGTGAAAGCTCTATATTCATACCATTTTGTTGTAAGATGTCCATTTAGAATATGAGATGTTCCTCCAATTTGCATTCAGTCTTGCCACAACAATAATGAAGGCTGAGGTAAGACAGGTTGGTGTGGAAGTGGCATGAAAATGGGAGGTAAAGGGAAGTGCAAGCCTCTCATGGCAGAGGCAGGCACTTGGCTAAACGATCGCTCAGTTTGTGCTTGATTCACCAATGATGAGGCCACACCATGGTGGTGAGGGATGAGGTGTAGGGACAGGTATTACCCTTCCTTTTGTTGCAGGGAAACGTGCTAGGAGTGGGATGGTTGGTAAGGAGGGAGCAAACCAGAGTCCCAGCTGAAAGGGCAGAGAGAGGGGAAGATGCGAGTGGGTAATGGGATCATGTTGGAGCTGGCAACAACAGCAATATATGCTCTGATTGTTGTGGAGGAGTGGGGTAAAAGCTGAGGCTCTGCTTTTGCTGCTAAGCAGGGAAGAGGTGAGAACAAACATGGAACAAATGGGTGAAATCTTTTTGAGGGATCTTCAGTTATTTCATTGGTTAAAACTTCTATTGTGGGTTTAAATCACAAGTCACAATAGCAATGGCATTAGCTTTGCAGTGATCCCTTTAGAAAAAGGTGTTGGCTATTGAGCAGACAGGAAAATCCCACCCTGTTTTCTGTCCTTCCAAAATAAACTGTCCATTGTTGTGTTCAGAGAAGGAATAAGTTTTCAGTGTTCAGTAAAAATTGCGCAAAGAGCTATTTTAGAGACATTGATGGAAAAGCTGCCAGTAAAGCTGATGTCAGCCAAAACCAACTGTTTCTGTAAGTCATTGAGGTCATTAACAGTATAGGATGTCCTTTTGGTGTCCTAAGCTTGGAAAATCCAACTATCTGCTTCCTCCTCTTCCCATCCCCTTCCAAGACAGAAAAAAAGAATACTGGACGAACTCAGCCAGGCAGTCAGCACCTGTCAGCATAAGGTGTTTGTTTATGTTATTTAGCAATACAGTGTGGAGTAGGCCTTCTGGCCCTTCACCCCACGACGCCGCAGCAACCCCACAACCCAATTAACCCTAACCTGATCACCTTCTGGTATTAGCCCTTTCCTTCCATGAATAAAAGATGCTGGCAGTCCACTCTATCTATGTCTCTTATCCCAATGTGAATACAGAATGGAGTAGATCAGGTTGGAAGAGATAAAGGTGCACATCTGCCTTACTTGGAAGAGTTGTTTAGGTCCCTGGATGCTAGTGAGAGAGGAGAGATGGAAGAAGGTGTTCTACCTCCTTCAGTTTGAGGGAAGTGCTGGGAGACGGGTGGATAAGAAGGAATAAGTGGACGAAGGAAGTGGGATTACAGAGTGGAACGTGTGACTTCTGGTGGGAAGATTGGAGCTGGCGGAAATGGAGGGAGTGATTGTTGGCTGCTGATGGAGTGAGAGGTAAGCACCAAGACATCGCTTACTGTTCTGTTGGGAGTTACAGTAAACTTCCTTATTCATAATGTAATACTTAACTACTTCAAATGCAATTTCATTTTGTAAGAATGGATTTGGTGTCAGTACTTTCCATTGAGAAAGCCCAAAAGAATAGTACGGAATGTGCTTGTGGCAGAAAGAGCTGAATAGGGTTTGGTCATCAACTCAGGACACTGGAACACACTCATCTATGGAGACAGCATGTTGATATTCTACAATCAAGCAGTCATCTGTAAGGAGTGCTGTTCCCAGAGCAGGCCAGGAAAAATGGTGGAAGGGTTTTAATTTTTAGCAAGGTTAGCATTGTTTTCCACATAGCAAACAATCAAAGGAAATTTAATGTGTTAAATTTTCAAGAGTGTTCAGGAGCTAAATGTCAATAATTCGGCAGAGTTCTGCTGAAGGGTTTCAGCATGAAACTCCAACTGTACTCTTATTCCTAGGCGCTGCCTGGCCTGCTGGGTTCCTCAAGCATTTTGTGTGTGTTACTTGGATTTCCAGCATCTTCAGGTTTTCTCTTGTTTGTGATAATGTTTTTCTCTTTTGAGTACAGGAGGATGAGCAGTGACTTGACAGAGGTATACAAGACGATCACAGGCATGGAAAGAGTGAACAGCCAGAGATTTTTCTCCCAGGGCAGTAATGGCTAATAGGAGGGGGCATAATTTTGAAGTGATTGGAGAAAAGTTTAAGGTAGCCTTTTTTTTCCCCACAGAGAGGTGGATGCATAGAATTCCCTGCCAGGGGTACTGGTAGAAGCAGATACATTAGGGGCATTTAAGAAACTCATAGATAGACACATGGATGACTATGTGAGAGGGAAGGTTTAGGTTGACCTTAGAGTATGTTAAAAGGTCAGCACGGATCAAAGGGCCTGTACTATGCTATACTGTTCTATGTTAACCATCACACAGAAATTCAGTGGGTAAAGCAGCAAGTCAACATCCGTTGCAGCTTACCATATGTCGATAGAGTCATACCATAAGACTTAAGAGCAGAATTAGGCCATTTTGGCCCATCGAGCCTACTCCATCATTCAGTCATAGCTGATCCATTTTTCCCCTCCTCAGCCTCACTCCCCAGTATTCTCCCTGTAACCTTTGATGCCATGTCCAGTCAAGAACCTATCAAGTTCTGCTTTAAATACACCCAACAACCTAACCCCCACAGCTGCCTCTAGTAACAACTTCCACAAGTTCACCACCCTCCGGCTAAAAAAAAATATCTTCATCCCTGTTTTAAATGGATGCCCCTCTATCCTTAGGCAGTGCCCTCTTGTTGGAGACTCCCCCACTATGGGGAAATGACCTTTCCACATCAATCGTGGCTAAGCTATTCAACATTTGAAAAGTTTCAATGAGATTCCCCCTCATCCTTCTAAATTCCAGCAAGTACAGACCCAGAGCCATCAAACATTCCTCATATGATAACCCTTTCATTCCCAGAATCATCCTTGTGAACCACCTTTTAACCCTGTCCAATGCCAGCACATCTTTTCTTAGATGAGGAGCCCAAAACTGTTCACAATACTCAAGGTGAGGCCTCACCAGTACCTTATAAAGCCTCAGCATCACATCCTGCTCTTGTATTCAAGACCTCTTGAAATGAATGTTAACGTTGCATTTACCTTTTTCACCCTACCCGCAAGTTAACCTTTAGGGTGTTCTGCACATGGATCTCCAAGACCCTTTGCTTCTCAGATTTTTGGATTTTCTCCCCATTTAGAAACTAGCCTGCACATTTATTTCTACTACCAAAGTGCACGACCATGCATTTTTCAACATTGTATTTCATTTGCCATTTTCTTGCCCATTCTCCTAATCTGTCTAAGCCCTTCTGCAACCTACCTGTTTCCTGAACACTACCTGCTCCTCCACCGATCTTCATATCATCTGCAAACTTGGCAACGAAGCCATCTGTTGATATGCTTGCTATCTCATATGTGATATATGTGTTTTGTGCTGTGTGACTGCTGCTACTGTCATTCGTAAGGCCAGTGATGTTGTGGGGATGGAACTGGACTCTGTCATGGTGGTGTCTGAAAAGACGATGCTGTCTAAGTTGCATGCTATCTTGGTCAATGTCTCCCATCCACTACATAATGTACTGGGTGGGCACAGGAGTACATTCAGCCAGAGACACATTCAGCCAGAGACTCATTCCACCGAGATGCAGCACAGAGCGTCATAGGAAGTCATTCCTGCCTGTGGCCATCAAACTTTACAACTCCTCCCTTGGAGGGTCAGACACCCTGAGTCAATAGGCTGGTCCTGGATTTATTTCATAATTCACTGGCATAATTTACATATTGCTATTTAACTATTTATGGTTCTATTACTATTTATTATTTATGGTGCAACTGTAACAAAAACCAATTTCCCCCGGGATCAATAAAGTATGACTATGACTGTTAGGCACCTTGTCCCGTGAGTGATACTGTTTCATTTGACGTATTCATGTATGGTTGAATTAAATTAAATTGAATTAGAGTGATGTGGGCTGAACACAGGAAATTGGGACTAGCTGGATGAGGACCACGATCCACATGGATTCATTGGGCCGAAGGGCCTGTACCCATTCTGTATCGCTCTTTGACTCCACATCTGCTTCAACCACTCCTCTTGCAGTTTGTTCCATATACCGACCACTCTCGAGTTCCAATTAAATCTCTCCCCTCATGTTGGCCAGGATATCAGGGCAACAGTCCTTGGAAATGAATGGGAAACTATACAGGAGTCTGAAAACCAGGACAGCTTAAAATGGACTTTTGGCCTTGCAATCTATCTCGTTACAATCTTGCACTTTATTGCTTACCTGCACTGCACTTTTTTGGGAGCTATTACACTTTAAGCTAAGGTAAAACAGTAATAATGAAGAATAATGTATTGTGTAATGATTTGAAACCCTAACCCTGTTTCCTCCCCCTGCTGCCCCCCCCCCCCATTCTTGATTCCCCAACCCTTGGGATAAGATGTGGTGAATACCATCCCCGCTAAAAGTGCTTGGTGTTTTTGACTTCAGGATGAGAGACCAAAGCTGAACCACAGCCAGATTCAGTGTAAGTTACGCTTATGGACTCTTTGTCACACTTCTATCAAGGAGAATGCTGTGTAGCATCCACACCAGGACTACCAGATTCAAAATCAATTTCTATCCCCAAGCAGTAAGGCTGATCAATACCTCCACCTACTAGCCCATTCTTCCAACCCCTTCTCCCCCCACCCCCAACCACCACTACTTTATCATTTCCTGTCAGTCACCTTAAGTACAGACACTCCTGTGCCAAGCATCACTTTATGGATGTACAATCAATGTATATAAGCTGTCTCACATGTTAATATTGCGTTTTTTTTTATTGTTGTGTTCCTTGTTTTTTCTGTGCTGCATCGGTCTGGAGTAACAATTATTTTGTTCTCCTTTACACTGTGTACTGAAGATCGCATTAAACCACTTTGAATCTTGTCTTTAGGCTGCTGCTCTTTGGCAGCTTTGCTTGACAATCTGTTGATGACTGTCCCAGATACAACAGTTACAAACCAGCAACGGTACACTGATAGTGAGAGAGTGCATTTGTGCATGTGTATGCATGTGCTCCTAAATTTCCTTGAAGTTGTATCAAAAGTTCCTTAAAATTACCGGTGTGGGTTATTTCAGAAATGACAAAAGAGAAAGCTGGCTGCCTTGTGTTGGTGGGGAAACTATACATGGTGTTGCTCGTGCTGGGGTCTGTACTCTCTTCCTGTTTCAGGGGATTGGCTTCCTCACTTCCTGTATTTGTCTGCAGTGACCTTTATGATCAGAAAACGTAACCTTTAAAGCCCTGTGTTGGGGGTGGTGGGGGAAGCAGAGAGAGAAAAAGATGAAGGAGATCAAAAGAACATAATCACCATATTTAGTACCACAGGGGAATGTGCCTCCAGTCATAACTAATAATAACAACCATGCACTCTGTGTCAGTAAGACTAAGGAATTGATTGTGACTTCAGGAAGGGGAAGTTGAGGGAACACCCACCAGTCCTTATCGAGTGATCAGCTGTGGAAAGGGTGAGCAGTTTCAAGTCTCTGAGTGTCAACATCTCTGAACATCTATCCTCGGCCCAGTATATCGATACAGTTACAAAGAAGGCATAACAGTGGCTGCAGTTCATTAGGAGTTTGAGAGACTTGGCATGTCACCGAAGACTAGCAAATTTCTGCAGATGTACTATGGAGAGCATTCAAGCAGGTGGTATCACCATCTGGTGTGGGGGGTGTGGGGGTGCTTCTTTCCCTCTGCCATCAGATTCCTGAATAGACAATGAACCCACATACACTACCTCCCTATTTTTAAAACTTTGCTCTTTTTCCTCTATTTATTTTATCTAATTTTTTAAAATATATTTCTTACTGTTACATAGTTTTTTTAATTATGTATTCCACCAAACTGCTATTGCAAAACAACAAATGTCATGACATATGCCAGTGATATTAAACCTGATTCTGACTCTGACCTACGAATGAAAATCTAGTTCTCTTGCAGACCAGGAAAGTACAGTTCGAGGTAAAGTTTGGATATATTAAGGCTTCATTCCCTGGAGTGTTAAGAGAATGAGGGGAGATTTGGTAGAGGTATACAAAATAATGAGAGGTACAGTATAAATTACGGTGAGTGCAAGCAGGCTTTTTCCACTGAGGTTGCGTGGGATTACAGCCAGATATTTAAGGGGAACCTGAGAGGGCATGTCTTCAGTTCATGTGTGGAATGACCTGCCGGCAGAAGTGGTGGATACGGATTTGATTACAACATTGAAGATACGTTTATATAAAGTACTTGGATGGGAGGGAAGTAAATGAGCTATGGTCCAGGTGTGGGTCAATAGGACGAAGCAAAGTAACAGTTTGTCATGGACCAGATGGGTCAAAAGGTCTTCCTGTGCTGTAGCATTCGATGACTCTATAAATCTAGGTCTTCAAGTCCTGGCAACGTCCTTGTAATTTTTCTCTGTAGTCTTTCAATCTCATGGATATCTTTCCTGCAAGTAGACGACCAGAACTGAACACAATACTTCAGATTTGGTCTCACCAATGAATTATACAATTTCAACATAATCCTGAGCAATAATGGCAAATTCATTTAAAGGCAACATTCCTGTTGGTTGTATCTGATGTGTACATGCCTGTAAAACTGAGGTGCAGTTACACGTCCCCCCCAGGTTCTGACAGGGTTCTATCCTTGTTTACTGTTGATAACCTGGATAGTTTGCAAGTCAGAAAAGTCGCACGGCAGAAGATGCCAACACCTCCGCAAATCTATCCTGCTGGTCTCCCAGGCCCTCATTTGAATGTATGGGCTATGCATGAGTCCGGAGGAAAAGTAGGGCAATCAAAGTTTTTCCAGAAAAGCCAAGGGAGGAGGAAATTAATCAGATAAACCAAATATTTTGTGTGGGAAATGGTTTGCTGAAAATAGCAGTGCAAGATTAGAGAAAGAGAAAGTCCAAATACAGTTGTAAGGTATAAATTCCTTTGGGAGACAGTATTAGGCAAAATTAATAACTTTAATGAAAATGAAAAAATCCCTTTTTATTCCTGCAAAGGAACAGTGGAAAATCCCTTTTTATTCATGCAGATATTTCTGGCAAGTCCAATGTTAATTTAACAGTCACTAAACGAGTTAGAGCAATTCTGTATTTTTGACAAGAAGTGTACACTCAAAGGCTACTTTATCAGGTACAGGAGTGGAACCCACTGTGGCCTTCTACTGTTGCCCATACCCTTCAAAGTTGGACGTGTAGTGTGATCAGAGATGCTCTTCTATACATGACTGTTGTAATGTGTGGTTACTTATGTTCCTGTCACCTTGGCAGCTTGAACCAGTCTGGTCATTCTCCTTTGACTTCTCTCATTATAAAGACGTTTTCACTCACCATACTGCTACTCACTGGATTTTTAAAATTTTGTTTTTCACACCATTTTCTTAGCTCTAGAGATCATTCTGTGTGAAAATTCCAGGACACCAGTTTCTAAGATACTCAAACCACCCCATCTGGCACCAACAATCATTCCATGGACAAAGTCACTAAGATCACATTTCTTTCCCATTCTAATATTTGGTCTTAACAACAACTGAACCTCTTGACCATGTCTGCATACATTTATTCATGAGTTGCTGCTGTATGATTGGCTGATTAAACATTTGCATTAACAAGCAAATAAAGTGGCCACTGAGCGTAGGCCATTTCAGATAAATTTAGGGAGAAATTTATATAAAGTCTAGAGTGGAAGTAGCGTTTGTCATTAATTCCATTCTGTATGCTCAAACAGCAGAAGGGTAAATATAGATTGACTGGTGTGTGGAAAAGCCGAAGTAACTTGTCAGAAAACACAAGAGGTACCTATTAGAAGAATTGATAAATGGTGATGACAATCTCTTGTGTTATTAGTTGGAGATGTAATGGCTGAAACTGTCAGTTCACCCCAAACATCAATACTTGTAGATCAAAGCACCATATTTAGAAACAGTCCGATCTATCCTCCCTGTCCGAGTGGGTTTCATCTTCAAGAAATTGGATATGCAACAGGCATTGGGGTGATCATTGATCTGTTTTTCAATTGGTGATGGAAAGCCCAAAGTTTAAAGTGAATTCATTATCAAAGTACGTGTATGTTCACATATGATACCTTGAAGTTCTTTTTCTTGCAAATACCAACAAGAAAAATAAAAATACGATTGAATCTATAAAAAACATACATAAACAAAGACTAGCAATCAATGTACCAAAGAAGACAAATTGTACAAAAATAATGCTGAGAATATGAGTTGTCAAGTCATTGCAAGTGAATCTGTGGATTGTCGAATCAGTTTAGAGTTGTGGTGAGTGAAGGAGCTCGTTCAGAAGCCTAATGGTTGAGGGGTAATAACTGTTCCTGTGGTCTGAGTCCTGAGGCTCCTGTACATTCTTCCTGAAGGCAGCAGCGAGGAGAAACCATGGCATGGATGGTGGGGGTCCTTGATGATAGATGCTACTTTCTTGATGATGCTGCATTCCATGTAAATGTGTTGAATGGTGGGGAAGCTTTCACCTACGCTGGACTGGGCTATAACCTTCAGCTTCTCTCGGCTTTTCCATTCCTGGACAGGATGTTGGTGTTTCCGTACCAGGGCATGATACAACCAGTCAGGGTAGTCTCCACTGTGCATCTATAGAAGTTTGTCAAAGTTTTTGATGACACACAAACTTCTAAGAAAATGGAGGTGCTGTCATGCACTATCTGTGATGACACCTTGTGTGCTGATCTCTGGATAGGTTCTCAGAAAGTGTATAGACCCCAGGAAATGAATGAGTCCTCTCATAACAGTTGGTGTTGAGTATTCTATGTCCACCTTCGTTTAACTTCTCACATAAGGGATAGTGTCAGGCGGTCAGTAATGTCCAAGGCAGTAATTCACTCAGATTCCTGCCAGCCTTGTTTTCCTCAGCATACATTTACCTTTGTGCCGAATGGGTGTGGGCTCTTAGCTTGGACCACGAAAGGCCTTTTGACAAAATGTTGCATCTGGGCACTCAAATCCCTGTCTCCATACAGACTACACCCTCTGGAGTGGAGATCTCAGAGAAATGTCTTCCTTTCTGCAGGTGAGTTGGTGTTGGTCCACAGACTGCTGGTCAGCACAGTGGCACAGCAGTTAGCAAAACACTATTATGCCAGGGATGTGGGTTCAGTTTGGCTGCTGTCAGTAAGGGGTTCGTGCATTCTCCCTGTGACTGTGCGTCTCTGTTCCGGATGCTTCAGTTTCCACCCACATTTCAAAGACTTGCAGGTTAGTAGGTTAATTTATCATATGGATGTTGTTGTGCAGCATGTGCTCATGGGGCTGGGAGGGCCTGTAACCATGCTGTATCTCTGATTAATAATAAATAAATAAAGTAAGTGAGTGAATCACCATCAGAGAGGGTCTGTTTTCTGGTCCATCTGAGTCTTGGCTCCCTTCACCGCAAGGTCCCATTGCATCAATGCAGTGATGGAGTCAGAGGTAAGAAATAATTAAAGTGTAGAGTGATATTTTAATAATAATAAGTACTTTATTGATTCTGAGTGGGAAATTATTTTGTTACAGCAGCAACATTTAAAAACACTTAGCAATAATAATAAATATAATAACTAATAATAAAGTACAGAACAATATACACAATTTACCAAAAAGCAATAATGTATGGTTGTTCGTCCATCGTTGATGTCGATGAGGACCTCGACACTATTATGATGGTGTCGAGACTAGCGCGTGATTTGGATTTAAGTGAGGGAGAGTTGCGCAGCGTCAGCCTCACTCTCTCTTCCCAATTCCCATCTGGATCCAGTGGCAAGACAGAGTCTAGATGGCTGGAGATGGGACTAGGTGCAGTGGATGACCAGGACGTCTTCTGTGTCTTGTCCTGCTCTACACGTTCCACGACGCTTGCAAAGACCACCACCTTGACCGTTGGACCTTCCGCTGGTCTCGTCCACTCAATCCGCCGGAGTCTGTCTTCACATGCTGGGATAGACAACTCCCTATCTCACCGAGGGTTTGAGACCCGTCGGCTACCCTCACCTGGTTTAGCCGGCTTGTCGAAGT